>NC_133648.1:152591565-152907702 GCF_009905375.1 Apium graveolens | reverse complement strand
TACTCGTCTGCCTTTGTTCTGACTCTAAAGCTTTTACACTATCTCCATAACCTTGGGAATTACTTTCCCGAAAACAATTGACTGAACTTAAATCAGTTTATTCTAACCTCTGGCTCCGTGCCTTTCTTGGTCTTTCACCAGCAGGTAGCCTCTCTTTTAGGAGGGTAAGTGATAAAAACAGTCTTTTGTGATTCGTCAATCATTTAAAATCTCAAATGATTCCTATATTTCCTTTAGCCAGGCTCTTGCCTCGACTGGGTCAGCTTGTTCCTTGGAACTCTGAGAGCTTAGCGACTTAGAGGTCCTGAAAGAATTTCACACCACATTGTTTCCTCAAGGTGGTGGTTGGGAATAAAATATAAGTTCTGTTTAGACAGGTTCATGAATTTCCGTATAGGAGTACCGTCTCGGGTCTCCTTATCTCGCTCGACTTCTGCTGTCTTAGTCTAAATATTTCTTCCTACTCCGCATAATTGGGGTCATCCTTTAATTTAAAATCTTCATTTTCCACTTTATTATATTCCGGATTCTTTATATCTTAATTACAACCTCCCTGATTATCACATTCAAGGTTTGCCCCTAATCTTATTCCTTGTGGGGGCATATTACTTGGAAAATTTTGAGAATCTCCGGATATTTGTCTTACTTACTTTGCTTAAGTCTTCCCCTCGTTTAGTCCTTGCACGATTGCAAATTATGAATTCTCAAGTTCGATAAACTTCATGACACTCTCTTAAGTGTTAATAGAGCAATTACCAATGTGATTTTATCACAAACAAACTGATCTGAACTGAAATTAACGAATATATACGTAACCATTTGTTCGAGGGTACAACAACTGAACATATTAAAGAGGATTACATCATTTGAACTTATCGTTCCTATCCCAAAAGTACTACCATAGATAGTCATCTCGTCGTTAAAACTAATCATCCGTAACTTAGGCTAATCCTCCAAAAGCGGTGCTGCATGAAACCCTTGTTTGATTGCTCTGGCTCTGCATACTACCATGGATTAAGAGATGCGAGCACGCACGACATCCCTAACCTGCTCCATCACAGAGGTGATGAGGTCTAAGATAGTCGCAAGTAGAGCTGGATCAACCTGACCCTCAAGATGGCCTCTAGATGTAACACGGGTGGTAGCCTCAATCCTTTCCATGCTATACGCTAATCCTGCCGGAAGTATCCCACCCTCAATCCTTGGTGCAGTAAGTCGATCCAACAGATCACTCCTAACATTCCGGGCCTCTGACAGGCCACCCAAAGTCATATGATAATCAGCGATAAGAGAAGCCTGAGTGGTAGCATCTAGCAGTCCATGGGGTGCAGGTGGTGCAGACCCAGGAGATCCAAATGGATAACCAAGCACGGTATCAGGTGACAATGGTGCAGGGGATAAAGGTGGCATTTCCTCAGTATGTGCTGGGCTCTGTACAGGGGAGGGAACAGGAATTGGTGGAACCTCATGGATGTCTACAGGAGCCTCTGGAAGAGGGTCTGATACTGGTATAATTGGGGTCGTGGAAGGCCCCACTCCTTCTGCCCTCATTAACCTTTGTGCCCTTGGTAACTCTTCATCCTCTAGTGCTACCCTCGCGGTCATTCTTGCTCTGGTAGTCGCCCTGACTACGGTCATCTGTTCCTCAGCGGTCCTCTCTTCATTCTCATCAGGATCCTCCATGAGATCCTCCTCAGCCACAATCCTTTCCGGAATAACATCCTCAACCGCAACATTCTCTATCTGAACCTCATTCGGTCCCTCATTAGGGTACTCCATCGGATTCACAATTTGATCTCCAACTTGTAATAAAACATCCTCATGCTGATGCTCCTGAACCTCAAGGTTCGGTGCCCCGCTGCCCTATACGAGAACGAACTATGTTACTATCACGATATTTATAAGGGTTCCCGTAAGGGTTTTAACTGTCACTACTACGTTAGGTAGCCCGACTATGAACTTGGCAAGAGTTCTTATTTATCTTAGTGTACTTATTATCTTAACGTCACTTCATCTCTGAGGTTTATAACGCTTGGCTCTGATACCACTTCTGTAACACCCCCAAATCCGGGGTCGGGGATCCGGGTTGTCACGAGTTCCACTTCCCTTTACAATACCCAATCTTATTAAACAATCAACTACTCTTTACTGTGACCCCACAATATACACACACACACCAAAAGTTATAGTCTCAGAGATGAATACTCAAAAAAAATAACACAAGTCGTTTTATTCCACAATTATATGTCATTACACCTTAAAAGGTTTTCTGGATAATTTACATTTCTTTGCCATTATTATAATTCATAATATACATAAGTCTGGTACATTATTAGTTGAAAACTTAGCCTATTGGTAATTTCTACCTCAGCTACAGCGGCCTCAACGCTTCCAGAAAGCTGCGGAACGTTTCCTATCCGCTTGCGAATTGGGAGCTTGGTCCTGTTCATCTTATCTATCTGATGTTGTGTGATAAAAGAAGAAAGCAAGGGTGAGCAGCAAGCCCACCAAAATAATATGTATAATGATTAACAATATATGAGCCTACTTATAATACTCAAGAAAGTCTTGTTCAAAAGAAATGAACCAAGTTTGATATCTTAATGCGATGAAGTCGCAAAATATTCAGTATATATACATATATACTTTTCAAAATATTGGAAGTCCTCTTCCATGCATAATATACACAAAGTCCCAGTGTATAACTGTATAAAAAAATATCGTTGCAAGGTGATCTCATATATCTAACCTTGTCTCAACGTTTTTCTGAAAATCTTTGTCATATATAAGACAATTATTAATTAGATATAAGTTTAAAAGACGAAGTTACAAGATACTCCAATATACTTATATCTTTTCCGAATACTACTTGAACTACCACCGTTCAAGTTATAATTAGATTAAAAGTTCATCGCATAGATGAGACTACAAGATAATACTTGAATAGATTCAACCTTTAAAATATCATCAAAATAAAATGAAGTTATGAGATACTTCATTTGATGCAAACATCATTTTGAAAACTTGACCCTGCCAACACTCAACAATCGCCCAACCGTAGCCTTTCTATCGAAGTGCTCTGGGTAGTGTTGCAGAAATATCCAATTGGATGATGAACTCATTACGGGAGTTTGCCGCGCCAGGAAGACCACTTACGATGATCAGTCGTAGTAGTGCAACCCCACCATTTTCTACATGTAGAGGAGAACCTGTCGGATTTACTTGTCAACCGAACACTGAACTCCTAAGGAATGGACCGCCTTAGCGGAACTTCCAGGCCATTTGGGCCAATATAATAAGGTTGGGCCGGCGCTACTCGACCACTTATGCCACTCCTAGTTCAGATGAAATCCATGACTCTGAAACGTAAAGCTCGTCCCCACTTTCCCCAAGTAGAAACTTGTTGATACGGCTCCACCAAGAAGTCGTATCTAGTTGGAAAGGAAAACTCACCGATATTTCCCAGGCGATGCCTGTTAATGGATTAACTTGTTCCAAGAATTTTACTTCCCGAATATTGGGTAAGTAATCAAAAACTCTTTTATCAAGACAGCAACCTTGTTGCGAATATAAAATACACCACAGAGCCGGATCCCTCAGGTTTTGAGCGAGTATTTAAATCCCCTTAAAAAGGAAGATCTTAAATATAAAAATGAGTTTTGGGATCCGCTCTAACTTTTAAAATCATTTTGAAGACTCGCAAAACATTTTTAAGAATGTTTGGAGTGATGCTGATTTAACAAAATAAATCAGTCCCAATATATTAGAAAATATCTGAATATTATTTAAATAATATTCCCATAAAGAATATTCTTTATAAAAATAATTGAAGTAGAAGTTTTAAAACTTATACTTCAAATGAATATTAAATAACCAAAGATATACCTATACGAAAGTACTATCTTTATTTGAATAATCAAAAGTGGGTTTGATTATCGACACCTTATTCTTTAATAAAATAAAGAATATATCTCAGCAATTAATCGGAGTCATAGATCCTCAAATGAATATTCAAATAATATTCAATAAATAAAATAAGCTGAGTCATAAGCCCTCGAATGAATATTCGAAATAATATTCAATAATAAAATAAGGTTAAAGTTATCGAATAAACCTTATTCTTTAATAGTTTTGAAAACTATGACCATATATATATAAGTATATATATATATTTATATCCATATATACAAAATCTACTCGGGATCCTCGACTCCCGGTTTTAGAAAATGTTTTCACCTTTGGGTCCCTATACTAAGGGTATATGCAAATTACCGCTATCCTCTAGCATAGGTATTATCAACTGAATCAACAATTATATATGGAAAGAATACGAAACAGGCATGCATATATATATACCATAGCAGCATGCTTCAATATATTGCAACATTGCTAATTAACCAACATTCATCTATCGCAAGATAATGCATATACATATATACATCACAACAACAGTTATAACGGGTAGAAAACTTGCCTGAGCGACTGGGGGTTACGAATGGCTCGGGACGAGTCTTGTAACCTATAAGCAACAAGTAAGTTGGAATTAAACCAAAGTCACTTGTAAATCTATACTCTAACCAACTCAGACTCTAACGCTCGTTTTGCGCTCGCTGGTTCTCTTAAGTCACTCGAGTACCCTCGGCTCCACCATTTTTAATAATTTAACCTTTACGGGTTTTAAGGCGATTCCTTCGCGGGTGTCTTACCAACTGCCTAACACACTTACCATAAATGTTTCATACATTAATTAGCCCGTTTTGGTCCTTAACCTATGTTTCAAAGTAAGGCGAGGGGAAAAGTTTCGTTCGCGAAATGCCGTTACTTGAAACGGTCGTTTCTCCTAAACCGTGCATCGGAATCGAACGAACTACATATCAAAACGAAGCTCGTAACATGAGCTATCTAAACATAGCAATGGTCATAATCTAGCAGGGGGTTCTCGGGTCCTAATGTTATGCACAAAAACAGTCTAAAGAAAATCGGACGTTACGACGGCTATGTTTATGCGATTTCCCAATTTTAAACCATTCAAAACCAACCACAAACCAACCTCAAATCCAACATACAAGCAACATCCATCCTTACCACATCATAACAACCCCAACCAATTCAATTTTAACATTCATACTTATGCCTAAGCTTGAATTTAACTATACTACATTCTTTTAACTAAAACAACAAGATTTACCAATCCGATTCAATACCATTTCAATCCCAAACTCTAAATCACAAACACTAAGCTACAATATCACCCTACTAATCAAAATCATCTTATAACACATAGGAATCTAGGGTTTGGAGAGGATATACCTTCCTCGAAGTGGTGGGAGGAGCTAGGAAGCCTTAAGAAGCCTTGAGAAGTCTTAGGAATGCTTGGATCTTCAAGGAAATCAAGAAAAATTTCAAGTTAAAAACTTGAAAACACTATTCATTGTCTTCTTCTTTGATTAAATGAAGAAGATTAAGAAGGAATTAATGGCTTAAACTCATGATATAGCCCTAACTAAGCATAAAGATGATTAGGGAATTATCTTACCAATTTAGGAGGCTTGGATCTTGAGTTTTGAATTTCTTGCCCATTTGCAATAGTAAAAAGCCGAGAGCATGAAGAACAATGCCTTGGTTTCTTTTTTTTTTTTGATTTTGATGAAAGTGATTTGCTTGGCTTGGTTGATTGGTTTTGTGTTTGATTTAGTTAATTACCTTGTTGCCCTTGATTTTGTGTGGTTAAAAAGCCACCACATCTCCTTCCTTCCCTTATCATGCCTAGGTCATGTTGTGATGTCATCCTTCCCTCTTTGTCCCCCTCTCATTGGTTGGGTGACATCACTCTCTCTAATCCCTTTGATTAACTTCCTAATTGTTTGCCTAATGACCGCTGATCTGTTATACGGTTCGCTTAACTTTCGTTCTCGTTTATCGTTTGAAGGATCATACCCGGGATCTTATTACTTAGGTTCCCTTAACCTTTCTCAATACATTATATTCCTTTTTATGATCCTCTATTATAATCCTTTAATTTAAATCTTTTTTATCCTTTTACCTTATACTCAATTCTCTCTGTATCTAGTGTATTTTCGGGAAAATCAAAGTGTTCGGATTTGGATTCTGACGATCTTTACATACACTTATATCCCATATAAAGTACTAATAAAATCTCAGAATATCCATATCAGAACCCCTACATAGTGTGGCATGAAAAGTTTTCTCATTCAGCAAAAACACTATTCATAAGGGTTTCAAAATTTCCCAAAAATTGGGGTTATTACATCTATCGTGTTTGATCGAGATCTCTGTTTCAATTCAAGATTTTGGAGACAATTTCAGGAATGTCTTGGAACTAAATTAAACATGAGTACAGCTTATCATCCGTAAACTGATGGGCAAAGTGAAAGAACTATCCAAACAATTGAAGATATGCTACGGGTATGTGCGATTGATTTCGAAGGCAGTTGGGATCAGCATTTGCCTTTGGTTGAATTTTCTTACAACAACAGCTATCACGCAAGTATTGGAATGTCACCGTACGAAGCGTTATACGGAATAAAATGCAGATCACCAGTACATTGGGATGAAGTTGGAGAACGTAAAGTTTTGGGTCCAGAATTAATCCAACAGACTAAAGAAAAGATAGAACTTATTCAAAAATGATTAGATGCAGTGCAAAACAGGCAACGCAAATATGTAGACCAAGTAAGGAAGGATATGGACTTCCAGGAAGGAGAACATGTGTTACTCAAATTATCGCCATGGAAAGGATTAACCAGATTTGGCAAGAAGGGTAAATTGAAGCCACGATACGTCGGACCATTTGAAATTTTGAAGGAAGTGGGAAAAGTTGCGTAAGAATTAGCCTTACCACCTCATATGCAACATATTCACAATGTGTTCCATGTGTCAATGCTTAAGCGATATAACCCTGATTCTAGGCACGTAATCGAGTATGAACCGATAGATATCCAACCTGATTTGTCTTTTGTAGAACTGCCAATAAGAATTTTAGATCGGCGAGAGAAAGTGTTGAAAAATAAGTCTGTATCTTTAGTGTGGGTTTTGTGGAGAAACCCTATGGTTGAAGAATCAACCTGGGAACTTGAGAGTGAAATGTTAGAGAAATATCCTTATTTGTTTTCATATCAAGATTCTGAGGACAGAATCCTATTAAGGGGGGAAGGATGTAACGTCTGAGAAATTTACGTCTGTATTATATCATATTTATAATAAATTATGTGTATTAATGTGTCATTATGTGTAATTATCTTTCAAACCCTAATTGCTACGTGTTATGTGCATTCTGTGTCATTCCGGTATTTTTAAGATATTTTTCAGATACTTTGTTTTTCATTTATCGCTTTCATTTCAAACGTTTTACGACCCCAACCATGATTTTAAAGCAAGTATTTCAAATAAAATAATGTGCCTTATAGTTCGTCAAACGGTATTTACCATTGCATTATTCTGAACATCTAGGCATTTTATAAATTTTCTCGTTTTGCGAAAAATGACTTTTCCGGGCCCCATTGGGTGTTAAAAACCCCACAAAAATCACATTTTTATTTTTATAAAATTATAGGACTTTTATTTATACCATTTCTTTGTACTTTTGCATTATTCACAATTTTTGGGAAATTTTGGCATATATATTGTATATATAAAATATTTATAAATTAAATTTTAATACTTAAAAATTATAAAATTAGGGCCAAATATTTTTATTAGAAGTGTAATTAGCCCCTTAATTTTATTTAGGGATATTATTTTTCATAGTATAAATAGCCTAATTTCTATTAATTAATTACTAATTAATTATAAAAATTTAGTAAAAATTCAGAAAAATCCCCAATTTCCCAGAACTAGGGTTTGGTGTTCTTGATTTCAACCGGATATTTGATCGTGATTCCGACCTCCAAATCAGACATGTAAGTAGTCGTTGCAAAGCTCTTGATCTCTACTTTCTATTCGTGTAATCAATTTCATGTTTTATATCTTCAAATTTTTATTCGATTTTTAGGGTTCTTGAACTGATTTGGGTATTTACAAATCGTTGTGTTTTGGTTGATGAGAGCTATATGAATAGATTGCCCAGGTTGTGTAGATGATTATACTTATTTTTAATTGATTTTTCTATTCCCGGATTTGTGATTTGTGTTTTTGAGTGTTCGACCCGTTTTTGAATTCGGGTTTTTGGTTCGAAGGATTGTTTGATGTTTCTGTTGCCAGGAATGAGTAGATCGTCATTTTTACAATCGATTGGTACCAGAATCGTTGTGTTTGGCTTCAGTTTGCGAGCTCGCCGGATTTTTACGTCGCACCTTCGTGTTCATCGTGTTTCCGGTTGCATATCGACGAAAGAGGAGGAGGAGTGTATTATGTGGAGTTGTGGAACGAAAACCTAGAGAAAGCCCTACAGAATCGATCCAAAATCGTGTGTTTTCGTCACGTTTTTGGCTTGCCGGATTTCTTCACCGGAACCGGCCATCGGCGCCGGATTCATTCTGGGTTGTTCTTGGCGACCCGTGGTCGACCGGGTTTCGAACCGGTGTACGACCCAGGATTGATCCTGAAAGCCCCAATTTGTTTTCCTGATTGATGTTTCTGAATTACTAATTAATATATGTATTGTATTAAAATTAAAATCAGTTAAATAAATTCTAAAAATTTAATAAAAATTAGATTTAAATTCTGATAATTATTATTAAAAATTCCTGAACTATTTATTAACTTAGAAATTCAAATTTAGTTATTTAATTAATTATTTAATTATTTATCTAATTA
This sequence comes from Apium graveolens, assembly GCF_009905375.1. NCBI lineage: Eukaryota > Viridiplantae > Streptophyta > Magnoliopsida > Apiales > Apiaceae > Apium > Apium graveolens. Next base: position 152,898,927 of record NC_133648.1, on the reverse strand, counting down.
TTTATCTATTTACTTATTATTTAGTGATTATGTAATTAATTAATAATTACGGATTAAAATTAATCGAATACTATGATTTAAAGATTCGATAAGTAGTTAAATAAAACGAGTAACTCGTATCTATATGAGTAATTGAACGATGAGTTAGATTATTATTATTCGAGCGATAGTTAGTTATATGAAGAATATCAGAATAATTATTTGTAACGAATAATTAAATACAGATAATCGATTAAATCGTACAAGTCGTAACAATAACCGTAATACTTCAATAATTATACGAGGAATGCAAGTAACTCGTAATTATACGAGTAATTGATCGTTGAGTTGCAATTTGATTCGAATAATAACTTATTTATTCGATAAATAACGTAACAGCTAGTTGTATCGATTATTTATTTGTAAATAATCGATCTAATCGAATAATTAATAATAAATTGTAAATAATTGTAATAAATTGTAATTAATCCTAATAATTAGGATTAATTAATCTAAATGCAAAAATTATTAAATAATTACTTATTAATTATTTATTAGTTATTTATTATTTATTAATTATTTAAAAATGATTAATTATTTCGATAATTAATCAAATAATTTTCAATAAATCATAACAAACTCATTTTAATTCCAAAAATTATAGAAAAATTATTTTTGACTCTGATTTTCTTAAATAACTATTTAATAATGATTTTAGGGTTTAAAAATAAGTAATAATTATTTATATTGAATAATAAATTGAATTATCAGTGTTTAATTGATATTAATTAGATCGTTAATCCGATTTGGGTGAAACGAAAGCCCTTTGACTCAGAAAAATGAATTTTTTTCATTAAAATAATATTAAGACCTAATTTCTTCTAGAAATTAGTTGACTTTGTTACTTGTTTGATTATCAATCGAGTTGCGTGCCGAAACGAATCCGAAAAATTCCGAAAAATAGAAAACGAGTCAGATAATGATTAGTTGAGCGATCAGCTAGTCGATTTTGATTCTAAAAATTATTTTAACTATAGAAATGATTATGTGCTTTTGTGCTTATGTGTATTATGTGGTTAATCGAGTCTTACTTGCTAATATGTAATATATGAGTCAATCATAAGTGCATGGGTAGGTAATAGGAACGATGTGAAGTCGATTCAAGATACAATTGAAGTACGAAATGACTTAACCAGTCTATTTTTCTAACAGATGCTAAGCCAGCAAGGCAGGTTGAGTAAGTGATAGACGAAGGTGATTTAATTATAGTAAGTCGCGTAGAAGGCAAGTTTTTCCCCTATTCTATTTTCAGAATAGTGATATTTCTTCAGATTCTTATCATGCTTGTACTCTTTTGATTCTCTTGTTCATATCTCATTTCGATTCTTGATTTATCCTTTTCATTTGAATTCATTGTTCATATGCCAATAGTTACTCACAATTATGGATATATTCTGGTGATTAGAATATATCAAAGCATACCGATTGTTCCGGTTGCTATTCCAGTGACTGGATAATAATACTTTGGGGATTAAGTTTACTTAATCCTAAGGACTGGGACATAACCGGATCCTTGAGATGGGCCATAGTGCATGGGTGCCCGATTGGATCTATATAGTGATATATAGATCTGCACAGTATCCTGGTTGATCAGCAGGGTATAGATGCGAACCTGTGTCCAGTTTAGTTCATTTGTATTCTCCAGTAATGGCCTTCTTTCTATTCTCACGGGGTTATATCTTTGCAGATATACCCGGGTTACCGATTCATTTAAATTGCTTTAACACTATTTATATTTTACGGACTTGTTGAGCAATTTTTGGCTCACCCTTTTTGTTGTTATTCACCTTATTATTTTCAGTTAAGAATGAATATGAAACCCATCAGGACTCGAGTGGTAAAGAAGCGGGTCAAGCCTCGGGATCCTCTCATACCCAAGGTATTGATCCCAATCCAGGAAGAAAGCTTTGAGTTGCCCGAACAGGTGGTGTGTAGATAGTTAGTGTGGGTGTTTGAATAAAAGATGAACTTAGTTTAAAACTGGTTAGACAATGGTTTGTAATAAAGAGAGTTTGTAAGATCTTAAATTTGGTTTGTAATAAAAGTAGTTAGCGGTTTTTGTTTTCATACTTCAACCTAAAAAGATCCTGGTTAGTGTTAAAGGGGTTTAGATTCATTTCTTTATTATTTGTTAATTAGATTGTACAGGTTTGGTGATTAGCTAGTAACCCCCAGACTTATACCCCGGGTCTGGAGGGCGTTACAGTTTTGGCATTAGAGTTGTAGGTTTGGTCTCTGAAAACAAGAACATTAGGGTTAAGATAAGATAGGGAGATCACATAGGGTAAGAATAGTTAAATAGGAAGAGCAGTGTTAGGATGTAGGTTAGATTCGAATAGGGAAGTATAAATCTTAGGATTGTTCAGTGACCTTTCTTCTTTCTTTATATTATCAGATGGCGTCATGAGGTTATTCGGCTTCTTCTGAGAGGACAGTCACCAGGCAGTAGCACCAGTTGTACCTCCAGTATCTGAGTTCATTTTTCCTCCTCTACCACCTCCACCACCATTGCCACAGGAGCCAGTACCTCCAGTACAGGGGATAGTCCATGACCCTATAGAGATGTTCGATCCATTTGAGTTCTTTGAGCCTATGATTCCACTACCAGTAGAGCATCAGTTTATACCAGGGATTGAGCCGGAGCTACCACCACCAGTGTTGCCTCCTATACCAGTACATGCCCCAGAGCCAGACGTATTTCAGATGATTTCAGTTGAGGGGATGGAAGAGCATGATGTGGATTTACAGTTAGGGTTACCACAACAGGGTGCAGGTATACCGAGGGTTCCGTCACAGGAGTCAGTGGGTCAGGTTGCACAGCCGCATATGGTACCATACCATGAGTACAGGGTTATGAGAGATGATGTGGAGTATTGGAGAGCAAAGTGCAGAGAGATTATGCATTTATTTGACCAGAGAGATCGAGGACCGTTAGCGGCCCTACAGCCGGATTACTTTATGAGACAGAGGTTGTAGTCGGTTTTGATGAGTGCCACTTGGGAGTTAGATGATTTGACCCTTGAAGGACCGCCTTCTTTCGCGGAGTTCGACAGGATATTCCGCTTGGCACAGACTTTGGTTCAGGCACTTACGGAGGAGCTGAGGCGGATTTCGCCAGGGTTTTGAGACAATGACTTTAGAGTACAGATGTATATAGATGCAACCTAGTATGATATAGTGAGTAGTGTGTATGTGAGTAGTAGTAGTTTGACCGGTAGTAGTAGTTTGACATGTAGTAGTAGTGTGACTTGTAGCCACGGTGATAACCTGCAGAGCGAGACTTTTTGTATCAAGAATTTACACCTGAGGCTGGTGTCATATATATAAAATAAACTTTTTCAAATTTCTTTTATTTAAATTTCAGTCTTTACAGTTTTACAGCATTTACCTTTACTTTATTGTTTTACAGCTTTTCATATTTTAAATTCTGTTGAAAAAAGAGAGAAAAGAACAACCATTTTATTTAACTGTTTACATTTCCTTTTTTTATATTAAGCAACTGTTTTCTTTCTTCGAACCATGTTGTTAATACAGGATAAAGTGTTTTCTTACCTACTATCAATTGTTTATTAAACTGTTAAAGAAATATCATTTGTTTTATTATAAGAAAATGGCACCAAAAAGAAAGACTAGGACTGAGACTTCTAATAGCAATTCCGAAGGACAGACAAATGAGACCATAAACCAAATATTACATCTGATGCAACAACATATGGTAATGATGCAGCAACAGATGCAACAACAACAGCAGTGGATTCAACAGCAAATATTACAACAGCCACTTCGTCCTGAGCCCCAAATTCCACCAGCTATACCTGTTGTTACTTTTAAGCAGTTTCAGTCGGTTAAACCTCCAGAATTTGATGGGACAGCTGATCCTATTAAGGCTACCACTTGGTTAAAAGAAATAGAGAAAGCGTTTGCACTAGTGAAGATAGGTGAAGACCAGAAGACTAACTTTGCTAGTTATTTATTGAAATGAGAAGCAAATTATTAGTGGGAATCTAAAAAGGCTTTAGAGGATAAAGATGTTATTGCATGGGATAGGTTTAAAGAGTTGTTTTTAGAAAAATATTTTCCTCGCTATGTGAGAATTCAAATGCAGATAAAGTTTTTGGAACTGAAGCAGAGAAGTATGTCCGTGACTGAGTATGAAGCCAAATTTACTGAATTGGCTAGGTTTGTTCCAGAACAAGTGGACACTGAGGAAAAATGAGTTCAAAGGTTTCAAGAAGGATTACGACCGTGGATCCGTGGACAAGTTGCAGTTTTTGAATTAACGACGTATACCGCCATAGTCCAGAAAGGCTTGATCATCGAAGGGGAAAGTGAAAGATCTCAAAGGGATAGAGGACAGGGAAGTTTCCAAGACCGCTCCAGCAGGAAGCCGGGATTTCAAGCCCGGACAAATTTGAATTTTAAAAGGATAGGACCAGGTACCCAGAAAACAGGTAATCATTTCCAAGCCCCCAAACAGCAGGGAATTGTCAGAGTCCCAGTGTCGTACTACAGAACTTGTGGACACAAGCACACCGGCGTATGTATCAAAGCAGATGTGACATGTTTCAAATGCAAGCAGAAAGGGCACTATTCTAACGAATGTCCCACGGGAAAAATAGCTACTTGCTACCAGTACGGAAAGAAAGGGCATATCGCTAGGAATTGCAAAGGACCAGCAATAGCAGCTAGTATTCCGAAAGTATTTGCATTACCTCCGCCACCGCCGCCTAATCAACCCAGAGCAAGAACTTTCAACATGACAATGAAAGAAGCAGTGCAGAGTCCTAGTGTAATAGTAGGTACGCTTTTGGTGAATTAAGTAGATTCAAAAGTATTAATTGATTCTGGAGCTACCCGTTCATTTATTTTTAAAGAATTTCTTGATAAATTACACTGTGAAATCGAATGGTTGGGCGAGACGTTAATTATAAAATTAGCGAATGACGACCAAGTTCCAGTAGATCGAGTATCTCCTGCGTGCGATATAGAAATAGACGGACATCATTTTTCTGTAGACTTGATTCCTTTCAAGTTAGGAGAGTTTGATGTCATTTTGGAAATGAATTGGTTAGCTTGTCATAATGCTCAGATCGATTGCGCGAATAAGAAAGTCAAATTACGAACTGCGGAAAATGGAACGGTAATGTTCAAGGGCAAAAAACAGCGGAAGAAATCTTTGACAGTGATACAGACCAAATGATTGCTTCGACAGGGATGTGAGATGTGGATAGCTTATGTCTTAGATACTGAGAAAGGAAGTCCCAAAATAGAAGACATTCCAGTTGTATGTGAGTTACCGGACGTCTTTCCAGACGAGCTTCCAAGGTTACCTCCAGATCGAGAAATTGAGTTCACGATTGATCTAGCACCAGGTACAGAACAAGTTTTGAAAGCTCCATATCGAATGGCTCCAGTCGAGATGAAGGAATTGTCAATGCAATTGCAAGATCTTCTAGATCGAGACATCATAAGACCTAGTGTATCCCCATGGGGTGCACCGGTATTGTTCATGAAGAAGAAAGACCGCAGCATGGGATTATGTATTGATTATCGAGAATTGAATAAGCTCACTATCAAGAACAAGTATCCTTTACCGATAATCGACGATTTGTTCGATCAGCTCAAAAGAGCCGCATGGTTTTCGAAGATAGATTTGCGGTCGGGCTATCATCAATTGAAGATTAAAGCTGAAGATACTTCCAACTCTGCATTTCATACGAGATATGGACATTACGAGTTTCTTGTAATGGCATTCGCTTTGACTAATGCGCCAGCAGTATTCATGGATTTGATGAACAGGGTATTCAAGAAATACCTGGACAAATTTGTGATCGTATTTATTGATGACATCTTGATTTACTCAAGAACGGAAGAAGAGCATGCTGAGCACTTGAGGATAGTTTTGGAAATTCTGAGGAAAGAGCAACTGTACGTGAAATTCTCGAAATTTGAATTCTGGTTGAGGGAAGTACAATTCCTAGGGCACATCATCAGTAGAGAAGGCATCCAAGTCGATCCAGCGAAGATTGAAGCTGTGTTGAACTGGGAAAGACCAAAAATGCCGACAGAAGTTTGAAATTTCTTGGGATTGGCGTGATATTATCGAAGATTTGTCAAAGATTTTGCGAAAATAGCAACGCCGTTGACCAAATTAACTCGAAAAAGTGAAAAGTTCGTATGGGATGACAAATGTGAAGAAAGTTTCCAAGAGCTAAAAAATCGGTTAGTAACCGCACCAGTACTCGTATTACCAGAAGAACATGGAAATTTTGTCATTTACAGTGATGCTTCGTATCACGGATTAGGATGTGTACTGATGCAGCATGGTAACGTCATTGCCTATGCTTTGAGACAACTCAAACCTGATGAACAAAAATATCCTACGCATGATCTGGAATTAGCAGCAGTCTTATTTGCGTTTAAACTATAGAGACACTATCTCTATGGTGAGAAATGCGAAATCTACACAGATCATAAAAGTCTGAAGTACATCTTTACGTAAAAGGAACTGAACATGAGACAACATCGATGGCTGGAATTGATTAAAATTATGATGTTACGATCAGTTATCATCCAGGAAAAGCAAATGTTGTGGAGATGCGCTAAGCAGGAAAGAAAGATTGAATTTGTTAACTTCATGCGAAGAATTAGCCAAGGAATTTGACAAGTTGGAAATCGAAATTCGTATTCCCAATGAATCTACTGAAGCTATCTACGCTATGTTTTTCAACCGGAATTACTAGAGAAGATTCGCTGCTGTCAAGAAAAAGTGATGAGTCAAGATGACGACTTAACCGGAGAATAATCACAACTCAGAAGGATAATGAAGGAATTCTACGCTTTACATCGAGAATCTGGATCCCTAACGTGGCAGAACTAAAAGAAGAAATATTGCGAGATGCGCACAGTTCGAAGTATTCCATTCATCCAGGAAGTACAAAAATGTATCGCGATCTGACGGGAAACTTTTGGTGGCCAAATATGAAGAAGGAGATAGCGGAATGGGTAAGTAAATGCTACACGTGCCAGCGAGTTAAAGCGGACCATCAACGTTCGAGCGAATTATTACAACCGTTAGATATTCCAGAATGGAAATGGGAACATTTAGGGATGGATTTTGTGGTAGGACTACCAAGGACTAAAGCTAATCATGATGCGATATGGGTAATCATTGAAAGACTAGTGAAGTCGGCACATTTTCTACCAATTAAAGAAAGATTTTTACTCGACAAGCTAGTGCACTTGTATCTCAAGGAAATTGTGATGCGACATGGAGTTCCAATATCTATCGTGTCTGATCGAGATCCCCGTTTCAATTCAAGATTTTGGAGACAATTTCAGGAATGTCTTGGAACTAAATTAAACATGAGTACAGCTTATCATCCGCAAACTGATGGGCAAAGTGAAAGAACTATCCAAAAAATTGAAGATATGCTACGGGTATGTGCGATTAATTTCAAAGGCAGTTGGGATGAGCATTTTCCTTTGGTTGAATTTTCTTATAACAACAGCTATCACGCAAGTATTGAAATACCGCCGTATGAAGCGTTATACGGAAGAAAATATAGATCACCAGTACATTGGGATGAAGTTGGAGAACGCAAAGTTTTGGGTCCAGAATTAATCCAACAGACTAAAGAAAAGATAGAACTTATTCGAAGACGATTAGATGCAGTGCAAAATAGGAAACGCAAATATGCAGACCAAGTAGGGAAGGATATGGACTTCCAGGAAGGAGAACATGTGTTACTCAAAATATCGCCATGGAAAGGATTAACCAGATTTGGCAACAAGGGTAAATTGAAGCCACGATACGTCGGACCATTTGAAATTTTGAAGGAAGTGGGAAAAGTTTCGTACGAATTAGCTTTACCACCTCATATGCAACATATTCATAATGTGTTCCATGTGTCAATGCTTAAGCGATATAACCCTGATTCTAGGCACGTAATCGAGTATGAATCGATAGATATCCAACCTGATTTGTCTTCTGTAGAACAGCCGATAAGAATTTTAGATCAGCGAGAGAAAGTGTTGAGAAATAAGTCTGTATCTTTAGTGCGAGTTTTGTGGAGAAACCCTATGGTTGAAGAATCAACCTGGGAACTTGAGAGTGAAATGTTAGAGAAATATCCTTATTTGTTTTCAAAGCAAGATTCTGAGGACAGAATCCTATTAAGGGGAGAAGGATGCAACGTCTGAGAAATTTACGTCTGTATTATATCATATTTATAATAAATTATGTGTATTAATGTGTCATTATGTGTAATTATCTGTCAAACCCTAATTGCTACGTGTTATGTGCATTCTGTGTCATTCCGGTATTTTGAAGATATTTTTCAGATACTTTGTTTTTCATTTATCGCTTTCATTTCACACGTTTTATGACCCAAATCATGATTTTAAAGCAAGTATTTCAAATAAAATAATGGGCCTTATTTTTTATCAAACGGCTTTTACCATCGCTTTATTCTTAACATCTAGGTATTTTATAAATTTTCTCGTTTTGTGAAAAATGACTTTTCCGGTCCCCATTGGGTGTTAAAAACCCCACAAAAATCATATTTTTATTTTTATAAAATTATAGGACTTTTATTTATACCATTTCTTTGTATTTTTACATTATTCACAATTTTTGGGAAATTTTGGCATATATATTATATATATAAAATATTTATAAATTAAATTTTAATACTCAAAAATTATAAAATTAGGGCCAAATATTTTTATTAGGAGTGTAATTAGCCCCTTAATTTTATTTAGGGGTATTATTTTTCATAGTATAAATAGCCTAATTTCTATTAATTAATTACTAATTAATTATAAAAATTTAGTAAAAATTCATAAAAATCCCCAATTTCCCAGAACTAGGGTTTGGTGTTCTTGATTTCAACCGGAGATTTGATCATGATTCCGACCTCCAAATCAGACATGTAAGTAGTCGTTGCAAAGCTCTTGATCTCTACTTTCTATTCGTGTAATCAATTTCATGTTTTATATCTTCAAATTTCTATTCGATTTTTAGGGTTCTTGAACTGATTTGGGTATTTACAAATCGTTGTGTTTTGGTTGATGAGAGCTATATGAATAGATTGCCCAGGTTGTGTAGATGATTATACGTAGCTTTAATTGATTTTTCTATTCCCGGATTTGTGATTTGTGTTTTTGAGTGTTCGACCCGTTTTTGAATTCGGGTTTTTGGTTCAAAGGATTGTTTGATGTTTCTGTTGCCACGAATGAGTAGATCGTCGTTTTTACAATCGATTGGTACCAGAATCGTTGTGTTTGGCTTCCGTTTGTGAGCTCGCCGGATTTTTACGTCGTCGCCGCTGTGTTCATCGTGTTTCCCGTTGCATATCGACGAAAGAGGAGGGGGAGTGTATTCTGTGGAGTTGTGGAACGAAAACCCAGAGAAAGCCCTACAGAATCGATCCAAAATCGTGTGTTTTCGTCACGTTTTTGGTTTGCCAGATTTCTTCACCGGAACAGGCCATCGGCGCCGGATTCATTCTGGGCTGTTCTTGGCGACCCGTGGTCGACCCGGTTTCGAACCGGTGTACGACCGGGGATTGATCTAGAAAGCCCCAATTTGTTTTCCTGATTGATGTTTCTGAATTACTAATTAATATATGTATTGTATTAAAATTAAAATCAGTTAAATAAATTCTAAAAATCTAATAAAAATTGGATTTAAATTCTGAAAATTATTATTAAAAATTCTTGAACTATTTATTAACTTAGAAATTCGAATTTAGTTATTTAATAAATTATTTAATTATTTATCTAATTATTTATCTATTTACTTATTATTTAGTAATTAAGTAATTAATTAATAATTACGGATTAAAATTAATCCAATATTATGATTTAAAGATTCGATAATTAGTTAAATAAAACGAGTAACTCATATCTATATGAGTAATTGAACGATGAGTTAGATTATTATTATTCGAGCGATAGTTAGTTATACGAAGAATATCAGAATAATTATTTGTAACGAATAATTTAATACAGATAATCGATTAAATCGTACAAGTCGTAACAACCGTAATACTTCAATAATTATACGAGGAATGCGAGTAACTCGTAATTATACGAGTAATTGATCGTTGAATTGGAATAAGATTCGAATAATAACTTATTTATTCGATAAATAACGTAACAGCTAGTTGTATCGATTATTTATATGTAAATAATCGATCTAATCGAATAAGTAATAATAAATTGTAAATATTTGTAATAAATTGTAATTAATCCTAATAATTAGGATTAATTATTCTAAATGCAATATTGATTAAATAATTACTTATTAATTATTTATTAGTTATTTATTATTTATTAATTATTTAAAAATGATTAATTATTTCGATAATTAATCAAATAATTTTCAATATATCATAACAAACTCATTTTAATTCCAAAAATTATAGAAAAATCATTTTTGACTCTGATTTTCTTAAATAATTATTTAAAAATTATTTTAGGGTTTAAAAATTAGTAATAATTATTTATATTGAATAATAAATTGAATTATCAGTGTTTAATTGATATTAATTAGATCGTTAGTCCGATTTAGGTGAAACGAAAGCCCTTTGACTCAGAAAAATGAATTATTTTCCTTAAAAATAATATCAAGACCTAATTTTTTCTAGAAATTAGTTGACTTTGTTACTTGTTTGATTATCAGTCGAGTTGCGAGCCGACACGAATCCAAAAAATTCCGAAAAATAGATAACGAGTCAGATAATGATCAGTTGAGCGATCAGGGAGTCGATTTTGATTCTAAAAATTATTTTAACTATAAAAATGGTTATGTGCTTATGTGATTATGTGTATTATGTGGTTAATCCAATCTTACTTGCTAAATGTAATATACGAGTCAATCATAAGCGCATGGGTAGGTAATAGGAACGATGTAAAGTCGATTCAAGATACAATTGAAGTACGAAATAACTTAACCAGTCTATTTTTCTAACAGAAGCTAAGCCAGCAAGGCACGTTGAGTAAGTGATAGACGAAGGTGATTTAATTGCAGTAAGTCGCGCAGAAGGCAAGTTTTTCCCCTATTCTACTTTCAGAATAGTGATATTTCTTCAGATTCTTATCACGCTTGTACTCTTTTGATTCTCTTGTTCATATCTCATTTCGATTATTGATTTATCCTTTTTATTTAAATTCATTGTTCATATGCCAATTGTTACTCACAATTATGGATATATTCTGGTGATTAGAATATATCAAAGCATACTGATTGTTCCGGTTGCTATTCCAGGGACTGGATAATAATACTTTGGGGATTAAGTTTACTTAATCCTAAGGACCGGGTCATAACCGGATCCTTGAGATGGGTCGTAGTTCCTGGGTACCCGATTGGATCTATATAGTGAGATATAAATCTGCACTGTATTATGGCTGATCAGTGGGGTATAGATGCGAACTTGTGTCCAGTTTAGTTCATTTGTATTCGCCAGTAATGGCCTTCTTTCTATTTTCACGGGGTTATATCTTTGCAGATATACCCAGGTTACCGATTTATTTAAATTGCTTTAACACTACTTATATTTTACGGACTTGTTGAGCAATTTTTGGCTCACCCTTTTTGTTGTTATTCACCTTATTGTTTTTAGTTAAGAAGGAATATGAAACCCATCAAGACTCGAGTGGTAAAGAAGCGGGTCAAGCCTTGGGATCTTCTCATACCCAAGGTGTTGATCCCAATCCAGGAAGAAAGCTTTGAGTTGCCCGAACAGGTGGTGTGTAGATAGTTAGTGTGTGTGTTTGAATAAAAGATGAACTTAGTTTAAAACTTGTTAGACAATGGTTTGTAATAAAGAGAGTTTGTAAGATTTTAAATTTGGTTTGTAATAAAAGTAGTTAGCGGTTCTTGTTTTCATACTTCAACCTAAAAAGATCCTGGTTAGTGTTAAAGGGATTTAGATTCATTTCTTTATTATTTGTTAATTAGATTGTACAAGTTTGGTGATTATCTAGTAACCCCTAGACTTATACCCCGGGTCTGGAGGGCGTTACAACTCAGATATTATCTGACGAGTTTATGAGGTATACTTCTTCATGGAAGTTGAGGGATATCAGGAATTTTGCCACTTAAAAGAATCCTACTTTCCCCACTCAGAAGAAACATTTCAGAATATCTTGACTGAAAGTATCCATCCTTGAAGGTGGAAGGCAACTATTCTATAAAAAGGATTTTCTCGCAGGTACACTTGGATGTTTGGATCTTTGAGTGAGTGACACACTGTGAGACTAAGTGACAAGCACTTGAGTGTAGAGTGGAGTGAAACACATTGTGAGATCACTAAACAGAAATCACACACTTGCACTGTGAGGAATTGGTTACCAAATAATTTCTTCACTTGGTTGGTTGATCCTAAGGTTCTACTCTGAATACATTTTGAAGGATTACTCAACTAATAGGGATAGATTATATAGAGATAATGGACTAATAGTCTTTCTGAAACTAAGAAGAGGGATTTCTAACTTTATTGTACTAAGGAGGGGATTCTTCATCTTAGGGGGAGAGATTATTTGGTTTCATTTCAGGATTCAAAATTTTTTTTATGTGCTTTATGGGAAGATCTTAAGATTATTGAAGACAACATTTGGAAGACGTATCTATCTGCAACTTTACATAAGGGAGAGAAGAATATGTTCTCTACTGAAGCTGAATATGTATAGAAGATGCAGTATATATAAGATAGTATTATTTCCAAGTCCAGGATTGAAAGTTGAAATCTGATTGAAGATTTTTGGTTATGATTAGTTGAGTTATCCTCTAAACTGAGGCTTCTCCATTAAAATCTTGGCGATTGCGGCTTGTAAATGATCTGAATGGGAATAAAAGGTTATTAAAATAAATTTTGAAGGAGGATTATAGAGAACCAAGTGAGCCATTGTGCTATTTGGGGACTATGAGTTATAGGTTATAAAGACCGCTTACATTATTATTCAAATGCTAGATCTCCACTCGAAAAAATTATTATAAACACGAAAGAGATAATTATTGACAGAGGGACCCCGGGGAAATTATGCTAGGAAAGAACCCAAGGTTTAATTTCATAACGGGATTACTTCTCAAAGTATTTTATGAAAAAAAGAAAAAAGAGAGAGAGAAAAAGCAGATATGTCACTTAGAGTTTGCAGATCTACAAGTAGAACGAGAGAACTGTCAAGACAATTGAAGATACGCCAAGCGTCATGCCTTTGATTAAGACAGTTGGGAGAATCTCCTATCGTTGATGGAAATTGTGTGTAGTTGTACTTACCATGTGAGTATACGGAAAATAGTCGCTGATATTCATTATGAAGAACAAAGTGGAAAGATAAAGGATGTCATTGTTAGAGTTGATAAAAGGCAAAAAAGTTCATTCACGCCCTTTAATGGCCACTAGTAACAGCTCCCAATAAACGCGAATACATCTAAGGCGCTAGCGAGAATAATGAATATGACTTTGAAGGTATCATAATACTAGAAATATTATACGAGAAGGGATTAAAGGAGTCCGCCAAATAGCAGAAGCTAAGTATTCCAAGATTCTAAAATATATGAATCAATTGCGTACAAAATTGTGCTTCTTTAGAGATGGCAACGGGACCACGATATGTCTTACATGGCTATAGGAAGAAATGTTAAATCTGATGTCAAGCGTGCAAAAAAAGACGAGGGGGTAGGACTGTAACCAGATTTTTTTGTATAAGTAATCGAAATAGATAATATACCGGAAAGAGCAAGTGTTGACAAACATAAATTTAGCACTAATAAGAGTGATAAAAGAGTATTAATAAATAAAAGAACTATTCAAACAAAAGAAGTTATGCCAATAGTCTATGTTATAGATTTTAAAGGAAGGCGAAATGACCAACTGATTTTTATTGAGTTTACCGAAAATGACAGTTATCATGCGAGCAATGGATTGAATGCTTACAATGCTTATTAGAGAAGGTTTTTGTTATCCCCTATGTTGGGAAGAAGTTGGTGAGCGAAGAAAACTCAGACTCGAGTTGATTTAAAAGACCAATGAAACCAAAAACCTTATCCAGACCCGTCTAGTGGCATCCAAAGATAAACTGTTGAGCAAGATTAAAGCTATATGTATAACTCAACAATACAAGGAAAATATTTCTCCTTGGTAACCTTGGTCACAGATTGGGAGTTAGAGTGCACATAGAACAAGTACAAAGCTCCTAGGCATGCACATGGTCGCAGGTTAGTTTGTACAAGGTTGTATGGTCGCCAGTTACGACATTTTATAATGACTCGTATATTTGTAATTATTAAAGTGTAATTTGAAATAAATAAAATATGATATGGTTTTGTCAGTTCGGTGTTGTATTTGATATTAGTTGTATGTGCTCCTTGGTATACGAGAATTATTTGTGCTATTAATTGTTGAGTCGTATTGTTTTGTTTTACTTTTAAAAGTGATTTTTATGGTGTATTTATTTCCAAAAATATTGGTGTTATCTCTAAAATTCTTTTTATTACTTTATAATTTTTTTAATTATTTTTGGGGATTTATAAAATTTATAAACAATATTTCATCAATTATTTATTCCTCAATGATTTTCTGATTATATTTTAGTGTAAATTCAGTATTAAATTCCAGAATATTTCAAAAATCATGAAACTAATATTTTAGTAAGTTTGGAATATTTCAAGGATTTTAAAATTATTTTAGAATTAATTTCATCCGCACGTTTGTTCATTTAATCATAAAATGCGGGTATGTTGTGCGATTTAAAAATGCATTAAAAATCATGAAAATTTTATTTTATTAACTTTTGGATATTATGAAAATTTTAAAATTATTTTGAAATGTCTCTGACTTATTTTTACTCGCACATTCATATCATTTATTGCATAATTGTGGGTCAGAATTAAATTCTAGGGGATTTTGTGTAGCAGTTGTAGCAATAAGCAAATAATTTTAATTATCTTTATCTTCCTCTCTCTCATCCAATCTCTCTCGTCTCAATCTCTCCTCTCCGGTCTCTCTCAATTCTCTCTTTTCTCTCTATGTTTCTCGCTCTCTCTTTAATTTCTCATTCTCTCTATTCGACTTCATCCCCTTCGTTCCTCTGTTTTAGTTTTTTTCCCTGTTTCCTGTTGTTCCGATTGCCACTAATTCGGTTCTTTTTTCGGTCCATTTCCGGTGAATTACTCTATCTAGTTCCGTTGTGATGTGTATATATACAAATATATATATATATGTGTGTGTGTGTGTTTGTGTGTGTGTTTCAGTGTGTGTAGTGATTGGGTTTGTGTGTTCTGTGTCGTGTGCGTGTTTGTGAATTTTGTGTGCTGTGTGGGTGGCGCGTGAGGCGCGTGTGCTGGTGCTCTGTTTTCCCGTGTTCTGTTTTCTGGTTATGCGCGTGTGTGGCCTATCTGGTTCGAGGTTTTTATTATTTTTATTTTATGTTCTATAGGGAATAAATTGATTAATGTTCGTGAAAAAATGAAATAAATTTCGTACGGGAAAAGTTATTTAATCGATGAGGTTTATTTGGAAACCCGAACATTATCAGGCACCAATAAATTTTACCGCCGTCAGTGATGAGCCTCGACGAGCCAACGGTGGACCGTGATGATATAATCTGAGTCCTACCATTTATAAAACAATATGATAATAATTAAAATTTGTATCGATGATTGAGAATGCGAATTATGAATGATTGTGGTTGCGTTGATTATGTTTCGACGGGAAATCCGATAAATAAAGAAGATGCCGCCCAATTTCCAGAAAATTATTTTCGGAAATACGGTAAAGTATCCTGTAATTATCAAAAATATCGATCGAAAATATATAATGTACGAAATCTGATTGCATGTTGTGGTGAAATATTTTGCAAAAAAATATCCAATAACCCTATTTTCCATAAATGGCGGGTATATGTATTTTTCGGGAGTAAATACCGATCTGAATTTCGAGGACGTGAACCCTGATTGTTATGTGTATTTCAATAATATATATAATAATAAGTCTGGTTTTGATAGCGTACGGGTAGGATATTAACAATGATATGTCAAGCATATTCGGTTGTCTAATTTAGGATGTTTTGGTTCTATAGGTCCCAATCGAAAGCCCGAGCATCCAAATCGGTTCAAAGCCAGCCAATAATAGTTGTTAAAGCATATTAAGGCAAGTACCCCTGAATAAATCTTTTACGGTTCAGTAATATATGAATAATGGTTGATTTAAATTGCGTAGTGGAACAGAACGTTTTAAGTTACGTATCCCATGTTTTTGAAATTGTTTGTTTAAAATTATGTTTTGGGGAAAAGTAACTTCTGAAAATGCTTATATCTAAACTGCGATTAATATGGAAAAGGTTTTGGAAAGTGTGCTGTGATAGAATTATTTTAAAAAGAGATAGGTAAAAGTGGTTTTGAGAACTGGATAAAATGAATCAGCTATTGGATAACGATTGTAAGTGGCTAAGTTGGTTGCACACCCTATTTTTACCAATTAGTCAAGCGTCACTTATCAGAGATCTAGCTAGTCTCTGCGGATCCGGACGAATTGCGTGAAAGCCCGATCAGCTATCCTAGATGAATTGTGTGATAGCCCGGCCAACTATCCCAGATAAATTGTGTGGAGGCCTGATCAGCCGTCCCTAGATAATATCATATATATATATGATTGTGGTTTTTTGTTCAAGTAACGGAAAAAATGTTTTTATGATCCCCATAACGGGACAGAGGGTTTTTTGGTTCCTGTGATGGAATAGTGGATTTGAAAATGAAAATAGCATGCTAAAATTTGACTCTAGTATTTATACAACACAAGACTGATATTGTTATTTTACAGAGCATGCAAGTTGTTGATATCCAGTTTATACCTATTTTACTTGTTTTTGTAAATGGGTTATGATTTCTGTTCCTATAACTATTTATCATAAACTATTTTACTTGTTATTTATATAATGGTACTGTTGAGACATTGATCGCTCACTCTTGCAAAATATTTTGTATATTCATGCATTGCAGATGCCTAGGAGACCCTCCTGTCATAGGTAGGGCCAGATTCCAGTTCCTCCCGTACCTGGCTCCTCTAAAATAGTTATGTCAGACCAGATGTTGTCTGTTGAGTTGTTGTAAAAAGTTAGTTGTATCATGTTATTTTATATAAGTTGGTTTGTAATAATTGTGTAACCTAAATCATACTTGAACTTGGAAAAGATCTTGTTAAGGGGTTGTGTTTATATTGAAATAAGAATGGGTTGGTTGTATTATATTTGTGGTTTGTTGTTGTTCTTGACGTTAACTCCTGACCCCGGGCTTGAGGCCGTCACAGGTTGGTATCAAAGCTACAGGTTTAAGTCCCTGATTTAGGTTAGGAGTAGAGTCAGAATGGTGTAGAAACGTGTTCAAAGGTGTGCGTCAGCACCTCATATAGAGGAGTGAATTTAAGAGTCCAGTCGAGGCTTCGAAGGTGTAACCCTGGCATCTATTGAGGTTTCTTGGAACTGCCCTGATCTTTAGTGTGTCTCCTTCGTGTATATATATTATTGGCATCGGTCGATAGTGGTTTCTAGTTATCCCTCTCGCGGGAATGAGTTTGATCATGTGAGTTCAGCTAGTATGTTAAGATAGTAAGTCAGCGGCTGCTATGACAGCCAAATTTGGATGTGTACTTGATTTAGGTTGTTAGTGTTGCAGTGTAGTTGTTTTAGTTGGACATTCAGCACTGTTGTTGTACCATATTTCCTTTCTATAAAAGATGTTATTTAGTCTCTTTAGAACTTTTGCACTATTATTGTTGTTGTTACTTTTATTGTTGTATTTGTTGCTGATTTGGTTATATTTAGCTATTCATTATGGATGGACCCCAATTAAATGAGGATGGGAATATTTTATTGTGTCAGCATTCTCTTGACACATAAAAATGTTGCTACCCGAGGGCAATTTTCAAACTAAAACCATTTGTTATTTTTTAGGAGAATGCCGCCCAAGAAGAATAACCCGTCCAATTCCTCTTGTAGAGAGTTTGTTGGGGCCCAGACATGGATGAGTTGCTAAATTTGCTTCTCTAACAGTCTAATCAGATGGCTCATCAGCAAGAACAATTTCAGCAGCAGCAACAATAATTTCTGCAACAGTAGCAACAATAACAACAACAATTCATACAACAACAGCAGCAACAAATCTAACAACAACAGCTGCAGCTTCAGCAACAACCTCAGCAAAGAGAGCTGAACCAAACTGTTAGTTTTAAATCCTTTCAGTCTGTGAAACCCCCAGAGTTTAAGGGCAAAGTGGACCCTGTTGCAGCCAGAATTTGGCTAAAGGAGATGGAAAAAGCCTTTACCCTCACTCAAGTAAGTGATAATCTCAAATCAGATTATGCGAGTTATTTTCTTAAGGGTGAGGCAAATTATTGGTGGGAGTCCACTCGTGTTTTGGAAGGAGAAGGTCTTGTTTCTTGGACTAGGTTTATAGAGTTGTTTTTGGAAAAGTATTTTCTGGATTGTTTGTAAAATCAGTTGGAGGTTGAGTTTCTACAATTGAAACAAGGTGAAAAGAGTGTGGCGGAATATGAGGCCAAGTTTACGGAATTGGCCCGATTGATACCCGAGTATGTGAGTACTGAAGCTCATAAAGCAAAGAGGTTCCAACAGGGATTGAAGTCAGAAATCCTCAGTGGAGTTGTAGCCTTGCAACTCAAGATATATCCCTCTGTAGTTCAGGACGCTCTAGTAATCGAAAGTATTCAAAAGTTGGCCGCCAAAGAAAAAGGTGATAAAAAGAGAAAGTCTGAGGGTGCTACCAATGAGACGGATCAAGGAGGATCCAGTCAGAAGTTTCGGAAGAGGTTTGGCCGAAATAGGAATAAAAGATTCAGAAGACAGGGTTTCTCTCAGGCTAGGCCTAGTGCTACCTCAGTTGCTTCCACTCCAGCCTAGTCAGTCAAATTGGCGGTGGATTGTAAGTTATGTCGCAGAATACATAGTGGCCAGTGTAAAGGGAATCTTCAATGTTTCAAATGTGGTCATAAGGGTCATTATGCGTCGGAATGCAAGTCAAAAAACCCAGGAGTTACTTGTTATAACTGTGGAAAGGTTGGACATATTACGAGTAACTGTGGAACGACTACTCAAGGTACTGCATCCCAATGACCGACGTCCAGTATAGCTAGAGCCATAACCTTCAAGATGACCAAGAGATCCAATGCACAGGACTCAGATGTAGTTGCAGGTACGCTTTCTCTTAACTCCGTACCTGTTAAAGTTCTATTTGATTTAGGAGCATCTAAGTCTTTTATATCAAAGGATTGTGTGAATAAAATAAATTTAATGTTAGAAGTCTTAGTGGGTCAATTTTGTCCTAAGTGTCAACTAGAAATTCTTGGGCATTCTTTTTCGGCTGACCTGATACCCTTTGAGCTAGGAGAATTCGATGTGATTCTAGGGATGGTTTGGTTGTCCCAACATAATAAAAATATCGACTATAAGAAAAAGAAGATTGTGATGTTTACAGAGAATAATACTAGGGCAAATTATCAAGGACAGAAGCAGTTGAAGAAATTTCTCTCGATACTGAAGATAAAGAAATTGTTAAGACAAGGATGTGAGGCTTACTTAGCCTATATAGTAGACAATGAAAAAGAGGCACCTAATCTGGACGAAATTCCAATAGTAAGGGAATTTTCGGACATCTTTCCAGATGAGTTGCCAGGATTGCCACCAGATCGTGAGATCGAGTTTTCTATTGACTTAGTTCCCGGAGCAGAGCCAATTTTAAAGGCTCCATATCGTATGGCCCCAGTAGAAATGAAGGAATTAGCTAAGCAACTGCAGGAACTATTGGATAAAGGAGTGATTAGGCCCAGTGTATACCCGTGGGGTGCACTAGTGTTGTTTGTAAAGAAGAAAGATGGAAGCATGATATTGTGTATTGATTATCGGGAGTTAAATAAGTTGACCATCAAGAATAAGTACCCCCTACCCAAGGATCGATGACATGTTTGACCAGCTTAAGGGAGTGTGCTGTTTCTCAAAGATTGACTTAAGATCGGGCTTTTATCAGTTGAAGCCTGAAGACATACCAAAGACCGCGTTCAGAACTAGATATGGACATTACGAGTTCTTAGTGATGTCATTTGGATTGACCGATGCACCAGCTGGTTTCATGGATTTAATGAATAGGGTGTATAAGGAGTTCAGATAACTTTGTTATTGTATTTATTGATGACATCTGTGATGCCCTCCAAACCCGGGTCAGAGGTATGGGGTTCACAACACATACACATATATAATATATAAATACCTGCTTATGAAAGTGATATATGCAAACACCCTTCTTACCATAACCATGGATCGCAATAGGTTAAAGTATGAAAACAAGCCACAACCTTAACTTTTATTACATCATACCAAATCACAAATAGTTCCGCTTACAACTAATAATTACATCATTCTTAAAATCTTATATATCTCATCTACATTATAAAACTCCTGCTAACTAGGTCCGTCTTATCCTGGAATCCTAGCTCGCAAATTGGACTGGGAATCCCTATTACCAACAGTTTCCTTTTTAACTGTAAAATAACATAAACAGATTTGCAAGAGTGAGCTAGCTAGCTCAGCAAGTCATAATAGCAATAACTAAGGTTCAACAATGATCAGTTGAGATGATTCATAAGAATCAAGTTTCTAAATAAGAAATGAATAGAATTGGATATTCTTTTCATTTTAAAAAATAACAAGGTTAGGCTGCTGATCAGTCACGCACTAACCCTGAGCAAAGCTCCCAGCTTTTCTCTATATACTAGATCCAAGGCACGCATTGGCCTAATATGACCACGAATCTGGTCTGACCACGAATCTGGTCCACATTTATAAAACCATCTAATTCTAAAATAATTCAATATGATTACCATTGTAATTCAATAAAACAGAATCATAATTAACATTGATAAAGCATTTATCTTAGAGCATAAAACATTTGACAGGTATTACCAGGGTGTATCAAGGTATAAGTATGAAGAACGACTTCAAGCCTAATAAAGTATCAAGTATCTGAAGAACAATGGTTCAATAATAATACAGGGTATTGATCTTTGATGTGATAGGGTATTCCAGAGTGTATAAGTTTTTGCGTGCTCAAGAAATTCTGTTGAAATACTTGGTTTTCGGTGTGTATATATTTATGGAGTAGTATCGTATATATCTGACTCGTATTTGAGAATTCAACAATCAATGGTTTATGAAGAATAAGGCTTATGATTCAAGATCAATAAGAATCAGGGTTCAAGGTTAAATAGTTTAAAGTGCTCGAAATATAAAAAGAATTATTTTGAATAATAGTAACATGTTATGAGAAAGTTCAGAAATAATCGCAATATATTTCGAAGAAAGGTTCAGAAAGACTTGCCTTATCATAGATGATTTCCAACTTTACTTGTACTCATCTAACAGTTCTATTAATCATTCACTTTCCTTCTTTTTTTATATGCCTTGCTTTCATTCGTCAATCACTTGCCTTCTCTTTCTATGCTTCAATTCTATCTACAGATCATTAACTTTCTTTTTTTATGCCTCGCTTACTCTGCTAGGCATCACAATCATCTATCAATACTCCATCTCATACTATTCTAATTGTCACATAGACGTCATAAGCTTTAATCTACCCTTCGTTTTACCCAATCTGATTTACGGATTGAAAGTTATGACCAAAACGGTCAAACAATAACCACATAGGTATATAACACATCAATCAGATAGCACGTAGCACATAGCACGCAAGATACTCGATCAAAATAATTTTTCAAAGAAGTTTCAGGGTCAAAATGATTTTCTAAGTATTTATTACAAATTTTTGAACATTTTTCGGAATTAAAATGGGCCTCCGAATTATTTTATAATTAATTGATAGGGTTCGAATACCCGAATTTGACTTTAAAATAATTTTATAATAATTATCGAGCCTTGAAAATAATTTAAAATAATATTTTAAAGCTCAAAACTATTTTTCAAAATTTTTAAATCAATTTTAAATAATTAAATCTAATTACTAAATCAATTAATATTAAATTAATCAATTAATTAAAATAATTAAAAATTAATTAAAATTATTTAATAAAATAAATCAGATTTATTTTTAAGTGAATAAATAATTAAAAAGGAATTTTCTGAATTTAAAATAATTAAATAAACAATTTTCTGATTTTTAAAATAACAGAATATTATTTTTGAAATATTTGCAAACAGGAGGGACTAAAGTGTAAAGTCTAGCAAACTAGGGGGGCCAAGTAACAATTTCACCGTCTTCGTCGACGGTACAGGCGGCGACACCGCCGGCCCGTTCGTACTCGCCCAGAACTCCACCAAAATTTGCAGGTTAACAGTTCTCGATACCAGGAGATATATCGTGTTATCCAATCTGGCAAACTGTGTCTCAATCGGCCGAATTTTGGCCAAGAAAATCAGGAACGCCGCCGGTGTTCAAAAGTCCGGCGAACTGCATCTCGACACCACTAACACAAATTTATATATGAATCGAACCCTCTAATCACGATCTATTTAATGGTATAAGTCATACGTTCCCAGGTTTAATGAGTCAAAAATCCATCCAAAAAGTTAAATTTTCCGGTGAGATTATTCAAGAACACGAAGAACATTCAACCTCAAGAATCAAATCAACTTTTCTACATGTTATTGAACTCGATTTTTGACATATAATATACCAAATTGACCAGGAAAAAAAGATCTACACGATTATGCCATCAAATCATATCAAAAACATCAAGAACAAAAATTCATAATTTAATCCATAATTAATTCGAATTAAAATAATTAAATCAGAAAAATACCTTGATTTCTAGGCAAAATCAGATGGTTGATTCAGAAAGAAGATTTTGAGTGCTTCGTTTTGATATATTGCACGCTCGAATCGGAGTTCGATAACGCCTTCATTTGTGCGATTGATTTTTAAGAATATGGAGTTTTTATAAAGCTTTCTCTGTTTTTCAGGGTTTGTACTGTCTGATTATGATTTTGCACGTGAAAATGAAATAAGAAAGGGCTATTTATATTTACAGAATATTAGTATGTTCTAGATCGTGTTGGATCGATAAATACGTTTGTTTTGGATAAATATTATCCTTTTTGGATAAAAACTATCCTGTTTTGGATAAGCACTATCCTGTTTTGGATAAGCACTATCCTATTTTGGATAAACGTTATCCTATTTCAGATAATTATCAAAACCGGGCTTTTATAAAACGATTGTACGAAGATAATGTTATCGAAAAGGGTTAGCATATCGAAAATATCACGTCGGGCTGCGCACGGGTCAAACCGTAATCCAGATAGAAAAGTCAAAATATGGAAAATGTCCGGAATTACCAGATTAGATTATGAAGGAGTTTTCGGAAGAGTTTCGGGTTGTAAAAATGGTTGAGGTTGGATGATTCCCGGATTTATAAAATAATTTTGGAATTATCCAGAAAATAATTAATAAATTCATAAATCATTATAAAATCATATAACACTCCAAAACTTACCAGAAAAATACCTTAATTATCTATATTTTATTCTGGACATAATAAAATTAACATACCTAGACTTTACCACATTTCAACATTCAAATAATATCACCAATCATCACATAATTCACCAAAAATCACATAATAATCATTTATTGACAAAAATAATTACACGTCATGTCCCGGATATTACAACATCCTCTTCCATTCGAAGACTAAAGAGGATCAAGCAGAACATCTGAGAATTACCCTACAAATGCTAAGAGAGAAGCAGTTGTACGCTAAGTTTTCAAAGTGCGAATTTTGGTTGGATGAAGTTCAGTTTTTGGGTCATGTAGTGGGTAAGGATGGTATTAAGGTGGATCCTGTAAAGATTGAGGTTGTATCCAAGTGGAAACAACCAAAAAACCCGACCGAAAATTTGTAAAAGACTTTGCCAAGATTGCGACTCCATTGACCAAGCTGACTAGGAAGAATGAGAAATTTATTTGGACAGGGAAATGTAAAGAAAGTTTCCAAGAGTTAAGAAAAGATTAGTGACGGCTCCCGTGCTAGCATTGCTAGATGAAACGGGAAACTTTGTAATCTACAGTGATGCTTCTTTGAAAGGTTTGGGCTGTGTGTTGATGCAACATGATAAATTTATTGCCTAAGCCTCCAGACAGTTAAAACCCCATGAGTAGAAGTATCCAGTGCATGACTTGGAATTGGCAGCAATAGTGTTCGCGTTAAAGCTGTGGAGACATTACTTGTACAGAGAAAAGTGTGAGATCTATACGGACCATAAGAGCTTAAAGTATATATTCACCCAAAATGATCGAAACATGAGACAACAGAGATGGATGGAACTGATTAAGGATTACAATTGTTCCATTAATTATCACCCAGGAAAAGCCAATGTAGTGGCAGATGCCCTAAGCAGAAAGAAAAGATTGAATGCGATTAATATTGATGAAGAGTTAGCAAAGGAATTGGAAAAGCTAGAAATTGAAGTTCGAGTGCCAAAAGGTAATAAGGAACAATTGTATGAGATTACCTTTCAGCCAGAATTGATGAAAAGAATTAAATAGTGTCAAGAGGGGGTCATGAATCAAGGATTGGATAGTTTGACTGGAGAAGAAATTTGTACCCAAAAGGATAGCAAAGGTATGTTTAGGTTTTCCTCTAGAATATGGATTCCAAATGTAACTGAGCTGAAGAATGAGATTTTGCGAGAAGCCCATAATTCTAGATTTTCTATCCACCCGGGAAGCACTAAGATGTACCAAGATTTGAAGCAGAAATTTTGGTGGCCAAGAATGAAAAAGGAGATAGCGGATTGGGTTAGTAAATGTCACACTTGTCAAACAGTAAAAGCAGAACATCAAAGGCCAAGTGGATTGCTACAACCCTTAGAAATTCCACAGTGGAAATGGTAAGAAATCGCGATGGATTTTTGTTAGGTCACACAACACTGTAGAAGGGGGTTGAATACAGTGTAGAATACAATCAAATCGATTTAAAGCACAAGTAACAGAAAACAGATGTATTCGATATAATAAACTCTGTTACAGTGGAACTGTTCTCTTCCAGTGATGAACAAATATCACGAGAGCTGCTAGGTTACAATATATGATCTTCTCGATGATCGTAACTCTTATAGAGTAAACCTATGTATGTCTTTATATAGACACACAGTTACAAGATAACTTCTAGTTGATATGGAATATAATTCTGTCTCCTAAAATATATCAACCAGATATCTTATATAATTCTTCTAGTCCTCTAACTCTTTCCAAGCATATCTTCTTCTTGTATTAGTCTCGATCTTCTTTCCTGTGAATCAGCTTCCTTCCTTAACTGTTAGTCCTCCATTACTTAAGTTATAATATCCATCTTCTGATATTATCTTCTGATAATCTAAGTCCTAATATCCTTAAGTCCTGACTTCCAGTAAGTCCTGATTCCAGTAAATACTGATATTTCCTGTTAGTTAAGATCTGAAAACTAAACATGAAACATATTAGATATGACATCTCAAATATATCCAACAATCTCCCCCAACTTGTAAATTATTCAAGAATGTACAAGTTAATAGATTTGATGATGTCAAAAACATTTAAGTTCAAATTCAATAAGAGTTTAATAAGACTATTAATTATAACTTACAAAACATCAAGCTTTACCAACATCACTGAATCAATCTGAATCCATAATGATTCTTAACAAAATCATTTATCAGATTACCTTCATCTTTCTTCAGAACATCAGCTAACTCTGATTTGACCTGCATCAGTTCTTCTTCCTTATTATCACCAATTTGATAAATGGTTGTTCTGAGAGCTTGAATGGATGTTCTTTCAAGTCCATCACCAAGTCTGATAACCTTAGAATGTGAAGAGTTTTCATTATAACATAAGCATCTTCCTTTCAGAATAACTTCCACCTTAGCAGAATTCTTCAGCATAGGAATTTCTCTTCCATCACCTTTAGTAATCAATGGACAGTAATGAGAAGTCTTTGTACCAGAGACTCTGAATAGATCTCTTATAGCCTTCAAAATGTATTCTGACCATCTTCTTGTAACATCAGATTTTACTTCCAGAAGATAGTGAATATGTTGAAGTTCTCTGATAGACTTCTTTAATACATCAGTATCAGCTAATCTATAAGTCCTTCCATCATTGAGAAATAAGATCAATTTCTCTTTTAGATTCTCCTTATCATGAGCATCTATCACAACTTGAGCAGACAACACCTTGTCAAGGTGCATTTGTTTGATTTGTTCATATGGTTTGTCTGTCAATATGAAAGGATCTCATAGAGTAACCTCTACTCCTGTTTGAATCTTCTTTTCGTCAGAACCTAATCCACTTCTATCTCTAGGTTGCTTGGCTTTCAACTCAAATGTAGCAAGTTGATTAATCATGAGATTGGATTTTGGTTCAACTGGAGTAGCTTTCTTCCATAACAGCTTCTTCTTATCAGTAATTATCATTTTATCCAAATCAACTTGAGCATTGTCAGTAGTTGATGTCTTAATAGCTTGATCAAAATTTGTTGTTTCTTCTGTACCTTCCTGTCCTTTATTCTGAATAACAACTTGAGTAGTGTCAGAGGTTATTTTAGAATCTTGAATTATCTTTCTTCTTTTCAGAATTTGAACAGTTTCATCTTCAACAAGATTATCATCAGTTACTTGAACCATTTTACACACTGGTTTCATTAGATCTTGAAAAGTTTTCAAGTCCAGTGACTTGGTTGGTTCATAAATTTTTCCTTTCCCTTTGTCTTTTGGATCACTCTCAGTCTGTGATCTAGTCTTGAACTTTGAAGTTTCAGAATTTGACTTTTCCTTGATCACAATGCCTTTTTCCTTAGGCCTTGGAGGTTTCTTTGCATCAGAAGCTTTAGACTCAGGATTTGTCTTCTTAGCAGCAAATCTAGCTACTTCCTCCTTGAGAGTTTTTAAATCCATTCCTGGATTGTGTTTCAGAAATAATCTTCTTGCTATCTCCTCATCAAGTGTCTGGATTTTAGGGTCTTTATAATAAACAATAGTCTGCTTCCCCTTTAACTTCAGAGTTTGCAAGAACTTCTGAGAGTCTTTAGATCCTGACTAAATCAGAATATCAGAACTTGACATCAGACTTTGCTTATCACCACTTGACTTCAGTCTTTGATCATTCACAACATCAGAACTTGACTTGTTTTGAATAGAAGATTTTTCTTGAACTTTTCTTTAACCTCTACTCTTTTCAGAGTTTCCCTGGTCATCACCTTTATTATCCTTTTTCTTCAGTTCTTGAGTAGGTGAGCATTTAGACTTAACTACCTTCTCCCCCTTTTTGGCATCATCAGGAAGTAAGAGAGAAAGAAGTTCAACTGAAGATTGGATTTCATCCAATTGAGCTTTCTGAGAAGCTTGATTAGCCAGAACCTCAGCAATTTGGGCATGTTGCTTCTCTTGAGTTTTCTCAATGGCTGCAACTTTTTCAGAAATAGGTCTGATATACCTGTTCTTGTCAAGCTTGATCTGTAGATTGAACTTATCAGCTTGTTCCCTGAGTGTATCAACCTTTTCATGAGTAGAAGTATGTAGACCTTGAAGATGTTTTATAGACAGAGCTGTGATCTTGAGTTGTGTCTTGAAATCAGCATTTATGAGCAACTCATCAGCTTTTGCAATATGCTGTCAGAATTTTAGAACATGGAATAAAATCTGATTCATTCCACTTCTTGGTCCACTCAACACCTCTGTGAGTATCCTCCCAAGGAATAGGTGCTTCCTTTTTAACAAATTTCTTCACCAATTCTTCCTTGCCCAGAGTAGGTACTGGAGTCTCAACAAAAACACTGTCATTAGAACTTGAGGAAGACTCATTTTGTTCTGATAGCTCAACAGTGTGTGAAGCAACTGGAGATTCAGGAATAACATCATCTAAATTCTGATCAGCAGAATTTATCTCCAGAGCTGGTGTCTTTGATGTAGATGGAGCTTCCAGATAAAGAACTTCAGGTATATTCAAATTATGAATATCTATTTCAGAATTGTCAGTTTGTTCTTTAGCATCATTTGTAGCTTTAATAGGAGAGACAAAAGGGTTAACAACTGTGTCATTAGCAGTGTCTTTGGCTTGAGCTGGAAGGGCTTTAATGATAATTGGTTCTTATGAGATCAGAGATTCCTGATCCCCTTCCTCAGCTTCTTCAGTATCTTCTGATATAGCCTTAGCCAAATACCTCCTAGCCTTCATTTTCTTCAATCTCCTTGCCAATAAAGGAGTTGATTCAGCAGTATCAGAATTTACAGATTTCCTTTTCAAAGTATCAAAACTTTGAGCTGCTTTCTTTTTCTGAGAAATAAGATTCTCAGCTTCTACTATCACAGGTTCAGATGCATGAACTCGTGCTTCAATTATTTCCTCTTCACTCTCAGACTCATCTCTGAGAATCATCTTCCTTATCTTTTTTGGAGGTTGAGGAACAGACTTTGTCCTCTTAGAAGGTTTAGAAGATGAAGGTCTGGTTGTGTGTGCTGATGGTTGAGAAGTCTGAGGTGTTTGTGTAGAGGTGGTAGGTGCTGATGGTTGAGGTTCTGATGGTTGGACATCAGGATATAG
This sequence comes from Apium graveolens, assembly GCF_009905375.1. Taxonomy (NCBI): domain Eukaryota; kingdom Viridiplantae; phylum Streptophyta; class Magnoliopsida; order Apiales; family Apiaceae; genus Apium; species Apium graveolens. Next base: position 152,870,282 of record NC_133648.1, on the reverse strand, counting down.
TGTATTGCATTTAACTAGATCATAGATTATTAAGGCTTGTTTGATAGATAACGGAACTCGGAGGGGTCTTAAGACGGCCTTCTTATTATCAATAGATAATAAGTCATTAAAAGCTCTTTTAGCTAGTATGAATGATGGAATTAATTCAGTAGCTTATTGAGGCTTATCATCACAACAAAAACTATATATAAGCTGACAAAATCTAGCAAAATAAACAGTATTTCTGTCTTCTGTCATCCTATCCCCAATGAAACCTAAGACAGTACTTGAATAATCAAAATCAGTTTGATTAATGAGAGCATACCCGATTTGTTGACTGAATATGGGGATTATATCGAAGTTAGAGCATTTGTTTGCAAAAGCCTTGGTAATGCAGTCAAAGAAGAAACTCTATTCCCTCCTTATGTAAGGTCTCTTCAATTGACCCAGCTTTGCCAATGTCTTTTCATACCCCAGACTGGCCATCATAATTTGAAGAACTGGCTCATCAACTGTAGAGTAAACGCAGTTCTCAGGCAGCTGTAGTGCTTGTCGAACCGTGGTCAATGTCACGACATGCTCATCCTCCCCTGATGAAAAGATAATACTTGGGGACCCTTGAGCACCACTATCATCATATACTCCACTTCTCCAGAACTCCAGCATTTGAGTTCCAGAGACTGCATCAGGTTGGGTCAGAGCGTACTCAATATCAGAATTAGCGAGAAAATCCTGAATGAAGTGAAGTTCCGATGGAGCTTCAGCCTTGCTAAGAATGGCGGAGTAGTTGTTAGGAACAAACTTAGCTCCATTGAAAATTACGTCTTTTGGTGCCATCTCTATAAGAAATTAAGTGAGAAAGATAGTGTTTGCAAAGTGTTTGTTAAAAGTCCTGAAAGAAAACACTTCAGAGAATATTAGAGAGAGAGAGAGAGAATAAGAGAGATGAAAAATAGAAAAGTAAGTAAAAGATTATAAAATCTGTTAACTCCCATATATATACTCTCTCCACTCAACAGTTATATTTTTGAAGCATAATATACACTTTACACCTGGCACTATGTGAACAGTCAATAAACGGCTAGAGAGGAATTAATGGATACGTAAAATAAGCAATAATTATCGTGCACATGCAGTTTTTCAGGACATACAAGTTAACCACTAACCCATAATGATTATGACTGTTTTTATCTCACCCAAATTTATTCTGATTTAAATATGACTGTTTCAGATTTTACCACAAATAAGTCAAGTAAAGAAAAATGTCACGTAAGCATCAAAGATTCCATCAGGATTTAATATCAGAATTTAACTTATATCAGATTTTAACAGTCATCAGAACATGGCTTCTGTACTCAAAAAGTGAATATCTTTTTATGTGATTCTTCATAAAAATACTGACTTGTTTTTTTCAGAATTTAATCATCAAAACTTCCATCAGAACTTGTCCACAGAATTTATGCAAATGACACTTAACTATTTGTCAAAAACAACTTAATCACCACAGTAATTTTCATCAGATAATTATTAAAGTCTGATCAACTTTAGTACATCTTAGAAATAAGGCATAACTAAGAAAAATGCTTAAAATATGTCATCAATTATGATGTCTACTATAGAACAAATTTATGCATGAGTCCACCTCAACTGTTTATGTTCATTTTATGCATCTTTTGAAATTCCTTTTTACAGTGGCTTCTCAGTGTAAGTGAGTCACGACCGCTTATCAGAATTTATGATGTTATCATAGTATTTCTCCAGTAATCATAGAGTGTGAAAAGTCACCAAGAAAACTTTTGCTTTTCTAATGCATATTACCTAATACCAGTAATGCACCTGGGTCTTCCCTTCCATATTTTTACTCTAGATCTCAAAGGAGTACCTGACTTTTATTCTTTTCTTTTCTTTTCTTTTCTTTTGATAAGTGAGGCTTATCAGCACTTAGTTCATTCTTAAGATTTACTGACAACAGAATTTGACAGATAAGAAACAAGAATCTAGTTTGTGACTTAGTAATAAGATACACAAAGTAAACTTGACTAAGCTCAATATCAGAATCTGCTTGTGTTAATGAGTTTCCACATAAACAACTAATTCAAACATGGGATTTGTAGTATGTTAAAGACTACTAGGTCAGCATCTAGCACATTTATCCTCATTAGATTGAATAGCTACAGAACATTCAAAACACTTATCAGAGTATATAAATCCACATCAAATAACAATCAGCATTTAATGAATTTTCAAATTAAGCACAGATTACATATAAATAATATAATCTGTAAACACTGATCATAAAGTCTGATGCATGAGAACAAAAACTAAGCAGATTTAGAGAAAGAACCTGAAACCATTCCAAGTTCATTTACCAATCTTATAAAAGTAGCTTCACATAGTGGTTTTGTGAAGATATCTGCTAGTTGTTGATCTGTTGGAACAAAATACAATTCCACTATACATTCATCCACATGTTCCCTTATGAAATGGTACATAATGCTGATGTGCTTTGTCATGGAGTGTTGAACTGGATTACCTGTCATAGCAATAACACTTTGATTATCACTATAAATAGGGATTTTAGAAAATTCTAACCCATAATCCAGTAACTGATTCTTCATCCAAAGAATCTGTACACAACAGCTTCCTGCAATAATATATTCTTCTTCTGCAGTTGATGTGGAAATTGACTTTTGTTTCTTGCTAAACCAAGAAACCAATCTGCCTCCAAGAAATTGGCAGCTTCCACTAGTGCTTTTCCTGTCTATTTTGTATCCTGTAAAATCTACATCTGAGTAACCAATTAGCTTAAAATCTGATTCCCTAGGATACCATAATCCTAGATCAGCTGTACCCTTAAGGTACTTGAAAATTCTTTTCACAACTAATAAGTGAGGTTCTCTTGGTTCAGCCTGAAATCTTGCACAAAGACAAGTAGCATATATGATATCAGGTCTACTTGCAGTTAGATAGAGTAATGAGCCAATCATTCCTCTGTAGTTAGTAATATCTACTGATTTACCAGTATCCTTATCTAACTTGGTTGTAGTGGCCATGGGAGTGGATGCAGTTGAAAAATCTTGCATTCCAAATTTCTTCAGTAAATTTCTGGTATACTTGGATTGACAGATAAAAGCGCCTTCTCCAGTTTGCTTGACTTGAAGGCCCATAAAATAGCTGAGTTCTCCCATCATACTCATTTAATATATTGACTGCATTAGCTTTGCAAACTTCTCACACAGTTTGGAGTTAGTAGAACCAAATATGATATCATCAACATATATCTGTACCAAAAGTAAGTCATTTCAATGGTTGAGGTAGAATAAAGTCTTGTCAATTGTGCCTCTGTGAAATCCACTTTCCAGAAGAAATTGAGCTAAAGTCTCATACCATGCTCTTGGAGCTTGCTTAAGGCCATAAAGTGCTTTGTCAAGCCTGTAGACATGATTGGGAAATTTAGGATCTACAAAGCCTGGAGGTTATTCTACATATACCTCTTCATCCAATTCTCCATTGAGAAAAGCACTTTTTACATCCATTTGAAAGACTTTAAACTTCTTGTGAGCAGTATAGGCCAAAAAGATCCTTATGACTTCTAATCTATCAACTGATGCAAATGTTTCATCATAATCAATACCCTCATGTTGAGAGTAGCCTTTAACAACTAGTCTTGCTTTATTCCTTATAATTATGCCATCACTGTCAGTTTTGTTTCTGAACACCCATTTTGTACCAACAACTGATCTGTTATTTGGTTTTAGTACTAGGGTCCAGACTTTATTTCTTTCAAATTCGTTTAACTCTTCCTGCATTGCTTGCACCCAATCAGCATCATGAAGAGCTTCTTTCACTTTCTTTGGTTCAGAATGAGATAGAAAATAATGATAGAGACATTCATTTGAAGTTGCAGTTCTAATTCTGTCACCGGATTCAGGATCTCCAATGATTAAATCAGGTGTATGTGCTTTAGTCCACTTCCTTGCAGATGGAAGTTGATCTCTAGAACTGGATCCTCCCCCATGATCCATGTTGCCTCCATCAGCATTTTTTGATGCTCCCCCTGTAGTTATGCTCTCTGAGACTTCAGACATTGAATTTGATTTTTCAGGAGTTGAAGAATCAGAGCTTCCAGAATTATCAAAATTTGGCTCATCAGATTTTAAAGAGCTAGTGACCGGTTCTGATGCTTCTCGAGAGTCTTGAGATATGGTAGGTTCTTCAGCTTGCTCCCCCTGGACAGGTGCATTTTCCTTTGGAGTTATTACCACAGTTTCAACGACATCAGAACTTAATCCATCAGAACTTACAGGATCAGGATTTAAGTCATCGAAATTTCCAGAATCAGAATTTAAATCTTTATTCTCAAATCTTCATGTCCAGTAATCTTCTTATCATCAAAAGAGACATTGATAGATTGCATGACAACTCTTGTTCTCAAATTGTAGACTCTGAAGGCTTTTGTAGAAAGTGGATATCCAACAAAAATTCCTTCATCAGCTTTTAGATCAAATTTTGACAGCTGTTCAGGATGAGTCTTAAGAACAAAATACATGCAACCAAATACATAAAAGTATTTCAGATTTGGCTTCTTCTTCTTCACCATCTCATATGGTGTTTTTCCATGCTTGTTTATAAGTGTAGCATTTTGTGTAAAACAAGCAGTTTGCACAGCTTCAGCCCAAAATAGGTTGGTAACTTTGCTTCATTAAGCATTGTTCATGCAGCTTCAATGAGAGTCATGTTCTTTCTTTCTACAACTCCATTTTGCTGTGAAGTTCCAGGTGCAGAAAATTCCTGTTTGATTTCATGATCTTTGCAGAACTCTTCCATGATTGAATTCTTGAACTCAGTGCCATTATCACTCCTTATGATTTTAACAGAATCTTTGATCAATTTATCCAGCCGTCTGACATGATCAGTTAAGGTAGATGCAGTTTCAGTCTTCTTGTGCAAGAAGTGTCACACCCCCAACTTAACATACAAAATAAATAACTTTTACAATATTTAAAAGAAAGTAAACTTGACCGAATCCAAGATCTTACAGTTTAGGGTTTGGAACAGCCCAACACTACCATCTATTACAACTAATTTTTTTATCGAGTCCTCACACAAAACTATCTCTTATTCTACCTGAGCTCGGACATACGCATCGGCGTTACAGGTCTTACGTGCTGTCTGCTTGAATCTAACCATAGCTGCTAGCTGTAATATCAGGGTAAAGCAAGGAGTGAGCCAAATGCTCAACAAGTGCTAAATAATACAGTACAAAGCATAAATCGAGATATATATAAAAGAATGACAATGCGAAGACGTAACCAATATTAACAAGAGATAAAACTTTGAGTGATGGCATCATTTGCTTGAATCAAAACATTTTCAAAATCATAACTTAAACAAAATCATTTTATGACGCTGCCGGTGATCAGCCGTGAAGTGATCCTGAACCTCGCTGGGTTCTAAAACATTAATGGGATCCCTAGGCAACTTTTAATCCTACAATATAAGTGTGGAAAGGACTCGCGTCTCAGTCCAGATCCACTATTCAAAGAAAACATTTATCCCCCTTTGGGACTGAAAATCCATATTTTAATTATTTCAAAAATTGATGCCGATTTATGATAAAATCTCTTAAGTAGTAAACATTTTTATCAAGGGATTATAGATCAACTTGAAACACTGGAAATATGTCACCAAATATCAGGGTCATGATCCACTAGACTTTACTATATTAGGGTAATTGAAAGGTTTCCATATACAAGAACTTTGACAAGGAAATTTAGCAAGGCTATTGGATATTATGAAAGAGTAATGCCAAACTAGGCTTAAAGCAATGGTTTTCGACAAGGTACAAGTACTAGAACATCAAGAAGATAAGCTTCATGAATACTTGGGGTGTTAAGGTATGAAGAAATGATCTTTAGCTCAAGGTATATCAGGATTGTCGAACTTTAGGGCAAGAAAAAGGGTTATCAATCAATTAAGAACAACTTTAAAGAATATCTGGCTTTTAGGTATCAAGGTACAGTTTCTGTTGGGGTTCAAGCATCAGGGTGAGATGTCAATATTTTAGGAATCAATAGCCTGTTAATCAAGAGGATCAATCAAGTATTATATCAAATCTCTATTTTATCATGGCATTCCAATTACTTTGATATACTAGCGTGATACGACCTTTGATCTACTAGCAATATGTACTTGAGGGTTCATGGCATTTCTATATAATATAAAGATAGATTTAAGAATCGTTTGGTTCAAGTATATCAAGATAACTCAGGATAATCGCATCAATATATATGAACTAATTATCACACATTTGCAGTGTAAATGAAAAATAGGTTGAATCACTTGCCTTGAAAAAGGCTGGTCTGGTCTGGCTGGTAGGAGCAACTGGAAGCTTTACTCGACCTTTATGGCAAGTTTACCCTCGTCTCGAGATCCTACACAATTAATAATAACCTCATTATAATATACTCTCACCAACTCAACCTATTTGCAACCCGAAATTAAACACAAATGGCACTTAGGCCTATATGCACGACATTTATAATCACCTCATAAATATAATAGTACACATAGCCACATATACTCACATACCATATTTTAATACCAAATAATATCACACACATCATAATGCAACACTAGGATTGGATGATCTCGATCCCCAACTAAGTCAGTTGATCGCTAAACTAGACAAAGTCTCCAAATTGGGCCTTCTAACTCGATGTGCCTTTACTTAACTATCCAAAACCTATTGACCCTCACTTGGGTCTTTAACTCTAATGGATTCATACTATCTTGCAACCATAGTGGTCAACCCAGGTCTCACTCATAGGTGCTCTAAAACTGTGGTAAGTGAAAGTGCTCACTGGAGTAAATTTCAGAATGACATCCATGGTTTCTTCAGTGCATTAGACACTCTTAAACTACAAGTTTACCTCCAAAACTTCTACACTAGACTCTTCTGACCATAAGGCATCTCCCAAACTTGATGTGGCTCAAGGGTCTAGCTTGGGCCTCCTTGGGCCTAAGCTCAAAGTCCATGGTTCCCCTGTTTTTCTGGGCAGAAAACGCCCTGAATTGAACTAACTTGTGATACATGGTTCTAATTCAAATCCTATGAACTATGGTTGGAAAAACTCCTCTGACACTCCCTCTAACTAAGGCCCAACAGGGCCTAATGAGGGCCTACCCATGACATGGTCAAAACTTCCTATTTCTATGTTGAAACAAAACTGTCCCCTGCTGGACAGATTTTGTGATTCCACTCGTGCACCTAACCAAACGACTTGTAAATCTCCAACAAACACCTAAAACCTTTTATATACTCCTAATGCTAGCTTCTGGTGGCTTGGGACTCAAAGTTCACAACAATGACATGGTCAAAACTCACTCTAAACCTCAGGGTACCAAACTGATTTTCTGCAGAAACTAAGACTGTCCTTTCTCCAAGGTTCTCACTTAACAAACCCAACCACCAACAACCAAAATACCCATACCATAACTTAACTATGGTGATCTACTGAAATAACTTCCTTACACTCAAAATAGGCTTAGTGGAGATCATCCTTACCTAGGGTGCAACATAGCAAAACAAAGGAAATCACATTACACAAATTACAAGTCATCAAGTTTTCAAGGACAACAACTTTAACCCTTTTGATAAATATAAATGAGATAACATCACATATTAAGGAGCACAATTCTTAATTAATATCTTAACCTAACTAAAATTAAGATTTACTAGCAAAATATCACTTCGAATAATCAATGACTTCCAAAATTCAAGAGAAATCTACATGCATGCATGACTTCGAGTCTTTCAAACCAAAACAACATGATTTCTAAATAAATTTTAATTATAAATCAACATGCAAGCCTATTATGGATTATATCTAAATGACCACCTAGCATGCAAAGGTTTTTACCAAGATTTTACTAAGATTTTCATGTTATTATCACAAAAACACACAAAATGAAACAAAGCAACCAAAGCACCATCCATTCGGCTCCTATCAAGTCATGGCCGAATGGATTAGGGTGAAAACAACATTTTCATAAGTGCAACACACTCATGTTTAGCCATTCTCAGCCCTATGATACTATAACTCATGGTGAAAGCCTTGAATTCACAAGAATCAAGGATATTCACTTTGAGTTTAACAAAAAACATCACCATGCAAAGTCAACACATAAGTTTTTTACTCTAAACTCTTGAGATACACATGAACAACATGTAGGGAGTAAGATTACTTGATTATAGGATGATTATTTGAGTGAAGAAATGAAGAAAGAAGGGGATGGGGGCTTCGGTTTTGGAGATTGCCGAGAGGGAGGGGAGAAAGCCGAGAGGGAGGATGAGAAGAAGAGGAGAGGGAAGTGGTGGAGTGAAAGTGGAGTGGTGATCACTTCCTTGATTTGTTTTTATGTCTTGATTTGACTATAATGTGAGTGGGTTTGGGTAATGACAAGAGTAACCTTCTAGCTAGAGTTAGGCTATCTTGCATGCAAGGTCAAGGAGGTAATTTAGCTAATAAATCATGAGTTAGTGGGTTTAGAAATGTCTTCTTTGTCCTTGAAGAGTATAGAAAGGTGGTTTGCATGCAAGGGCTTCCTTGTAATTTGCTAATTATTACAACTAAAATTTGTAAAGATTTATTTTTATAAAATAAAATACAAGTTCAAAAGTTATAAAATTTATACCATAAAATAACTTGGATTTTCAGAAATTTTATAAAATCACTTTCGAAATTTGTGAACAAATAACTTTTAAAAGAAAATTTCTCCAAGGTTTAGAATATTCCTTATAAATCAAAAATAAAGGAAATAAATAAACTTTTGCTTTGAAAAATCATATACTATATAAAGAAAATTTATAATGCAGAAATTTTCATTCACACAAACGTACAACCATTGAGTATATTTACATTCGGCTCTAATATTATACCAAGTCCACAAATAATATTACACAAAATGTCGGTCGTAACAAGAAGTACACCCAAGTGTACCTTGTGAACTCATCCACTATAACCATAATATATTTCTTCTTTGCAATAGACATGACATTGACTGGACCAAATAGATCAACATGTAGTAGGTGATAAGGCTTAAGAATTGATGACTTAGTTTTGCTCTTGAAAGAAGATTTTCTTTATTTTGCCTTCTGACATGAATCACAAAGGCCATCAGGAGCAAATACTATTTTTAGCAGTCCTCTCACAAGATCTTTCTTTATAAGCTCATTTATATTGTTGAAATTTAAATGAGAGAGTTTCTTGTGCCAATTCCAGCTTTCTTCAATTGATGCTCTACTCAACCGACAGATTGCAAAACCATCAGTACTTGTTGAAAGTATGGCTTCATAAATGTTACAATGCATGTATCCTTTCAGAACCTAGCTACCTTTAATTTGTTTACACTGGTAATCTCTTTCAGCTTATGTTTAAGCTGCTTCTTTGTCAAAAAGCCTATGTTAACTTCAGTTGGTTTGTCCTGTATTAATTTGTCAGAAGTTGACTCTGCTATCACTTCTGTCTCAATATCTTTCATCTTTTCAGAATCAGACTTTACAGTTTTAGCTACAAATTTAACAGGATTTACCTTTGGCTTAGTAGTCTGTTTAACAATAATTGGCTTAACTTGTTCAGTTCCTTTTTCACTTTTCTCATCTCCATAACCTAAGCCCTCTTTCCAGTTTCCACTACTTAGTATTCTTGAGTTGCTCTTCCAGAGTTAGTCCAAGTCCTAATAATCTCTCTCTCCTTTTCTAACTCAGTTTTTAGAGATTTATTCATTTTTAGCACTTCATCTCTAACATAGAAAGCATTATCTCTATCCTTCTGAGTTTGATGGAACATAACTAACTCTTTTTCTAAATAATCATTCCTCTTTTTAAAAGCAAGATTTTTAGAAGTTAATCTTTCACATGTTAAAGTTTGATCTCTATAGCTAATAAACATGGTTTTAAGATATAATCTCAACTCAGTAATATCATCAGTATGAAAGGCATAAGTTGTTTGAGGTACCTTTAACTCAGCAGCATCAGAACTGCTATCAGGATTTGCCATCAAGGCATAGTTCTCCTCATCTTCAGAATCTGAGGTGTCTGTCTAGCTTTTCTTCTTTCTGACAAGAACCTTGCCTTTATCACTCTTTCCTTTCTTGTAGTCAGTAGATATGTGGCCTTTCTCACCACAGTTGTAGCATTTGACATTTGAGTAATCTCCTCTGTCAAACTTTCCTCCTTTGCATTCAGATTTTCTGAAGCCCTTCTTATCAGAACTTCTACCTTTCCTGGAAAACTTCTTTCCTCTTCTAAATTTCCTGTAGGTTATCTTTGTGATACCCTTCACCACAAGAGCACACAGCTTCATCATCTCTTCATCACCATCTACTTCAGGTAGACTTTCAGTTTCTGAATCATCATCATCAGAACTTGATGATTTTGAATCAGACTTTATGATGAGAGCCTTTCCTTTTCCTTTCTTTGAGACAATCACTTTGGGGGATTCCTCCTCAGCATTGAGAGCAACTGTTCTTGACTTTCTCCCATGTCTCTTTCTTTTTTGATCCATCTCAAGTTCATAAGTCTTGAGCATTCCATAAATTTCATCAAGGGTAGTTTCATCATGAGCATAGTTGTCTCTTATAATAGTAGCTTTCAAATCCCAACTTTCAGGAAGAGCTAAAAGGAATTTTAGATTTGAATCTTCAATGTCATATTCCTTATCCACCAGTGACAGGTCATTCGAGAGTTTGACAAATTTGTCATATAAGTCAGTTAATAACTCATCACTTTTTGAGTCAAAGTGCTCATACTCTTGAGTGAGTATAGTCCTCCTGTTTTTCTTGATTACATCAGTTCCCTGACACCTTGTCTCCAAAGCATCCCATATTTCCTTTGCAGTCTTGCATTGAATTACCCTATTTGGCATGATATTATCAATGGAACTATGCAGCAAATGCCTTACCTTTGCATCTTTGGCAATAGATGAGATATCTTCAGCTGTGTATTCACTTTTCTCCTTTGGTATGGTCTTTGTTGGCTGATCTGCAACTACAACAGTGAGCTTGGTTGGCTTATGCGGTCCTTCATAAATTCTGTCAAGGTATTCTAGATCTGTAGTTTCCAGAAACATAGCCATCTCCATTTTCCATATGGTATACTCAGAAGGTCTCAGCATGGGAACCCTGATAATCTCATATAGACTATGGGTTTGAGTCTTTGGAGTTTTTAGTTTTGGCGGGTTGGTTGGATTTTCTGCTTCTTCAGACATAATTATTTTGGATCTTTAATGTATGTGTGTTAACAGAGAGGCTCTGATACCACTTGTTAGGTCACACAACAATGTAGAAGGGGGATGAATACAGTGTAGAATACAATCAAATCGATTTAAAGCACAATTAACAGAAAAGAGATGTATTCGATATAATAAACTCTGTTATAATGGAACTGTTCTCTTTCAATGATGCACAAATATCACGAGAGCTGCTAGGTTACAATATATGATCTTCTCGGTGATCGGAACTCTTATAGAGTAAACCTATGTCTGTCTTTATATAGACACACAGTTATAAGATGATTTCTAGTTGATATGGGATATAATTCTGTCTCCTAAAACATATCAACCAGATATGTTATATAATTCTTCTAGTCCTCTAACTCTTTCCATGCATATCTTCTTCTTGTATTAGTCTCGATCTTCTTTCCTGTGAATCAGCTTCCTTCCTTAACTATTAGTCCTCCAGTACTTAAGTTCTTATATCCATCTTCTAATATTATCTTCTGATAATCTAAGTCCTGATATCCTTAAGTCCTGACTTCCAGTAAGTCCTGATTCCAGTAAATACTGATATTTCCTATTAGTTAAGATCTAAAAACTAAACATGAAACATATTAGACATGACATCTCAAATATATCCAACAAATTTATAGTAGGACTACAAAGGACGAACTCGAATCATGACATTATTTGGGTTATTATTGATAGATTGACTAAGTCTGCACATTTCCATCCAATCAGTGAAAGATATTCTTTGGATAAATTAGTTAAGATGTATTTGGATGAAAGTGTGACCAAGTATGGAGTCCCTGTTTCAATTGTGTATGATCGAGATCCAAGGTTTAACTCGAGGTTTTGGACGAAATTCCAGGAATATTTGGGAACTAAATTGAAGATGAGTACCGCTTATCATCCCTAGACAGATGGTCAAAGTGAGAGGAAGATTCAGATGATAGAAGATATGTTGAGGGTATGTGCTTTAGATTTTAAAGGAAACTGGGATGATCATCTGCCGTTGATTGAGTTTTCCTATAATAACAGTTATCATACCAGTATAGGAATGCCACCATATGAAGCTTTGTATGGATGTAAATGTAGGTCCCCGCTTTATTGGGATGCAGTGGGAGAAAAGAAATTGTTAGGTCCCGAGTTAGTTTAGCAAACCAAGGACGCAGTCGTATTGATTCTGAAAATATTATGAGCAGCTCAGGATAGACAGAGAAAGAATGCGGACTTGCATCGAAAGGACATGGATATAGAAATAGGATTGTTGGTATTGTTGAAAGTCTCGACTTGGAAAGATTGGTTAGATTTGGACAGAAAGGCAAGCTGAGTCCTAGGTATATCGGACCGTTCGAAGTATTGAGGAAGGTAGGTAAAGTTGCCTATGAGTTGGCGCTGCCGCCGCAGCTGCAACATATCCATAACGTGATTAATGTAGCTATGTTGAAGCGCTGTATCCCTGATTCGAACCAAGTCATTGAGTATGAGCCAATCGAGCTTCATCCAGATTTATCCTACATAGAACGACCGATCCAGATCCTAGACTGCAAAGAGCGAGTCCTTAGGAATAAGTCGATTCCCATAGTCAAAGTACTTCAGAGAAATCCTCGAGTGGAAGAGTCCATTTAGGAGTTAGAGTCAGATATGCTTGACAAATATTCTCACTTGTTCAAGTAGTTGAGATTCTGAGGACATAATCTTTTAAGGGAGGAAGGTTATAACGACTCGTATATTTGTAACTATTAAAGTGTAAATTTAAATAAATAAAATATGATGTGGTTCTGTCAGTTGGGTGTTATATTTGATATTATTTGTATGTGCTCCGTGGCAAACGAGAATTATTTGTGTGATTAATTGTTGAGTCGTATTGTTTTGTTTTACTTTTAAAAGTGATTTTTATGGAGTATTTATTTTCAAAAATATTGGTGTTATCGCTAAAAAAAATTACTGCTTTATAATTTAATTAATTATTTTCGGGGATTTATAAAATTTAGAAACAATATTTCGTCAATTATGTATCCCTAAATGATTATCTGATTGTATTTTAGTGTAAATTCAGTATTAAATTCCAGTATGTTCTAAAAATCATGAAACTCATATTTTATTAAGTTTGGAATATTTCAAGGATTTTAAAATTATTTCGGAAATTTTTAGGATTAAATTCACCCGCACGTTGGTTCGTTTAATCATAAAATGCGGGTATGTTGTGCGATTCAAAAATGTATTAAAAATCATGAAAATTTTCTTTTATTAACTTTTGGATATTTCGAAAATTTTAAATTATTTTGGAATGTCTCTGACTTATTTTTACTCGCACATTCGTATCATTTATTGCATAATTGCGGGTCAGAATTAAATTCTCGGGGATTTTGTGTAGCAGTTGTAGCAATAAGCAGATGATTATAATTATCTTTATCTTCCTCTCTCTCATCCAATCTCTCTCGTCTCAACCTCTCCTCTCCGGTCTCTCTCAATTCTCTCTTTTCTCTCTCCATTTCTCTCTCGCTCTTTAATCTCTCCTTCTCTTTGTTCGAGTCCATCTCCTTCCTTCCTCTGTCTTCGTTTTTTTCCATGTCCCCTGTTGCTCCGATTAAAGCCGATTCGGTTCTTTTTCCGGTCCATTTCCGGTGAATTACTCTGTCCAGTTCTGTTGTGATGTGTATAAATACATAAATATATGTGTGTGTTTCAGTGTGTGTAGTGAGTGGGTTTGTGCGTTCTGTGTCGTATGCGTGTTTGTGAATTGTGTGTGATGTGTGAATGGCGCGTGAGGTGCGTGTGCTGGTGCTCTATTTGCCCGTGCTCTATTTTCTGGTTATGCGCGCGTGTGCGCATGTGGCCTATCTGGTTCGAGGTTTTTATTATTTTTATTTTATTTTCTGCAGGGAATAAATTGATTAATGTTCGTGAAAAAAATAAAATAAATTTCGTACGGGAAAAGTTATTTAATCGGTGAGGTTTATTTGGAAACCCGAATATTATCGGGCACCAATAAATTTTGTCGCCGTCTGTGATGAGCCTCGGCGAACCGACGGTGGCCCGTGATGATATAATCTGAGTCCTACCATTTATAAAACAAGAAGATAATAATTAAAGTTTGTATCGATTATTGGGACTGTGAATTATGAATGATTGTGATTGTGTCGATTATGTTTCGACGGGAAGTCCGATAAATAAAGAAGATGTTGCTCGATTTCCAAAAAATTATTTTCGGGATTACGGTAAAATATCCCGTAATTATCAGAAATGTCGATCGAAAATATATAATTATATTATACGAAATCTGATTGCATGTTGTGGTGAAATATTTTGCAAAAAAATATCCAATAACCCTATTTTCCAAAAATGACGGGTATATGTATTTTCCGGGAGTAAATACGAACCGAATTTCGAGGACGTGAACCATGATTGTTACGTATATTTCAATAATACCTATAATAACGAGTCGGGTTTTGATAGCGTACGGGTAGGATATTAGCAAGGATATGTTAAGCATATTCGGTTGACTAATTTAGGATGTTTCGATTCTGTAAGTCCCAATCGAAGGCCCGAGCATCCAAGTCGGTTCAAAGCCAGCCAGTAATAGTTGTTAAAGCGTATTAAGGCAATACCCCTGGACAAATCTTTTACGGTTCAGTAATATATGAATAACTGTTAATTTAAATTGCGTAGTGGAACAAAACGTTTTAAGTTACGTATCCCCTGTATTTGAAATTGTTTGTTTAAAATTATATTTTGGGGAAAAGTAACTTCTGAAAATGCCTATCTCTAAACTGCGATTAGTATAGAAAAGGTTTTGGAAAGTGTGCTCTGATATAATTGTTTTAAAAAGAGATAGGTAAAAGTGGTATTGAGAACTAGATAAAATGAATCAGATATTGGATAACGATTGTAAGTGGCTAAGTCGGTTACGCGCCCTATTTTCACCGATTAGTCTAGCGTAACTTATCAGAGACCTAGCTAGTCTTTGCGGATCTGGTAGAAATTGTGTGAAAGCCCAATAAGCTTTCCTTGACGAATTGTGTGATAGCCCGGCCAGCTATCCTGGATAAATTGTGTGGAGGCCTGATCAGCCGTCCATATATAACATTCAATATATATATATATATATTTGATTGTGGTTTTGTGGTTCCAGTAACGAAAAATGGTTTTGTGATCCCCGTAACGGGACAGTGGGTTTTGTGGTTCCTGTGATTGAACAGTGGATTTGGAAATGAAAATAGCATGCTAAAATTTGAATCTAGTATTTATACTGCACACGACTGATGTTGTTATTTTAAAGAGCATGCTAGTAGTTGTTATCCAGTTTATACATGTTTTACTTGTTTTTGTAAAGGGGTTATGATTTATGTTCCTAAAACTGTTTATCATAAACTATTTTACTTGTTATTTATATAATGGTACTGCTGAGCGATTGATCGCTCGCTCTTGCAAAATATTTTGTATATTCATGCATTGCAGATGCCTAGGAGACCCTCATGTCATATGCAGGGCCATATTCCAGTTCCTCATGTACCTGGCTCCTCTGAGATAGTTGTGTCAGACCAGATGTGGTCTGTTGAGTTGCTCTAAAATGTTAATTGTGTTACGTCGTTTTATATAAGTTGGTTTGTAATAATTGTTTAACCTAAATCATATTTGAACCTGACAAAGATCTTGTTCAGGGGTTGTGTTTATATTGAAATAAGAATGAGTTGGTTGTATTACATTTGTGTTTTGTTATTGTTCGTTACGTCAACTCCTGACCCCGGGTTGAGGCCATCACACATTTTGTGATAAAAACTATGGCAAAATGTTCCCTAGCTATATCTTGGTCGCAGGTTAGGAGATTGCTCAAGTTAACTAAGTACAAAGTCCCCTTGTAAGCTACTAGTCGCAAGTTAAATCCCAGGGAGTACAAATTGGCAAATTTGCAAGCTGTGTAATTCAAATACATGGACATAAATCAGTCACGTATCCCTACTTCTCTCACCTACCTATTAGCCTATATTGGATATATTTGAGATGTCATGTCTAATATGTTTCATGTATAGTTTTCAGATCTTAACTAACAGCAAATATCAGTTCTTACTGAAATCAGGACTTACTGGAAGTCAAGACTTAAGGATATCAGGACTTAGATTATCAGAAGATGGATATCAGAACTTAAGTACTGGAGGACTAACAGTTAAGGAAGGAAGCTAATTTACAGGAAAGAAGATCGAAACTAATACGGAATAAGATATGCATGGAAAGAGTTTGAGGACTAGAAAAATTATATAAGATATCTGGTTGATATATTTTAGGAGATAGAATTATATTCCATATCAACTAGAAGTTATCTTGTAATTGTGTGTCTATATAAACACAGACATAGATTTACTCTATAAGAGTTATGATTATCGAGAAGATCATATATTGTAACCTAGCAGCTCTCGTGATATTTGTTCATCACTGAGAGAGAACAGTTCCATTATAACAGAGTTTTTTATATCAAATACATCTGTTTTCTGTTACTTGTGCTTTAAATCGATTTGATTGTATTCTACACTGTATTCAACCCCCTTCTACAGTGTTGTGTGACCTAACAAGTGGTATCAGAGCTTATCTGTTAACACACATATAGTAAAGATCTAAAACAATCATGTCTGAAGAAGCAGAAAATCCAACCAAGCCCGCTAAAATTGAAGAAACTCCAAAGACTCAAACCCATAGTCGATATGAGACTATCAGGGTTCCCATGCTGAGATCGTCTGAGTATCCCATATGGAAAGTAAAGATGGCTATGTTTCTGGAAGCTAAAGATCCAGAATACCTTGACAGAATTTGTGAAGGACAGCATAAGCCAACCAATCTTTCTGTTGTAGTTGCAAATCAGTCAGCAAAGACCATACCAAAGGAGAAAAGTGAATACACAGCTGAAGATATCTCATCTATTGCCAAGGATGCAAAGGTAAGGCATTTGCTGCATAGTGCCATTGATAATATCATGTCAAATAGGGTAATTCAATGCAAGACTACAAAGGAGATATGGGATGCTTTGGAGACAAGGTGGCAGGGAAATGATGCAATCAAGAAAAATAGGAGGACTATACTCACTCAAGAGTACGAGCACTTTGACTCAAAAAGTGATGAGTCATTAACTGACTTATATGACAGGTTTGTCAAACTCTTGAATGATCTGTCACTGGTGGACAAGGAATATGACATTGAAGATTCAATTCTAAAATTCCTTTTAGCTCTTCCTGAAAGTTGGGATTTGAAAGCTACTATTATAAGAGATAACTATGCTCTTGATGAAACTACTCTTGATTAAATTTATGGAATGCTCAAGACTTATGAACTTGAGATGGATCAAAGAAGCAAGAGACATGAGAGAAAGTCAAGAACAGTTGCTCTTAATGCTGAGGAGGAATCCCCCAAAGTGGCTATCTCAAAGAAAGGAAAAGGAAAGGCTCTCATCATAAAGTCTGATTTAGAATCATCAAGTTCTGATGATGATGATTTAGAAACTAAAAGTCTACCTGAAGTAGATGCTGATGAAGAGATGAAGAAGTTGTGTGCTCTCATGGTGAAGGGTATCACAAAGATAGCCTACAGGAAATTCAGAAGGGGAAAGAAGTTTTCCAGGAAAGGAAGAAGTTCTAATAGGAAGGATTTCAGAAAATCTGAAGGCAAAGGAGGAAAGTCTGACAGAGGAGATTACTCAAATGTCAAATGCTACAACTGTGGTGAGAAAGGCCACATATCTCCTGACTGCAAGAAAGGAAAGAGTGACAAAGACAAGGCACTTGTCACAAAGAAGAAAAGCTGGACAGACACCTCAGATTCTGAAGATGAGGAGAACTATGCCTTGATGGCAAATACTGATAGCAGTTCTGATGCTGCTGAGTTAAAGGTACCTCAAACAACTTATACCTTTCATACTGATGATATTACTGAGTTGAGATTATATCTTAAAACCATGTTTATTAGCTATAGAGATCAAACTTTAACATGTGAAAGATTAACTTCTGAAAATCTTGCTTTTAAAAAGAGGAATGATTATTTAGAAAAAGAGTTAGTTATGTTCTATCAAACTCAGAAGGATAGAGATGATGCTTTCTATGTGAGAGATGAAGTGCTAAAAATGAATAAATCTCTAAAAACTGAGTTATAAAAGGAGAGAGAGATTATAAGTACTTGGACTAACTCTGGCAGAACAACTCAGAATATACTAAGTAGTGAGAACTGGAAAGAGGGCTTAGGTTATGGAGATGAGAAAAGTGAAAAAGGAACTAAACAAGTTAAGCCAATTATTGTTAAACAGACTACTAGGACAAAGGTAAATCCTGTTAAATTTGTAACTGAAACTGTAAAGTCTGATTCTGAAAAGATGAAAGATGTTGAGACAGAAGTGATAGTAGAGTCAACTTCTGACAAATTAGAACAGGATAAACCAACTGAAGTTAACATAGGCTTAATGACAAAGAAGTAGCTTAAACATAAGCTGAAAGAGATTACCAGTGTAAACAAGGTAAAGAAAGCTAGGAAAAATAGGAATGGAAATGAAGGTGTAAATAAAAGCAACAATTATATGCCTGGTCCTAATTCTCCTAGAAAGAAATGATATAACTGTGGAAATTCTAACCATCTGGCTTCTTTTTGCAGGAAGAATAAGAATATAAACTCCTTACCTTCTAAGTCATGAGTTAAGAGTCAGTCTGTTAGGTTTAAGCCACAAAATCCTTGTTTTCATTGTGGTAGTGTGTGGCATTCCATTTATACTTGTAAGGAATATCATAGTATGTACTATGGTTATTATCAAATAAAACCTTCTTTGAAGAAAGTTACTTTAATTCCTTCTAGTGTAAAGTATGATACAAAGTCTGATAATGTTAATACTGATAAGAAAATTGTTAGCATAGACTCTGATGTTAAATCCGCTGCAAATGTTAACAAACTTAAAAAGGCCAAAGGATCCAAGCAAGTCTGGGTCCTTAAAACTAACCTTTAGTGGTCTTTGTGATTGCAAGGCAACAGGAAGGACATCCTAGTTCTGGACAGTGGATGTTCAGGACATATGACTGGAAATAAAGTCCTGCTATCAGACTTTGTGGAGAAAGCTGGCTCAGGAGTTTCTTATGGAGATGGCAACATTGGGAAAACTCTGGGATATAGCAAGATCAATCTTGGGAATGTCATCATTGAATCAGTAGCTCTAGTCTCAGGACTTAAACACAATATGTTAAGTATAAGTCAAATCTGTGACAGAGGTTATCATGTGGATTTCTTTGAAGAACACTGTGAAGTTATAAGTAATTCAACAGGCAAAGTGGTTCAAAAGGATACAGGCATGGTAACATTTATGAAGCCAGACTTTCAACAAGTACTGATGGTTCTGCAATCTGTTTGTTGAGTAGAGCATCAATTGAAGAAAGCTGGAATTGGCACAAGAAACTCTCTTATTTAAATTTTCAACAATATAAATGAGCTTGTAAAGAAAGATCTTGTGAGAGGACTGCCAAAAACAGTATTTGCTCCTGATGGCCTTTGTGATTCATGTTAGAAGGCAAAACAAAGAAAATCTTCTTTCAAGAGAAAAATCGAGTCATCAATTCTTGAGCCTTATCACCTACTGCATGTTGATCTATTTGGTCAAGTCAATGTTATATCTATTGCAAAGAAGAAATATGCTATGGTTATAGTGGATGAGTTCACAAGGTACACATGGGTGTACATCTTGCACAAAAAGACTGAAACTGCATATACCCTAACTGATCATGTCAGACAGCTGGACAAATTGATCAAAGATTCTGTTAAAATCATAAGGAGTGATAATGGCACTGAGTTCAAGAATTCAATCATGGAAGAGTTCTGCAAAGATCATGGAATCAAACAGGAATTTTCTGTACCTGGAACTCCACAGCAAAATGGAGTTGTAGAAAGAAAGAACATGACCCTCATTAAAGCTGCACGAACAACGCTTGATGAAGCAAAGCTACCAACCTATTTTTGGGCTGAAGCTGTGCAGACTGCTTGTTTTACCCAAAATGCAACACTCATAAACAAGCATGGAAAAACACCATATGAAATGGTGAAGAAGAAGAAGCCAAATGTTAGGTCACACACACTATAGAGGGGGTGAATACAGTGTATAATACAATCAAATCAAACTTTAATATCTTAAGTAACAGAAAACAAACTTTATTAAAACAATAAACTCTGTTACAGTATGGAACTGTTACCTCTCAATGATGAACAAATATCACGAGAGCTGCTAGGGTTACAATGAATAATCTTCTCGAATATGATAACACTTATAGTGTAAACCCTATGTCTGTGTTTATATACTACACAGTTACAAGATAATCGCTAATTGATATGGAATATAATTCTGCTTCCTAAAATAAATCAATCAGATATCTTTTCTTCCAAGTATTCCATTCTTCACGGAACTCCTTCTTCATGCATATCTCTTCTTATGTTTATCTCGATCTTCTTTCCTTTAATCAGCTACTTTCCTTATCTAATCGTCCTTCAGCACTTAAGTTTTGATATCCAACGTCTGATGATTATCTCCTGATAATATAACTACTGATATCCTTAAGTCCTGACTTCTAGTATAAGTACGGATTCCCAGTTAAGTACTGATTTGTCCTGTTAAGTAAGATCTGAAAACTAAACATAAATCATATTAGCCATGATATTATCAAATATATCTAACAATCTCCCCCAACTTGTAAATTAGCATAATATACAAGTTTAGCAGATATTTGATGATGTCAAAAACATTAAGTACAAATGCATGAGAATTAGACTAGATAACTACAACTTACAGTCCTTAAAGCTTTACCAATATTTAACTTCTGATAACAACTTCAGTCTGTACAAATATCAGAATTTAAGCAGTTGTAGATCTTTGACTTGGCTTCATCTTCTGATCTCTCTGATGTCAGGAGTTGTTCTGAGATAGTTCTTCAACAAACATCTCTCAGCATATCTAAGTTCATCAATCATTCTCCTTTTGGCATCTTTAAGCTCTGCAGTATCTTCACCGATTTGAAAGATTGCAGCCTTGAGATCATTAATCTTTCCTTTTCTTATATCCTGATCCAGTCTGATCAAATAAGCTTTATCAGACTCAAGATTGAATTCCACAGCCCTGTACCCTAGAAAGGTAGTTATAATTTGAGCAGAATTGGGCTTCATTTCAACTATATCACCCTTGTGATCTCTGTACTTTGGAACATATGTGCTGTCAGACTTAACAGAATAAAGTCTTTTCTGTCTCTGAATCTGATTCTTCAAATAGTTTGCAGCAGTTCCTGTCAATCTGTCATCCACTTGAAGTAAGAATAGTACATGCTCCAATTCTTCAAAATACTTCAATGGAATGGCATTTTGCCTTATATGATAAACCCTACCATCTGTCATGAAATACAACAAGATGTATTCTTTCAAGTAGGTATGATAAACCATTTGTATAGATTCCAGTTGATTCAATCTCTCAGGAGTTGCTCCAATACCTGGTTCACTCAAGAAAGTTGGATCATTGGTAGTGTTCTGTATTCTTCTTTCATCAGCACTTCCCAATCCAGTTTTATCTCTTACTTCCTTTCCAGTAACTACTCTAGCTTCAAAACCACTTGTAGTAGTCTTCAAAGGTTGAGTCTGTTTTGCTTTAGTAAATCCTGGTAGGAGTGTCTTTGGTCTATCTTCTGATATCAATTTAACTTGATCTATGTCAGAGGTTACTTGCTTCTTCGGAATATCAGAACTTACAGTTTCTTGACTCTGAACAACTTGAGCCATGTCAGAGGTTGTTTTAAGAACTTTTCTTGAAGTCAGAGCAAGATCATCCTTTTCATCAGTAATTTCTTCATTCTCAGGAGGCACATAAACCTTGATAGGTTCACCAACCTTTTCTTTACCCTTGGATCTTGGATCTATCTGCGGTTGTGATTTAGCCAATGTTGCTTCAGTATGTGTCCTTTCTTTGATCACAATGCCTTTGAGTTTTGGAAGTGGCTTTTTACCAGAAGCTTCAGATTTAGATGTGACTTTCTCTGATTTAAGTCTGGCTTCTTCTTCCATTAAACTCTCCAAGTCCATATCTGGATTTTCCTGAAGAAATAACTGTCTTGACATTTCCTCATCAAGATCTAAAAGTTCATCAGAACTTATCCTTTTACCAGTAGCAGAACTTATTCTTTTCCCAGTATCAGAACGTGTCCTGTGACTTGTGATTTCAGCTTTTCTTGATGTGAAACCTCTACCTTGACTATGACCTCTACCCATTCCAGAGTTTCCTTGATCATCCTTTTCATCATCCTTACCTTTCAGTGTCTTGTCAGTCTTGCATTTGGACTTAATTACTTTCTCCCCCTTTTTGGCATCAGCAGGTAGTAGAAGAGAGACAAGCAATTCCACTGAGGCTTGGATTTCAGTAAGTTGAGATTGCTGAGAAGCTTGATTTTTCAGAATATCATCAATCTGAGTTTGTTGTCTCTTGAGTCTTCTCAATAAAAGCAATCCTGTCAAAGGTAGGCTTGAAGAATTGTTTCTTATCAATCTTGTGAACTTAATCTTGTTTGATAAATTCTTCCCGAATCTTGTGTACCTCTGCGTGAGTAGTTGAATGAAGACCTTGTAGATGTTTAGTACTCAATGCAGTGACTCTAAGCTGGGTTTTGAAATCATCATAATTTAACATTTCATCAGCTTTAGTCAAGTGCTCAGCAAGATGCTTTTCAGTTGGAACACAGGAAACTGAATTCCATTCCTTAGTCCACTCCTGCCCTGCAGGAGTTTCACTTCAAGGCACTGGTGCTTCTCTGGTAACAAACTTCTTAACAAGTTCAGACTTAAGAATAGTTTGTTGAGGAGCATGTCCTGAAGGACCTGCTTCATCAGCATCTACAGTTGGAGCAGCATCACCAGTATCTCCAGCATTTGCAGCATCAGAACTTACAGAATCAGTATCCTCTGATAAAAAACAGTGTGAGTAGCAATGGAGGCTTCAGCATCCTCTAATTGCTGATCTGATGCTAATTTCTGATCAACAACCATATCCTGATGCTCACCTAAAGTCTGATCATCAGCATCTAGATGCAGAGAAGGTGTTGTAGATAACTCTGGAGTTTGAACAGCATCAGTAACAGGTGTTGTTGAAGGATTAGTTGATGTTGGAGCTTCTAAGAGAATTACTTCAGGCACAACCAAGTTTTGAACATCAATATCAGCACTTGTGCCTGGATCAACAGGAGATACAGATGGTGTGTTGACCTTTTCAGAAACAGCTTCCTTAGATGGAGTTGATCAAGAAGAAGTAACTTTAGCAAATTCCTTTTCTTGTGAGATCAGAGATTCCTGATCCCCGTCCTTAGTTGCTTCCTCTTCATCATCTGAAACTGGCCTATTTGCCCTCTGTTTCTTGTATCTCTTTGTAGATTTGGATTCCTTGGGAATTTCAGGAACTGTCATTCTTCTAAGCCTCCTGAGAAGCCTAGATCCCCCAATTCTAGAATCCTTCTGAGAAGTCTCTTTCTCAGCTTTATTAATAACAGGTTCTGAAGAAGGAACCTGTTCCTCAGTATCAGATTCATCTCTCAAAGCAATCCTCCTTCTCTTTTGAGGTGTTTGAGGAACAGTCTTTGTCCTCTTAGGTTTGGAAGAGGAAGGCTTCACAGTAGGTGCTGAGGATGAGGGTTGAACAGTCTGTGAAGTGGAGAGATAGGATTTGATATATTGCCTGAGGGTTGGTTGAGTAGAATGAGTGGTAGGTGCTGATAGTTGTTGTGGTGTTTGGGTGTGTGTTGTTGGTTGGACATCAGAATAAACAGATCTATAAGTATCAGGATCAGCATTTACTAAGATCTGTTTTACAGACTGAGGAATCTGTAAAGGTCTAACCACTGATTTCTTAGTGTCAGCATTTATCAGGTCATTAAAGTAGCGTTTTGCAACCTTAAAAGGTGGAGTTGAGGAACTGACTAATTGAGGTTCATCAGTACAAAAAGTATATATAAGTTGACAGAATCTATCAAAGTAAATAACATTCCTATCCTCTGTCATCCTATCCCCAATAAAACCAATTATAGCAGTCACAAAATCAAAATGAGTTTGGTTTATAACAGCATACCCAATGTGCTGACTCATAATTGGGATAACATCAAAATTCGAACACTTGTTTCCAAAAGCTTGAGTGATGCAGTTGAAGAAGAAGCTCCATTCTCTTCTGATATGAGCCCGTTTCAACTGCCCAAGTTTTGCCAAACTCTGTTCATACCCCAAATTGGCCATTAACTCCTGAAGAGCTGATTCCTCTGGAATTGAAAAGGTACATCCTTCTGGGAGATGTAGAGCCCTGCGTATTGTACCAGGAGTAACTGCATATGAAGAATCACCCACTTCAAAAACAATACTAGGAGTGCCATGTGTACCACCATTATCAAAGTGCCCAGTCCTCCAAAACGTCAGAACTTGTTGGCTTGAAAAGACTGAAGGCTGGGTCAATGCATACCCAATCTCATTGTGTGCAAGAAGATCTTGCACAAAATGCAATTCAGATGGAGCTTCAGCATGATCAAGAATTACAGCATAGTTGTTTGGAACAAATTTAGCTCCATCAATGATTAAATACTTAGGTGCCATGTGAAAAATTTAGATTTAAAAGTGCCTGTTAGGTGTTTGATAAAATGTCTGTATGAAAAACCAACGTTAGAAGAAGAAGGAGAGTAAAAACAAGTAGAGAGAAAAAATATGAAGGGAAACAAAAGATTAAAAAAAAATCCTCTCTCTTTCTTACTTATACTCTGAAAAAAAATGTTACCGTTGGACACCTGTCAGACATGCAGTAATAACGGATAGTTACTGGGCTCGAGAAAACAGCAATCATTACTTACCCACTTGCCGCTTTTCAAGGAAAAACCGTTCCACTTACCCAGATATTCTATTAATCAAGGTGAAACAGTTTTAATTCAAAATTGAAACTGTTCCCACTTATTTAACTATTTTTCACTGCAACATTAATATTCTGAAAATAAATCAAGTGAAAATGACCAAGATAAATCATATGAGTAAGTACTGATAAAGTAAAATCAGAACTTAAATTAAAACAGAATTTATATGGTCATCAGAATATGAATATTTATCAGGATTTATCAATGCATTACAAAATAACTTAGAGACAAAATCTTGAAACAAAAACAAATTTCATTAATATATCAAGTGAATACATTCATGAAATTGAAATTACATCAGTACTAGTACAAGATTTCCCTAAGCTGCTAAACCTAACGTCAACAGCCTTAGTCCTAGCTCAAGAAGCAGGGCAAGGCTGATGATGAAGAAAAACAGGAAGAAAAAAATAAATCATTTCTTCTTCCTACTCTCGACAAATAGAATGGCGAGTCGAATAATTCGCTCTTGCTGGCGGAGAGCTTCCAGCCTTTCCTCCTCCAATCACTCCAGATGGCGATGGTAATCCATATAGAAGAACAGGAGTTGGGTGAGTACCTCCTGTGGGACAGAGTCCCATATCTCATCAGGAATGGCAGTGACGTGCCATTCCTGCTGCCAATCGGCACAGCTTAGCTCCATATTGAAGGTTTCGTAGTTCAAAAACATGTTGTATCTGACCATGGTGTTTTTGAAAGAAAAAAGTATGAAGGTAAGGTGAGGTTGGGAGAAAAGATTTGATGGGAAGGCTGATGTGAAGTGGTTGCTTATATAGGCAAGAGAATGCCAGGAGACGTAAAGGAATTTAATGCTGACAGGTAGAATTAATTCTACCTCGTCTCCCCAGACTTGGAAAAAGAAAAACATTAATTGGAAAGAGAAAACATGGTTTAATGCGCACAAGAAGCAAATAAAAGTTGGCTGTTCAAGTACGAATACCATTAACCCTATCCATAGTGACTATTAATCTTCCACTTCAACATATTCTAGTTTGAACCGAGACTGTTATCAAATTTTATCCACAGATAAGTCATGTAAAGAATTAGACTGTAATATCAGAACTTAGACTTATATCAGAACTTAACAGTCATCAGAACATAATTTCTTAACTCGAAAAAGGAATGCCTATCTTAGTAAGTCCTCATACAAGTTCTGAGTTATATTCTTCAGAACTTAATCATCAGAACATGCAATCAGAACTTGTCCTCAGAATTTATGCAAAGTGACACAATGACTGTTTATCTAAAACAACATAGACCACCACAATAATTTTCATCATTCGTATGGAGTGATTAGTGTGTGCATTAAGCTAAATGTCAGAAAAAGAGTAAAGTCTAAGTCACTTCAGTACATCTTAGAAATAAGGCATAACTAAAACTTTGTTAAAGAGCTGTCATTATTCTGAAACCTACTGTTGAATAAGTTCATGCTTGAGTCCACCTCAACTATTTTGTGCTAATTTTATGCATCTTTTTAAATTCCATTTCACAGTGGCTTCTCAGTGTAAGTGAGTCACGGCTGCTTATCAGAATTTATGCTATTATCAGAGTATTTCTCCAGTAATCATAGAGTGTGAAAAGTCACCAAGAAAATATTTTGCTTTTCTAATGCATATTTACTTAATACCAGCAATGCACTTGGGTCGTCCCTTCCACATTTTTACTCTAGATCTCAAAGGACTACCTGATTTTATTCTTTGATCCTTTTGCTTTTTCTTTTGATAAGTGAGGTTTATCAGCACTTAGTGCATTCAGCAGATTTACTAGTATCAGAACTTAACAGATGAGTAGCATTATTCTAATTTTTGACTTAGTAATAAGATAAACAAAGTAAACTCAACTAAGCTCAATTATCAGAATTTGCTTGTGTCAATAGATTTCCACATAAATAATTACTTCTTACATGGGATCATTTGTTTATTGAAGACTACTAGGTTAGCATCTAGCACAGTTATCCTCATAGGATTGAATAGTTACTTAAACAGACATATCACTTATCAGAGTTTAGAAACATATATCAGACAACAGTCAGTACTTAAACACATTTGTCAATTAAGCACAGAATATACAAAGAGATTAAATTCTGTAAATACTGATCATAAAGTCTGATATAACAGAACAAGACTAAGCAGATTTAGAGAAAGAATCTGAAACCATTCCAAGTTCATTTACCAATCTTGTAATAGTGGCTTCACACAATGGTTTTGTGAAGATATCTGCTAGTTGTTGATCTGTTGGAACAAAGTGCAATACTACTGTACCTTCATCCACATGTTCCCTTATGAAGTGGTACCTGATGCTGATGTGTTTTGTCATAGAGTGTTGAACTGGATTACCTGTCATAGCAATAGCACTTTGATTATCACAGTAAATAGGGATTTTGAAATATGTTAACCCATAATCCAGTAACTGATTCTTCATCCAAAGAATCTGTGCACAACAGCTTCCTGCAGCAATATACTCTGCTTCTGTAGTTGATGTGGAAATTGACTTTTGTTTCTTGCTGAACCAAGAAACCAATCTGCCTCCAAGAAATTGGCAGCTTCCACTTGTGATTTTCCTGTCAATTTTGCAACCTGCAAAATCTGCATCTGAGTAACCTATTAGTTTAAAATATGATTCTCTAGGATACCACAATCCCAGATCAGCTGTTCCTTTAAGATACTTAAAAATTCTTTTCACAACTGTTAAGTGAGGTTCTCTTGGATCTGCTTGAAATCTTGCACAGAAACAGGTAGCATACATGATATCAGGTCTACTAGCAGTTAGATAGAGTAGAGAAACAATCATACCTCTGTAATCAGTAATATCTACTGATTTACCAGTATCCTTATCCAATTTTGTTGCAGTGGCCATGTGAGTGGATGCAATTGAACAATCTTGCATTCCAAATTTCTTCAGCAAGTTTCTGGTGTACTTAGTTTGACAAATAAAAGTGCCTTCTTCATTCCGCTTGACTTAAAGGCCCAGAAAATAGCTAAGTTCCCCCATCATACTCATCTGATACCTTGGCTGCATCAGTTTGGCAAACTTCTTGCAAAGTCTGTCATTTGTAGACCCAAAAATGATATCATCAACATAAATCTGGACCAGAAGTAAGTCCTTTCTATGGTTGAGGTCGAACAGTGTTTTGTCTATTGTTCCTCTGTTGAATCCACTTTCCAGAAGAAACTGAGCTAAAGTCTCATACCATGCTCTAGGAGCTTGCTTAAGTCCATAAAGTGCTTTATCAAGCCTGTAGACATAATCTGGATGTCTGGAGTCTACAAAGCCTGAAGGTTGTTCAACATATACTTCCTCCTCTAATTCTCCATTGAGAAAAGCACTTTTCACATCCATTTGAAAGACAGTAAACTTTTTGTGAGCAGCATAAGCCAAAAATATCCTTATGGCTTCTAACCTAGCAACTGGTGCGAATGTTTCATCATAATCAATTCCCTCCTGTTGAGAATATCCTTTTGCAACCAGCCTTGCCTTATTCCTTGTAATTATGCCATCACTGTCAGTTTTGTTTCTGAATACCCACTTTGTACCAACAACAGATCTATTCTTTGGTCTTGGCACTAGGGTCCAGACTTTGTTTCTTTCAAATTCATGTAACTCTTCCTGCATTGCTTGCACCCAATCAGCATCTTAAAGAGCTTCTTCCACTTTCTTTGGCTCAGTCTGAGAGAGAAAAGAATTGTAAAGACATTCATTTGAAGTACCTGTTCTAGTTCTAACATCTGCATCAGGATTTCCAATTATCAAATCAAGTGTATGTGATTTTGTCCACTTCCTTGCAGATGGAAGGTTTTCTCTAGAACTGGATGCTCCCCCATGATCCATGCTATCTTCATTTTCATTTTCTGATGCTCCCCCTGAAACTATGCTCTCTGAGTGGGATTCTTCAGAATTTAGATTTTCAGCACTGTTAGAACTTGGCTTATCAGAACTTGACGAATCAGAACTTGAAGATCCAGATGTATGTTCTGATGTTTCTTGAGATGTGGTAAGATCTTGAGTATGCTCCCCCTGCACAGGTGCATCTTCCTTTGGCGTAGTCACCACAGTTTCAATAACATCAGAGTTTAATCCATCAGAATTTACAGTATCAGGACTTAGACTTTCAGGATTTTCAGCATCAGAATTTGAGTCTTCATTTTCAAATCTCAGCTGATCATGGTCAATAAAATCTTCAAGACCAGTAATCTTTTTGTCATCAAAGGAGACATTGATAGATTTCATGACCACTTTTGTTCTCAAATTACAGACTCTGAAGGCTTTTGTGGAAAGTGAATATCCAACAAAGATTCCTTCATCAGCTTTTAGATCAAACTTTGATAGCTGTTCAGGATGAGTCTTGAGAACAAAACACTTGCATCCAAATACATGAAAGTACTTCAGATTTGGCTTCTTTTTCTTCACCATCTCATATGGTGTTTTTCCTTGCTTGTTAATGAGTGTTGCATTTTGAGTAAAACAAGCAGTCTGCACAGCTTCAGCCCAGAAATAGGTTGGAAGCTTTGCTTCTTCAAGCATTGTACGTGCAGCTTCAATTAGAGTTCTATTCTTCCTTTCAACAACTCCATTTTGCTGTGGAGTTCCAGGAGCAGAAAATTCCTACTTTATTCCATGGTTTTTGCAGAACTCTTCCATTATCAAATTCTTGAACTCAGTGCCATTATCACTCCTTAAGGTTTTTACAGAATCTTTGACCAATTTATCCAGATGTTTGACATGATCAATCAAGATAGATGTAGTTTCACTTTTTGTGTGCAAGAAATACACCCATGTGTATCTAGTGAACTCATCCACTATGACCAATACATATTTCTTCTTTGCAATAGACATGACATTTACTGGACCAAATAGATCAACATGTAGTAGATGATAAGGCTCAAAAATTGATGATTCAGTCTTGCTCTTGAATGAAGATTTTCTTTGTTTGGCCTTCTGACAAGAATCACAAAGGCCATCAGGAGCAAATACTGACTTTGGCAGTCCTCTCACAAGATCTTTCTTGACCAGTTCATTTATGTTGTTGAAATTTAAATGAGAGAGTTTCTTGTGCCAATTCTAGCTTTCTTCAATTGATGCTCTACTCATCAGACAGATTGCAGAACCATCAGTACTTGTTGAAAGCTTAGCTTCATAAATGTTACCACGCCTGTATTCTTTCAGAACAACTTTGCCTTTAGATTTACTCACAACTTCACAGTGTTCTTCAAAGAAATCAACATGATAACCTCTGTCACAGATTTGACTTATACTCAGCAGATTGTGTTTAAGTCCTGAGACCAGAGCTACTTCTTTAATGATGATATTCCCAAGATTGATATTGCCATATCCCAATGTTTTTCCAATGTTGCCATTTCCATAAGAAACACTTGGGCCAGCTTTCTCCACAAAGTCTGATAGCAGGGCCTTATTTCCAGTCATATGTCCTGAACATCCACTGTCCAGAACTAGAATATTTTTCTTGTTGCCCTGCAATCACAAAGACCACTAATTATTAGTTTTAAGGACCCAGACTTGCTTGGATCCTTTGGCCTTATTAAGTTTGTTAACATTTGCAGCGGATTTAGCATCAGAGTTTATGTTAACATTTTTCTTATCAGAACTTACACTATCAGACTTTGAATCAGAATTTACACTAGAAGGAACAATGGAAACTTTCTTCAAAGAAGGTTTTAATTGATAATAATCATAGTACAAACTATGATATTCCTTACAAGTATAAATGGAATGCCATAAACTACCACAATGAAAATAAGGATTTTGTGGTTTATATCTAACAGACTGACTCTTAACTCTTGATTTTGAAGGTAAGGAGTTAATGTTCTTATTCTTCCTGCAAAAAGAAGCCAGATGGTTAGAACTTCCACAGTTATGACATATTTTCCTAGGAGCATCAGGTTCAGGTTTATAATCATTGCTTTTATTCACACCTTCCTTTCCATTCCTATTTTTCCTAGGTGATTTTACCTTGTTTGCATTCTTAACATCTTTCAGCTTATGTTTAAGCTGCTTCTTAGTCATTAAGCCTATGTTTACTTCAGCTGTCTTTTCCTATTTTAGTTTGTCAGAAGTTAATCCCTCTCTAACTTCTGATTTATCATTATCAGACTTTTCAGTTACAAACTTAACAGGTTTTAACTTTGGCTTTTGCTTAACAACAGGCTTAATTTCTACAGTTCCTTTAACATTCTTATCCTCTCCATAACCAAAGCCCTCTTTCCAATTTTCACTACTTAGCAAATTTTGAGTTGTTCTGCCAAAGTTAGTCCAAGTCCTGATTATCTCTCTTTCCTTTCCTAACTCAGTTTTTAGAGATTCATTCATTTTTAGCACTTCATCCCTAACATAAAGAGCATCATCTCTATCCTTCTGAGTTTGATGGAACATAACTAACTCTTTTTCTAAGAAATCATTTCTTTTCTTAAAAGCAAGATTTTCAGAAGTTAATCTTTCACATGTTAAAGTTTGATCTCTATAACTAATAAACATGGTTTTAAGATATCTTCTCAACTCATTAATATCATCAGTATGAAAAGCATAAGTAGTCTGAGGTACCTTTGTTTCAGCAGCTTCAGAACTGCTCTCAGCACTTTCTTTATCAGCATTTGCCATCAATGCATAGTTCTCCTCACTTTCAGAGTCTGAGGTGTCTGTCCAGCTTTTCTGCTTTGTGACAAGAGTCTTGCCTTTATCACCCTTTACCTTCTTGCAATCAGGAGATATGTGGCCTTTCTCACCACAGTTATAGCATTTGACATTGGTATAATCTCCTCTTTCAGACTTTCCTCCTCTGCCTTCAGATCTTCTGAAATTCTTCTTATCAGAACTTATGCCTTTCCTGGAAAACTTCTTTCCCTTCCTGAACTTCCTGTATGCAATCTTTGTGATCCCTTTCACCATAAGAGCACACAGCTTCATTATCTCCTCATCATCATCAGTCTCAGGCAAGCTTTCAGAATCTGAGTCATCATCACTTTCAGAACTTGATGACTCAGTATCAGACTTTGTGAAAAGAGCTTTACCCTTGTCTTTCCTTGAGGTAGCTGCCTTGGGGGATTCTTCTTCAGCCTTAAGAGCAACTGTTCTTAACTTTCCTCCTTTTCTATTGCTTCTTTGTTCCATCTCAAGTTCATGAGTCTTGAGCATTCCATAAATTTCATCAAGAGTTGTTTCATCAAGATTGTAATTGTCTCTTATTGTTGTTGCCTTCAAATCCCAACATTCAGGAAGAGCTAACAGGAATTTAAGGTTTGAATCTTCAAGATTATACTCCTTATTAACCAGTGACAGATCATTCAAGAATTTGAAAAATCTATCATATAAATCAGTCAATGATTCATTAGCCTTTGAATCAAAGTGTTCATACTCTTGAGTGAGTATTGTCTTCCTGTTCTTTTTAATCGTATCAGTTCCCTGACACCTTGTTTCCAGAGCATCCCATATTTCTTTAGCAGTCTTGTAGTTAATTACCCTGTTTGACATTACATTATCAGTGGCACTATGCAGTAAGTGTCGTACCTTAGCATCCTTAGCAATTGATGCGATATCTTCAGCAGTATAATCACTCTTTTCCTTTGGTACGGTTTTTGCTGCTTCACCTGCAACTGCAACTGCGAGCTTGGTTGGTTTGTGAGGGCCTTCCTTGATTCTATCAAGATATTCTGGATCTGTAGCTTCCAGAAACATGGTCATCCTCACCTTCCATATGGCATATTCAGATGGTCTCAGTATGGAAACTCTGATGGTTTCATACCGACTTTGAATTTGTGTCTTTGGAGGTTCTTCAGTTTTGGTAGGCTTAGTTGGAGTTTCTATGTCAGACATGATTGTGTTTGGATCTTTAATTGTATGTGTGTTAACAGATAGGCTCTGATACCACTTGTTAGGTCACACACACTGTAGAGGGGGTGAATACAGTGTATAATACAATCAAATCGAACTTTAATATCTTAAGTAACAGAAAACAAACTTTATTAAAACAATAAACTCTGTTACAGTATGGAATTGTTACCTCTCAGTGATGAACAAATATCACGAGAGCTGCTAGGGTTACAATGAATAATCTTCTCGAATATGATAACAATTATAGTGTAAACCCTATGTTTGTGTTTATATACTACACAGTTACAAGATAATCGCTAATTGATATGGAATATAATTCTGCTTCCTAAAATATATCAATCAGATATCTTTTCTTCCAAGTATTCCATTCTTCACGGAGCTCCTTCTTCATGCATATCTCTTCTTATGTTTATCTCGATCTTCTTTCCTTTAATCAGCTACTTTCCTTATCTAATCGTCCTTCAGCACTTAAGTTCTGATATCCAACGTCTGATGATTATCTCCTGATAATATAAGTACTGATATCCTTAAGTCCTGACTTCCAGTATAACTACTGATTCCCAGTTAAGTACTGATTTGTCCTGTTAAGTAAGATATGAGAACTAAACATAAATCATATTAGCCATGACATTATCAAATATATCTAACACCAAATCTGAAATACTTTCATGTATTTGGTTGCAAGTGTTTTGTTCTTAGGACTCATGCTGAGCAGCTGTCAAAATTTGATCTAAAAGCTGATGAAGGAATTTTTGTTGGATATCCACTTTCAACAAAATCCTTCAGAGTCTACAATTTAAGAACAAGAGTTGTCATGGAATCTATCAATGTATCTTTTGATGATAAGAAGATTACTGGACTTGAAGATTTTGATGATCATGATCAGCCGAGATTTGAGAATGAAGATTTAAATTCTGATTTCGAAAATTCTGATCCTGTAAGTTCTGATGGATTAAGTTATGTGGTAACAACTCCAAAGGAAAATGCACCTACCCAGGGGGAGCAAGCTGGAGATCCTACCACATCTCAAGACTCTCGAGAAGCATCAGAACATGTCACTGGCTCTTCAAGTTTTGATTCATCTAGTTCTGATGAGCCAAAGTCTAATAATTCTGGAAGCTTTGATTCTTCAACTTCTGAAAAATCAAATTCATATTCTGAAGTCTCAGAGAGCATAACTATAGGGGGAGCAATAGAAAATGCCGATAGAGACAGCATGGATCATGGGGGAGGATCCAGTTATAAAGATCAACTTCCATCTGCAAGGAAGTGGACTAAAGCATATACACCTGATTTAATCATTGGAGATCCTGAAGCAGGTGTCGGAACTAGAACTGCAACTTCAAATTAATGTCTCTATCATTCTTTTCTATCTTAGACTGAACCAAAGAAAGTGGAAGAAGCTCTTCAAGATGCTGATTGGGTACAAGCAATGCAGGAATAGTTAAATGAATTTGAAAGAAATAAAGTCTGGACCCTAGTGGCAAGACCAAAGAACAAATCAGTTATTGGTACAAAATTGGGTGTTCAGAAACAAAACGGACAGTGATGGCATAATTATAAGGAATAAAGCAAGACTAGTTGCTAAAGGTTACTCTCAGCAGGAGGGTATTGATTATGATGAAACATTTGCACCAGTTGCTAGATTAAAAGCCATAAGGATCTTTTTGGCTTATGCTGCTCACAAGAAGTTTAAAGTCTTTCAAATGGATGTGAAAAGTGCTTTTCTCAATGGAGAATTGGAAGAAGAGGTATTTGTTGAACAACCTCCAAGCTTTATAGATCCTAAATTTCCCAATCATGTCTACAGGCTTCATAAAGCACTTTATGGCCTTAAGCAAGCTCCAAGAGCATGGTATGAGACTTTAACTCAATTCCTTCTGGAAACTAGATTTCACAGAGGCACAATTGACAAGACTTTATTCTACCTCAACCATGGAAAGGACTTACTTTTGGTACAGATATATGTTGATGATATCATATTTGGTTCTACTAATTCCAAACTGTATGAGAAGTTTACAAAACTAATGCAGTCAAGATATCAAATGAGTATGATGGGAGAACTCAGCTATTTTCTGGGCCTTCAAGTCAAGCAAACTGAAGAAGGCACTTTTATCTGTCAATCCAAGTATACCAGAAATTTACTGAAGAAATTTGGAATGCAAGATTGTTCAACTGCATCCACTCCCGTGGCCACTGCAACCAAGTTAGATAAGGATACTGGTAAATCAGTAGATATTACTAACTATAGAGGTATGATTGGCTCATTACTCTATCTAACTGCAAGTAGACCTGATATCATGTATGCTACCTGGCTTTGTGCAATATTTCAGGCTGATCCAAGAGAACCTCACTTATTAGTTGTGAAAAGAATTTTCAAGTACCTTAAGGGTACAGCTGATCTAGGATTGTGGTATCCTAGGGAATCAGATTTTAAGCTAATTGGTTACTCAGATGCAGATTTTGCAGGATGCAAAATAGACAGGAAAAGCACTAGTGGAAGCTGCCAATTTCTTGGAGGCAGATTGGTTTCTTGGTTTAGCAAGAAACAAAAGTCAATTTCCACATCAACTTCAGAAGCATAATATATTGCTGCAGGAAGCTGTTGTACACAGATTCTTTGGATGAAGAATCAGTTACTGGATTATGGTTTAGAATTTTCTAAAATCTCTATTTACTGTGATAATCAAAGTGCTATTGCCATGACAGGTAATCCAGTTCAACACTCAATGAAAAAGCACATCAGCATTAGGTACCATTTCATAAGGGAACATGTGGATGAAGGTACAGTGGAATTGTATTTTGTTCCAACAGATCAACAGCTAGCAGATATCTTCACAAAACCACTATGTAAAGCTACTTTTATAAGATTGGTAAATGAACTTGGAATGGTTTCAGGTTCTTTCTCTAAATCTGCTTAGTTTTTGTTCTCATGCATCAGACTTTATGATCAGTGTTTACAGACTATATTATCTATATATAATCTGTGCTTAATTTGAAAATTCTTTAAATGCTGATTGTTATCTGATGTGGATTTATATACTCTGATAAGTATTTTAAATGTTCTGTGACTATTCAATCCAATGAGGATAACTGTGTTAGATGCTGACCTAGTAGTCTTTAACATACTAGAAATCCCATGTTTAAATTAGTTATTTATGTGGAAACTCATTAACACAAGTAGATTCTGATATTGAGCTTAGTCAAGTTTACTTTGTGTATCTTATTACTAAGTCACAAACTAGATTCTTGTTTCTTATCTGTCAAATTCTGATGTCAGTAAATCTTAAGAATGAACTAAGTGCTGATAAGCCTCACTTATCAAAAGAAAAGAAAAGAATAAAAGTCAGGTACTCCTTTGAGATCTAGAGTAAAAATGTAGAAGGGCAGACCCAAGTGCATTGCT
The DNA here is from genome assembly GCF_009905375.1 of Apium graveolens. Lineage (NCBI taxonomy): Eukaryota > Viridiplantae > Streptophyta > Magnoliopsida > Apiales > Apiaceae > Apium > Apium graveolens. Next base: position 152,833,857 of record NC_133648.1, on the reverse strand, counting down.
GGTATTAAGTAATATGCATTAGAAAAGCAAAAAAAAAAAATTTGGTGACTTTTCACACTCTATGATTACTGGAGAAATACTCTGATGACAGCATAAATTCTGATAAGCAGTCGTGACTCACTTACACTGAGAAGCCACTGTAAAAAGGAATTTCAAAAGATGTATAAAATGAGCACAAACAGTTGAGGTGGACTCTTGCATAAATTTGTTCTATAGTAGAAATCATGACGATTGACAAATTTTAAGCATTTTTCTTAGTTATGCCTTATTTCTAAGATGTACTGAAGTTGATCAGACTTTAATCCTTATCTGATATTTTGCTGAATGCACACACTTTCACTCCATATGAATGATGAAAAATTACTGTGGTGATTAAGTTGTTTTTGACAAAAAGTTAAGTGTCATTTGCATAATTTCTGAGGACAAGTTCTGATGGAAGTTCTGATGATTAAACTCTGAAGAAAACAAGTCAGTATTTGTATGAAGAATCACAGAAAAAGATATTCACTATTTGAGTACAGAAGCCATGTTCTGATGACTGTTAAAATCTGATATGAGTTAAGTTCTGATATTAAATCCTGATGGAATTTTTGATGCGTACATGGCATTTTTCTTTACTTGATTTATTTGTGGTAAATCTGAAACAGTCATATTTAAATCAGAATAAATTTGGGTAAGTTAAAAACAGTCATAATCATTATGGGTTAGTGGTTAACGTGTTGGTTTTGAAAAACTGCATGTGCACGATAATTATTGCCTATTTTACGTGCCCATTAACTCCTATTTTAACTTTATCCTGTGATGAATGCTTTGATTTAATAATGGTCAATAATAAATTTTGATGATTTGAGGAAACATTTGAAGCACGAGTTCATGCATCTGAACCTGTGATAGTTGAAGCTGAGAATGTTACTTCTCAGAAAGAAACAGCAGCTCAAAGTTCTGATACTTTAAAAAGGAAAATTGTAAATTCTGATGCTACTGAAGCAACTCCTTCATTGGCAAGGAGATTGAAGAAAATGAAGGCAAGGAGGTATTTGGCTAAGGCTATATCAGAAGATACTGAAGAAGCTGAGGAAGGGGATCAGGAATCCCTGATCTCACAAGAACCAATTATTATTGCAGCCCTTCCAGCTCAAGCCAAAGACACTGCTAATGACACAATTCTTACCCCTCCTGCCTCTCCTATTAAAGCTACAGATGATGCTAAAGAACAAACTGATATTTCTAAAATAGATATTCATAATTTGAATATACCTGAAGTTCTTTATCTGGAAGCTCCATCTACATCAAAGACACCAGCTCTGAAGATAAATTCTGCTGATCAGAATTTAGATGATGTAATTCCTGAATCCCCAGTTGCTTCACACACTGTTGAACTCTCAGAACAAAATGAGTCTTCCTCAAGTTCTGATGACAGTGTTTCTGCTTAGACTCCAGTACCTATTCTGGGCAAGAAGAATTGGTGAAGAAATTTGTTGAAAAGGAAGCACCTATTCCTTGGGAGGATACTCACAGAGCTGTTGAGTGGACCAAGAAGTGGAATGAAATGAAGAAAGATAAGTGAAGATTCTAAAACAACCTCTGACACTGCTCAAGTTATTGTTCAGAATAAGGACAGGAAAGTACAGAAGAAAAAGCAAATTCTGATCAAGCTATCAAGATATCAACTGTTGACAATGCTCAAGTTGATTTGAATAAATTGACAATTGCTGATAAGAAGAAGCTGTTATGGAAGAAAGCTACTCCAGTTGAACCAAAATCCAATCTCATGATTAATCAACTTGCTACATTTTGGTTGAAAGCCAATCAACCTAGAGATAGAGTTAGATTAGGTTCTGACGAAGAGAAGATTCAAACAGGAGTAGAGGTTACTCTAGGAGATCCTTTCATATTGACAGACAAACCATATGAACAAATCAAACAAAGGCACCTTGGCAAGGTGTTGTCTGCTCAAGTTGTGATAGATGTTCATGATAAGGAGAATCTGAAAAAGAAATTAATCTTATTTCTCAATGATGGAAGGACTTATAGATTAGCTGATTCTGATGTATTAAAGAAGTCTATCAGAGAACTTCAACATATTCATTATCTTCTGGAAGTAAAATCTGATGTTACAAGAAGATGGTCAGAATATATTTTGAAGGCTATAAGAGATCTATTCAGGATCTCTGGTACAAAGACTTCTCATTACAGTCCAATGATTACTGAAGGTGACGGAAGAGAAATTCCTATGCTGAAGAATTCTGCTAAGGTGGAAGTTATTCTGAAAGGAAGATGCTTATGTTATAATGAAAACTCTTTACATCCTAAGGTTATCAGACTTGGTGATGGACTTGAAAGAACATCCATTCAAGCTCTCAGAACAGCCATTTATCAAATCGGTGACAGTAAAGAAGAAGAACTGATGCAGGTCAAAGCACAGTTAGCTGAAGTTCTGAAGAAAGCTGAAGATAATCTGATAAATGATTTTGTTTAGAATAATTATGGATTCAGATTGATTCAGTGATGTTGGTAAAGCTGGATGTTTTGTAAGTTGTAATTTATAGTCTTATTAAACTCTTATTGCATTTGAACTTGAGTGTTTTTGACATCATCAAATCTATTAACTTGTATATTCTTGCATAATTTACAAGTTGGGGGAGATTGTTGGATATATTTGAGATGTCATGTCTAATATGTTTCATGTTTAGTTTTCAGATCTTTACTAACATGAAATATCAGTTCTTACTGAAATCAGGACTTACTAGAAGCCAGGACTTAAGGATATCAGGACTTAGATTATCAGAAGATAATATCAGAAGATGGATATCAGAACTTAAGTACTGGAGGACTAACAGTTAAGGAAGGAAGCTGATTTAAAGGAAAGAAGATCGAAACTAATACGGAATAAGATATGCATGGAAAGAGTTTGAGGACTAGAAGAATTATATAAGATATCTGGTTGATATATTTTAGGAGACAGAATTATATTCCATATCAACTAGAAGTTATCTTGTAACGGTGTGTCTATATAAACACAGACATAGGTTTACTCTATAAGAGTTACGATCATCGAGAAGATCATATATTGTAATCTAGCAGCTCTCGTGATATTTGTTCATCACTGAGAGAGAACAATTCCATTATAACAGAGTTTGTTATATCGAATACATTTGTTTTCTGTTACTTGTGCTTTAAATCGATTTGATTGTATTCTACACTGTATTCAACCCCCTTCTACAGTGTTGTGTGACCTAACAGCCTATATAACAATTACATGTAGATTGAGAATTGTTGCATCTCTCCATTTTTTCAAAGTGCGAAGCTCGTAAATTTTTATCTCAGCACTCTTTAAATTCTTGATTTGACAAGGAGAAGTCAAGTCCAATTTATTCCGCACCATTTAAAGCTTTACAAACTTGTAACACTCATTACTTAAAGCTCTCTTGATTGTATTTAATACCTTTGAAGAGCTTTATATTTTTAGAGTGATAAGAAGAACCCTAGATTTATAGCTTATTGCTTTGGTTCTTTTTATATTTGTAGCTTCGAATCTTTGTATTTGGAGTTGTAAGTAAACCTCCGGGTATTTATACTTTTGAATAAAAAGAATATTTACCCATAATCTTTTTGTGTGTTTATTTCATTTTTGTTTTGATATTTCGCTGCAATTAATTTTAGAAAATGAAGAACATACATTCGCCCCCCTCTGTATGTACCTTTTGGACCTAACACAAACAAAAGAGATATGCGAACCAACCTCGTAAGGACGGAAATTATAAAAGAGTAAATCTAGTATTGTTGGAACTGTCTCCCTGAAGGGGAGTGATGAGATTTAAAAGGAAAGGAATATTAGGCACAATGATTAGTGGACCGTTTGAGATCTTGAAAAAGAAAAAGGAAGTTGGATTTACGAATTAGCACCACCCCCTCCGAATTATCGACAAGTTTGTATTTTGTACCACATGTCTATGTTAGGGATCAAATGAAATTCGATGCTAGACATATGATTGCATCAAGACTCAACGTGTGTGGATAAGATTGTAGAAGACCAGGGATCGCAAGGAACGAGTACGAAGGAATCCTCACCTTTTATTGAACTGACTCCAGGACTGAATCCTTTTGAGGGGGGAAGACTGTAATAACCCGAATTTTTTAGACATTGTAAAACATCGAATGAATAATAATCTTGCGGGTTAATAAAAAAATTTGCGGTCACACTATATACGAATATTTAATTTAAGATTCCGAGTTGATATTATGATTATACGTAACAAATGAGTATATGTAAAAGTCGTTATTTTTGAAGAAAACCAATATTTCAAAATGACCATATTTTACGAGCTATCAAGGAATACGAGAATTTCTCTATGATCAAGGATTTAAAATCCTACGAATAAAACCCAACCTAAGTTCAAGTATTAGAAAAGATGAGGATTACGATTAAAGAATTTACACCGCGAACCATTTATGGGGATTTATCAAGATTACGAGGGAACGACTAAGTATTTACGTAAGTGAATAAATAAAAGGCCATGCAACTTCCAATCAAAAGCATACAAACAAAAGAACTACATGCAAACCAAATTGGATGATCAAAATTAGAACCTTGTTAGGATGACCGGGATTTAGGTGTCGTCCTTCTACTATTAGAAAATGTTACAGATTTTTCGATATATGACTGATCATCGTTGTCGGTGGCTCCAACGAATGTCCCGTTCTTCCATTTTGGGATTGTTATGCAATACTGTAACTAAAGCCAAGGTGCTTAGTTACGGAGAATATTAATAAGATATTTTGAAATAAATAAATTTCGATATGAATTAAAATAAGAAGGTGTATATCACCAAGAAAGCTATTCTCTTGATTATATGATATTATCGAGAGCATTGGCAAGATATTTTGATATATATAAAATATCTGATTTGATTTAAAGAGAAAAATGTGTATACCACCGAGATTTCAATCTTCCTATTATACGATAAAGTATGCGAGTATTATTTTAACAGTCATTTTCAGCTGTTTTATATCATTGTTGAGCGTTATTGCTAACTCTTGCTTTCTGTTAAATGTCACAATACAACAGATAACCAGTATGTTGGTGAGGAAGCATGGAAGATGCAAAGACTTTCCGCAACTACTTGTAGCTTAATTTAAGGTGGGCTATATCATTCAGATAGGTATAAGATATTAGTAGTAATTATTGTAACTTTATGTAGAGGTTATGAATAGATGTTTGAGATCTTGTAAAGTACATTTGAGTTGTAATAACATATGGTACTTGTTGTACATCGTTTTTAAGGCTATAACTTTTGTGTATGTATGAGATTGGGGGCCTGTGATATGCAATTATTGGATTATTGAGTTGATACGGGTTATACATGATTGAAGGGTGACGATCCAGATTTCAGACCCGGGATTTGGGGGCGTTACATATAATCTCAAATTTTAAATATATGTGAAATTGCGGTTAAGCACCTTAAAATTTATAAAAATTTTAAACTACTAACTTGATGACATCTAAACCCGTAACTTTGGAATTTTCATTATCTAGCCCCTAAAATTTTTGTAAACTGACAGTTTTACCCTGATATATTTTAAATCAGGTCCAAATGCATAAAGTGTGTCACTGAGAGAATGGAAGATGATCTTTATGTTTTAACATAGACGTAATGAATTGCACTATCATATTTATGTATGTTCTCGTCAACACATGTTCTCAGACTACGAGTTTACTTCGAATGATTTAGATAAACAATACTTTGAAAATGTTGCAAAAGACATAAAAAATTGAGTTGAGTAAAGAAAGGTACAAACGTACACATGTGGAACTAAAACAAGAACAAGCGGTAGTAAAGAGGACTCTAGTTACTCTCACATTTCAAATCGAACATCTTGTACAACTGGAAAATAAGAAAAGGTCAAAGAGGGAATGGAAGTCGAGCATATCGAAGACCAAAATATGAAAAAATTGTTAAACGAGGAAAATGCGGATGTATTGAATTCTCTTAATTGCATGGAACAAGTTAATGAAGATGAATCTGATAAAGAATCTCAAATATAGCAAATTCCGCTTGTTCATGAAAAATTAGTGTTAATGAAATTATTGAGATCGAATGTACTGACTTTATCATTCGGGAGTACTTTTCTAAAGTTAGAGTTGTAAACGAAACGAGATCCTCGTGAGCAAGCTCGAGTTGGACTCGATAAAGGCCTGGTTCGACTTGTTAAGAACTCGAGTTCGAGTTTTAGTTCTAGTTCTAGTTCTAGTTCACTTAATATAGGATTGAAGTTTCTCTCACCTAATTTTTTTAAGTAAAGGACTTTTGGTTAAAGTGCTTTAAATTTTGATTAATTTCTTAGATTGATTTCTTAGAATTACATATGTGGCAAAAATCAATACTATATTATAATAACCGGAATGAGGTATAATTTGATTCAACGTTATTCCCTATTTTGATTATTAAAAAAATATATAAATAGTGTTATATATCCGCTAAAGTACTAAATTATTAAACTACTACATACATAATCTACTTATCCTACTAAACAATAGTCACATCTTATCCTATCATTAAAATAAATAAATAAATAGTGTTATATATCCGTTAAACTACGATATTGTTAAACTACTATATATAATATACTTATTCTACTAAACTACGATCATATGCTATCCTATAATTTTTTATAAATTTTTTATTATTATTATTATTATATATTTATATAAATATTTTAAAATTATAATATAACAGAATAAATAAATTTTTTTAATGTTAACGATAACTCGTGCATCGCACGGGATTTAAGCTAGTACAGGTAAAACGAGGGTCTGAGTTCGAGATATTGTTAGCCAAAAAAAAAAAAAGAAATCCCAGAAATTGAATAAAAGAAAATTAATTAAATACATGAGAATTTAAGTAATATGAATATTCAATAAAAATAATTAAAAAATATAAAACCACTCTCTGTGTATGTCCCTGCACTACGACTCCTCCCTCCATATCAATATCATCATCACCCTTCCCTGCACCGCCGGCTACGCACACTAAAAAACACGCACACTAAAAACACACACATATACATACATATATACACGCACACATGACTACTTCTCATCGATCTTTCCACCGTCCTCTTCCTTCATGGGCTGCCCTTTCATCTTCCCGACGCTCTTTCACCGGAAAAACCCCACTTCCGATCACCGCCGGCAACATGAACAAACCCCCCATTTCTTCATCGACCAAATTGGATCCGACCCGCGAGATTATATGGTCCAATGAAGCTACCAAAACGCTTATAGAGACGTGGGGTGATATGTATAAGCAACTTAATCGTGGTAGTTTGAAGCAAACGCACTGGCAACAAGTCACCGACGTTGTCAATATCCGGCACGCCGGCGTGTTGTTTTGTACGGACGTTCAGGTTAAGAATCGAATTGATACTGTTAAGAAGAAGTATAAGAAGGAGAAGATCAGGGTTGTTGAATCCGCCGGAAAATATGTGTCCAAGTGGCCGTTTTTCGACTTTCTTGATTTTTTGATCGGAAGTCCGGCGCTGGAGGAGGATACGGGGAAACCCACTTGCCGTAGGGGGAGAAAAATGAGTTTTCCGGCGGGTATTGAAATTCCGGTGGGTCGCCGGAGTAAACGGCCGGCGCTGGTGTCGGAGGTTTTTTCCGGTGATGGGGATGTGGGGAGGAGGAAGTTTGAGGCAATGGCGGAGGTGGCGGCGAAGATAGTGGCCGAAGAGGCGGAGGAGGGTGGGGAAGAGGAAGGCGAGATTGGGAAGGTTGCTCAGGCGATTGAGAAGCTTGGGGAGAGGTATGAGAGAATTGAGAGGGAGAAGATGGATCGCTTGATTGAGTTGGAGAAGCATAAGATGAAGTTAGCGATTGATTTGAATGTGCAGATTATGAATTATGTTTCGGAATTGAGGATGAAGGTTGATAACAATGAGGAAGCTGGAGTAGTGGACGATGCTAGAGGTAAGAATTGTTTTTTGTGTTTTGTTTGCAATTGAATGTTATGATCTTGTTGTATATTTGTTATTTGAGTATTTGTTTGAGTATATTATGCTAATATGGAATCCACATTTGGTGAGTTGAGTTATTTATTGATGATGTTATCGTTGTGCTTGTTTGTGGTCTTAGTGACAAGAAAAAGACGATGAAGGAAGTTGAAGTTGTTTATTTTGATTGTTAATGTATAACAAGGTTTGATTCACCTTCGAATGGAGAAGATGATACAAGTTATGCATATTCTTTTAAATGGAGCTCAGTTTTGTAGAATTTAAGGAAGTGATTTGATGAGCTCTATGGTTCGAGATGATTATGCTTCTGTTAGATGATCTATTTTGAGGATTATTTAATCTAATCTTTCTATTTTTGTGATCAATTCATGTGAAAATGTTTTCCTTTACAAAATTAATGTAGTAATCTTTTTGAGTCCAAATATTATCTTGGTGGTGCTTCATTAGAAATTAAATCTCTACACTGGACTTGTCACTTGGTTGGGTTATTAGGTAGGTGGTTTGATCTTATGACCTCTGTGTCACTGCTTCTTGCATCGTTATTTAACTTTGGTAGCATTCACGCCTTTTAAAGAATCCCCTTACCTAATGCTTGAGCATCAAAGTGTTTGTAGTAGCTTGCAGTTGTTGATCTTGTGTCTCGAGGGAAGTTGGATGTAGTTGCATTGTAAACTAGATTATTGTTAGGTTGCCAAGAGAGGTATCCATCCTGTCACAGTTCATTTCAACATCCTTGTGCATCACTCTACGATGTAGGCATTAAAGCATTACAACTGTCATGTTTTGTTCGGCCTCTTCTACTGAACTTGAACAATGCTCTTGCAATCCAAAATTAAAATGTACATTTAAAATGATGGTTTCTCTGTAAAAAAATTTCATTTTAATAAATCTTAGTGTTCAATTTGAAGGCTCATGAGGATATTACAATCTATAGGATAAGCTCTGCTACTTTGATGTCTAAATTTTAAAGCCTATGTCATTTTGATGTCTAATCTAAAAGCCTATTTCTGATCTAGAAATAGAGGTAAACATCAATCTGTTTATTGTGTATGGTACATGTAAATTGCATGTCACAAAAGTCTACCTTTAAATAAGTTTATTATTCAAAATGAACTAAGGATTAGAAAGCTTTATTGGAACTATGAAGGTATCCTGCTCCTAATATGGGCTTGGTGGCCAACTGGTAATATGACAAACTTATAGCATATCTTTAATATTCTTTGAATTTCTATTGTCTTTCTAATTTGCTAAGTTAGATATTAATTTTACTACATGCAAATGTAGAATGATAGTAGTAGAAAATATTAACTTCGCATTCTTAAATTCAGTCCTGACTTGTACTTCCAAAGAACTGCATAATAAGTCATGTTTTTTCTTTTTGAATTTGGAACAGAGAGTAAGCTGTAGATGCTGTGGTGGCGGAGCTTGGCAGATCATAGGGAATTCTTGTTGAGAGATTATATATTAGATGGCAGCTTTGGTCTGCACATACATATAGGTCCAATTTTGTTTGTTTGGAAAGGAAAGTGCTATAGGAATCTGCTTACAGGTGGGTGAAACTTGTTAGTGATAGTATACCCTTGTGTTAAGCATAGCTAATGACTAGTTGCTCTTCGGATAGAATACTTTTGAACTTTATGAAAGATAGATTATTAATGTTAATTGTTCTGCTATGAATCTGATGGATATATGAACATCTTTGTTTTTGGGCAATGATCTATGTAATAAAGCTAATCATACTTGCCTAGATTTAGTCATAACTAGCTTTTATGTTAGTCTAGAGTTTGCTAATCTCCAATGGGAATTTGTTTTGACTTGAGCAAGCATCATGGAGGAGTAAACTTTTCCGTTTGGACACTTGATTTGATACTCTTTTCCTAACCCTCGCTTCCATCAGTGGGAAGTAAAGCAATCAGGTTATGACTATCCAATTTTCCTGAAATGAACTTCATGCTGCAAGTTCTCCCGGTGCCACTGGATTTATGTATTTGTGAATAGATAAAAATATAAGGCGGTGATAGAAATTTTTGCATGTCAGAAGTGGATAATAGTACTGAAGAGTCGGGGTAAACCACTGTAGGAATAAAGTAGAATGGTTATGTTTATAACTATTTTGATCATTATAGTTTCCTGCTTTTCTGTGGCTTCCCCCAAAGAAAGTATTAGGCATTTCATGAAATCTGCTTGGCAAGAGCATTGATCTGAGCATGGTTAGGGGGTGTAATTGTATATAAATACATTACCTACAGGCACCAGCAAGGTGTTATCTCTATATCTGATTCTGTTCAAAGAAGTTGCCCTAGTAATCATCCACGTTGCTACTAGTCGCCGGGATACCGGAGGTTGTATATATATGAGTCATGACCAGCATATCTCACCTCAACTATAGAGACGAATAGAAACCTAATGTGAAGTTGTGTTATGGCTTTGAATGCAAATGCAGAGGACAAAATGTGTAGATGGTCACAATTCAAACATATATTACTGATAGTATATGAAACAAGCAAATATGCATATATAACAGGCAATATTGGAAATATTGTTCATGTCATACCAAATTCACTTCAAAAACAGCTTCAAGACATTTTCATTAAATCGGTGCAATACAGAATTCTTTTGTCTCTAGCGAGAGCCCCGCCGAGAAAGGCCACCAAACCTTGGCCGATGATTAAGCGGGATGGCCGGGATAGATTTATTTTAGTCGCCGTTGATATTAATTATGGAACTGATAGGAAATGCATTTGCTGAAATGGTGCAGCTTGCCACCACCATTTCAAGTGCATTCAAAAATATCAGTTGACCTACATTGCCAACAACTCTCATTTTTTCTCTTGTAACCCTGCAACCATAAAAGAAAACACAGGTTCATTATTTGCTATGATGCTTTTTACTTGTAATAGAGTACTGGTTCATTAAGGTGTATTTGTATGGTAAGACAAGCTTCTAGCTGCAGTATGAATGCATTTTATCTCGGTCATGGTTGATTACAGAAATTACAAAAAAGACCAAATATGTCTCCACCGAGACTTACCCTTTTCAGGGACACTGTATATGATAATGAATGATGCAACTAAACTGTAAAGAAATAGAATGGGAAATAAGTGACTAGACATCCTCTTGTACAATTTTAGCTTCCAGTTCAAGGAAAAAAAATGATCAACTGAAATAGTTTTCAATCTTATGTATTATTCAACTTTGTTTGTTTCCCATGTGCCAACTTACACCACAGAAAATTTAATCTCCAGAAGCTCTTTGAAACTGAAAATAGTTGAGCATTGTTAGGAGAATATATATCAACATGCTCATTGAGAAAGATCCGGAAAAGGTACGGACGGTTTTCTTTTAGATTGTTTTTCATTTCAAATAATATGATTTGAGTTGTCATTTTGAATTCTTGTATTGACATTAATATTTTATTATTCGTTTAAATGAAATTTTAATCCAAATTCTTTTAGTAATTTAAACTGTCATTAGAGTATTCAGAGAGCAAAATAAACAATATTGTTTTCTTTAAACAAGCTGCTTTTGCATAGATTTCTATGCATTAGTGAGTAGTGAAGTGATGTATGATTCTTGCTATCTCACAATTTTTTTAGAACTGCTAATGTACTATAGTTCTCTAAAGAAGCTCCTTAACAAAAGACTCAAGTCTTTTCTCACTCCCATGTCTTAAATTTATTTGGGTTAAAACAAACTGACCTTTATACTCTCAACAGCATCCTCAGCACAATTAACATGAACTAAGAATCTCTGAAAGATGTTCTAATGATTTATAAATTTTCCAAACATATAATTCATCCGATTTCGGACCCTATAATATCATCCTAAATAAACAGTGACATAACCAAACGAGGCTAGATATTCCTGTGGGGGTGGGGGATAGTAGCAGTGGGTATATAATTGAATGTGTTGTAGAAACCACCATGCAAAATAGTTGAGGAGGCGCAAGAAAATATGCAGAATCTAAGCTTAGTAACATATAAACCGACATGAAAATGTGAAAATTTGAAAGAGTTTCAGAGAATATTTCAGTACTAGTGTCTTTATATACACTGTTTACTAGTACTGTCTATTATTAGTGATGTTCCAGGAATCTTTATGGGCCCTTTTTAGTCGTAATTAACTCCATCATCACTACCATCATCATTTCAATGTTTACAAACTTAACAAAAACCTCTTAACAGATTTAATCAAATTGAGCAAAGAAATTAATTACCATGTTTCTTAAAGCATAAGGAAGGTGGTGAGATTGATACTAAATGCCTGCAGAAGTGGAGTCATCCTGATTTTTCTTGGTTTGGCTAGGAGTAGTACTAGTACTAGTGCTAGTCTTCTTCTTTTTCTTCTTGTATGGTATTCCCCTAGCCTTGGCTTGAACCTCCTTGACTTGTCGAAGATGCAGGCGAATGGAATCGCTTGCAAAGGGATTAGTTTCGGGTGATCCGCCATTTTCTTCGTAGGCAGCTCGAAGCCTTCCAATAAGAGCATCAAGGCTTCCCCAGGCCTGTTTAAGTGGACAGGCACAAGGAGCAGGAGGCTCAGGCTCTCCGTAAAATATGCAGCCTTGGACATGAACTTTAGTCTTTCCAAACTGATCCAAATATGCAAGAAAACCATGTACATGACTACTGGTGCACTGTGAGATTGACACTGGAGGCTTCTGATTACCCAAGTACTGACCAAAAGTATTCCAGTCTCTCCGTTTCTGCGATTCGTATCGGCTCGGAGTTTCTGCTGCTGATGATCCCTCAACAACTTCTTTGCCTCTTTCTCTAGACATCTTTTGTGCAGAAATAGAGAGTGGGGGAAGTTGCTAAATAAGTAGGGCAAAAGTAAGAGAGGAAATGGAGGAACAAGAAATGAAATGAGTGTATCACATCAGGGGAAATGTAATGGGCCATTCAATAAGTTTGTCTTTCCTTTTTTTTTTTTTTTCTTTTTTTCTAAATTATTATTGTTGTTCAGTCGTACACTAATTTCTCTTCTTTTTAAATTAGTGCCATTGCCATTAAGTCTACGTTACCGATGTACCCTCTCCATATTTTTTAATGCTTGGTGGATTTTTGTTTGTTTACCCAATCACATTCTAGTATCGTTTTACATTTATATACGTTACAGTCTTCTTAGTGAATATATCTAAGAAAATACAAATTCACAATATAGCTGTAAAGTGGATTATCGCTCATAACTGTATCAGCATCCAGCTCGGTTCCGAGTTCGAATTCTAGTCACAAAATGACAAGTCATGGAAACGCGAGATATACTGCTGGGTACGTAAATCCTGGCAAGTACTGGATGGAATAAACAAATCGGAAACGTCCGCCATGCCTAACAGCAAATTCTATATAATATGATTTAAAATAATAATAAAAAAACAATTAATTAGAAGGTGATCGCATGTTAATAAACTCGCTAAACTCGTTCAAGTAATGAATTTGAAAGTAATGAAATAGGGTTAACTGTGAATGTGCAGGGCGTGCACTCGACAATTCCTGCTGGGGCTGCTCATGATGTTCTAGACCTCTCTTGACTCTTGTCTTTTTCATATCTACCAAATTTCGAGTCTCAGATTTGTGATTGAGATATTACACATTCATTTAACATACACCTGCAACAATATAATGGGGTACATATGTTACATGTCCTGGGGATATCTTTTGTCGCTAGTTTCTTCCTATTTTGCGGTTATTTTTCCTCGTTTTTTTTGATAATTTAGTAAGGGGATTTTAGCATAGCTCTCTAACATTATCCTCAGCCTATGTTTCTCATTTTATATATACCATTAAAAGCCCAATGTATTAATTATTTTCAATTTATTAGACATTATATTTGATATATATTTATTTGTTAATAACTTGTACAATGCCGGATTTTTCTTTAATATTATATATAATTCTTTTGTAACACCCAAATTTCATTAACCAAAATTGCATATACCAAGTGTTACGATTAAATATGCACAATCTCGTTACTTTAAATTTAAGATAAAAATGATCCAAAAGATCCGCGTGATTCTGCTATCTAACTATTTCAGAAATTTAGCCAGTACATGCCTTTCAGGGTACAAGAGCAACACTAAATAAAGTTTAATTCTATTTTTCATAGGCTAAAACAAAACGAACTTAAGTACTCAGATTACATATCCACCTATATTCATATAAACTAATCACCAAAAGATGAAATAACAGGGTATAGCCTAGGCCTCGGTCTTCAAATCCTTTCACTTTCATATCTGGATTCCTCACCGTGATCATTTTAAGCTCGAAATAAGTAAAAAAAACTGATCAGTGAGCTAAAAGCTCAGCAGGTTAGAAAATTCGAGTAAAACATTAAAAATAGACATACTTATTCTCAAGAAATCACAACAAAATTCTAATTCAAACTTAATATAAGTAATTAGTTTGATAAAGGAAATGTAACACAAATTTTGAATACCAACTGATCAAATCGATCCGGCCATCTCATATTTTGTTATGTCACCACAAGGGTGATAAGCCCTCTAGTGCTCAATGATCCTCATGCATCATATATTGCAAAAAACTTTCCGCACAAGTTCCCTTGTGGTACCATAGCCACATCATCTGGTGACTCTAAAACACCCTCGTTCGAGGTTGTCCAACTTGGTCGCTGTGTACTTAACGAATCAGAAATAGTAATAACGGGAGGTCACAAAAACTGAATATTACGGCAGAACGCTTCATTTAGCAACTTAGGAATGGTTATAACATATAAAATATAGGTCACATTGACACACAAGAACCAACATTCAGCTAAAACATGTTATAAGAGTTTAAGAAACCAGTAAGAATGATGAGGTCTATTCTTGAGCACAATTAGAGTAATGAACAAAAGGAATTTCCTGTTTGGAATAAAGACCAGCTACAACATTAACCTTTTACGAAATGAATATATTAGTGAATAAACACGAAAGTAACATGCTCAAACAAGGGAAAAAATAATTTGAAAATGCTTATTGGAATCTATAAAAAAACAGGAAAAATAAAAGATTATTACAAAAATGATTTGCACATGAGACGAAAATTAGTAACTCTGTTTATTCTATATACTCGAGCATCAAATGAACTTACATTATTTATATAATACTATAATTTTGCACCCTTTCAAGAAATATGACAACTTGTTTATAATTGTTAATATATAATATTTCAAGTCCCTCGTAAGACCATACTTGTCTCCATAATGTTTACTAAAACTATTCATTTGGCTAACTCTGGGACTTCTAACCCCGCAATTGAGGTATAAACACAAGTTGAACTTGTGCCATATCCGGTAGACATTCATCGCCCTTCATTCTCTGTTCATCCCCACTTAACAAGGATATTTTTTGGAATACTAATAAGGCTCAATCAGTGTGGAAACTTTGTCCCTCAAAAATATAGGTAAGCACAAGTTTCTGCATAAGTTTCATTAGATATTCATTGCCCCATCCTTGCTTATTCACCGCAATACACTATGCACTATTGGATTATGACTCCAAATGGCTTCACTATCATCTTTATATCTTCGTGAACTTAAGATTCATGATTGTTTTTTTAAAAAATAACTGAAAAACAATTTTTCTAGAAAATAAAAAGTTTGAGGCATGTTTTAGACATGTTCTTGATGTAATTTTTTTAAAACTAATTGTTGTAGGTTGTTCCTTATAATGATGAGGGCTTAAATTTTCATGTTTGGATCTAAGTCATTTTTTTAGTGTAATTCATATAGAAATTGAGGTGAAATTAGTAGTTTGAAATAAGTTTGTGGGTTTTGTCTCACATTGATTAAGTAAAGAGTGGTGTAGCGCTTTATATAGTACCATGTGCAAGAGTAGTACACCAACTACCAAGGCATGTGAGTGTGCGTGGTGTTATGGTGTGCCTCGCGCGCGCGCCGCCGCCACGACTCGGGTTGGGTCGAAGGGTGATTTGGGCGAATGTTTCGGCGTCTCGCGTACGCGAGGCTACCCGGGCGAGGAATTTTACTTAATGTTTAATTAAAATATTTACTAATTTATTATAATGTTATATAATGAATATTAAATTTGTATAACAGTAAGGGTTTGTTACCGTTGATGCACAAAACAAAACTTTGTATCCGTTGATGAACTCGGTGCATTATCCGTTAATAGACTGATCCTGACACCCTTGGATCAGGATTTGCTTAACCTGATAAATCCTGATGATGCTAGATCAGAATTTGTTGTGGTTAATCTTGATGGGCTGGCTGTATCAGGATTTGACAAATCTTGGTAATGACTGTTACGTTTCTAATTCTGTAAATATTCTATTAAATGCATATTAAGTCATAATATTTATTTTAATTAATGCATATATTCAGTTACATTTTGTGTTGTATTATATAATGAAAAAAAATGTTTGGAATATAAATACTAATACGTCAATCATATAAGTGTGAAACCCTAGTTGCTATCTCTCTATTTTTCTCTCCTCCATAATATATAGATTATATCATAGATTTTCTGTGCGAACTGAGGTCACGTTGCTGTTGAGTTTTACGTATCTGTGGATGAATTGCTCTGTGCTGTTGTATCCTGAAAGTGATATTACTGCAACCGAACACAACATAAGTGGGGCAATAATCTCTTCAAGAACTCTTACATACTGATTCTCAATGATCAGTAAAAGCTCAGGATATGACTGCGTTTAGATGTCATCAGCATTTGGTGTATCGTCAGGATTTGATGTATCATCAGTATTTGCATGTCATCAGCATCTGAAGGCGGTCAGTTATGAAGATTGATTATGTTCCTTATTTTGAGGGATGAATATTTTTTACGTTCCGAGTGATAGGACTTTATGTTTTCAGTTAATGATATGTATCATTTTCAGTTAGTAATTGATAATGCATATCTTAGATTGATTTGTAGCAGCTGTGTATTATATTAACACAATTTAGGTCATCACATAGTGATTAACTCGAGTATTGTACGACCTAGCAGCTCTCAAGAACATCAGTATTTATTGAGAGAGTTTGTAACAGTTTTTATCAGAAATATAAAAAACTATTATATTTTTATACTTGTTCGAAATATTTATACAATTGTATCCAACGCCCCTTAAACAATTGTAGTGTTACTGGGCAATAATTGGTATCAGAGCGGACTCATAATTTACTATCAGAAACTATCTAAACATGTCTCTGAAAAAGTATGAAAGTATCAAAATCCCCATTCTGAAAAAGACTGAATATCCTACATGGAAGGTGAAGATGCTCATTCACTTGGAAGCTACATATCCAGACTACCTCGACGTAATCAATGATGGACCTTACAAGCCAACAAAATTGGTACCTGCAACTCCTATTGTTGTTGAACACCATCAGTTGAAGGAGAACAGTGAGTGGACACCGGAAGAGAAAGCTGTTGTGCTGAAGGATGCAAAGGTAAGAAACATTTTGCATAACAGTCTTGACTCTGTGATGTCAAATAGGGTTATAGCCTACAAGACTGCCAAAGAGATCTGGGATGCCCTTGAGACTCAATGTCAAGGAACCATGGCCATCAAGAAGAACTGAAGGGCTGTTCTAATTCAAGAATATGAACATTTTAAGGCGAAGTCTGATGAAAGTCTCACCGACATCTATGATAGGTTTCTCACTCTACTTAATAACCTATTGTTAGGGCGAAAACACGCGCTAATATTCACGCAAGTATACGCGTTCGCAAGTAATATAGAATACTTTCTACTTCGTTCTCACAGAGACTCAGACTAATTATTGTTCAATTAAACTCACTCACCAATGTATGATTACTTCTCAATGTTAAGACACTAACACTTAGAATTGTTAACTAAATATTAACTACAATTAACTACTTAATTAATCACTTAATTAACACTTCGAATTAACAATATTAAAACACTCATGAGATCACAACTTCATTACTAATTCCTTCAATAGTTATTGTTATTACCCTTAGCATGCAACAGTGATGATATTAATCGAATAACACGAAACTGATAAAAGCCAATTTTCATTGTACTAATACCATTCTACCAAGCATCCACAATTGAGATAGAAGTTGAATAGGCATCAATTATGTTGAGTCCCTATATGTCTATAGAAATTGACAACATAACGATTTAAGCACAAGTTATTCCTTTTGATTACACAGGGCGAATAAAACGGTTAGAGTTACCTACAAATCATGCGCATCATACATGATCCTATGCTAGCATGGCAAGTTCTAAACCTCGAGATCCACTGTCGCTTCACAAAAGATTAACACCCTATCTTATATGTTCGCGACGCACATAAGACGAATACGCACAACCAATACTAGATATCATACAATCATCACACACTAAGGTATCAAATAATTAACTAAAGAATTCCATAGTAAATCCGTTACGACCCCATGATCACGATTAGCCCATGATAGCACTTATCGTCATCATGGGTTCATATGAAAACATGATAAACAAACACAAGAGAATAATAACTAAACTAATTATATTAAACCAGAGTACGTCACAAGAGTAATTAGGTTCAAAACAAAGAAAACTAGCATCCACGTTACAACGAAATAAAGAATCACAAGAAAATATGCTTCCTCTTCGTTGCGGTGTGCTAAAACGGTCTTCTTCCTTTTCTCCTTCGCTCCTTACTTAATACAACGATCCAACCTTGTGAAAACGTCTCTAAATCTACTTATATAATAGTCCCATAAAACTCAGATTACATAAAAGTTGGAAGCCAAACAGAAGTAGAAGTCTAAAATAATTTATCAAACTTCCCGACCCTGCGCGGCCGCTCAGCATAGCTGAGCGGGCGCTCAGCTTTCTGCACGGCCGCTCAGCATAGCTGAGCGGGCGCTCAGGACCCTACTGGAAAATTCCTGAGTTTGCTCCGTTTCTTCGCTGCAATCTGCCCCTTTCTTTCCTCTCGCAATGCTGAACACATGCCCAGGCTTATTCTTGATGATTACTCATCTGAAATGCAACTAATACCCTAAAATACACAAACACTAGAAAAACGCATCAAATACACTAAATACTTGATTTTAAGACACCAATTTAAGCTATTTTAAGACGTTCTAAGTGGTATAAAATACCACTTATCACACCCCCAAACTTAAATCGATGCTTGTCCTCAAGCGTCACAGACTCAAAACAAATAAAAACATGCATGAATGTAATCTATATGAAATGCAACGATCCCCCTTACTACGAACAAACCAACCAATTTACAACATCTCAACAAACGCAGTTAGGCGACTAAAGATCAATCAAATCATGCCAACGAACATACAGCCAGAAACGTGGTGTGTGCAGATGCTTAACAGATATGCTTCGGAACTAGACCAATTATTATGACTCAACCATCATCAAGGCAATCACATGATTATACAAAGAATAAAAAATCTAGGCATAAAGTAACTAATAACACTACAAGAATCATGGAGCTCATTACGGAATCATGCTTTTTATTCACAACAATAATGTTTATTTGACCGTGCAATGAGTGAGGTCCATAAAAGACTTATACAATGGTATCCATGTAGCGAGTGTTAGGTTAGTGGATCCCAGACTCTAAAAGCCTTAGGTCACTAGGAACAAAGTCCCCTAAGAACTTAATAACTCGAATACCAAAGAGCCCACTCGTGATCAATTATGCATAAACACATACTTCTTTTTTTTTCTAATTTATTTTTTCTCTTTTTTTTTCAAAATTTCTGAGCAAATGCGTTTCGCTCCATCTTGCTCAACCCTAGACTACTCGCATAACATGCGAGCCGGCTACTAGCCAGTTGACGCCTAGCCACAACTAGCAACAAATTCCATTTTTACTCCATTTTTTTTCTTTTTCATGCCTTTATCACTAAGAACCTATTATCAAATTCTAAGCATAATAAATAGATTAACCTCGAAACAATCAGATCATAACAACAATCTAGTCCTTAAGCATTCTCTAAGACTTAGTGTAAATAAGTGTTTCTAGCATGCATATCAACCTACATGACTCAACATCACTTTAATGTTATCACTACACTCGCATCAACATCACAAATCAGTTGGCAAATCATCGCAAAAGGGATCATGGCATATGCATGAGCTACATAACATGATAAACAAATAAAGCTATAAATAAAAAAAACTATATGGCAAAAATTATGCAACTATATGAACTAAACTATCATGAATATGCAGCTATATGACACACACACAAAAAATTCCTTAACTACCACCCCCAAACTTAAAATCTTCACTGTCCCCAGTGAAGGTAGTAGAAAGGAACACAGGGTATACCTACTCGGAGTCATCATCATCATCACCTTCAGTGGGTGGAGTATCAGGCGGCGGGTATGCAGAGTCCTCACCAAAAACTGGCCACTGAATGTCAGCTCCAAGGCCCCGAAAAGCAGTCCCTAACGCAGGGGTGAGCTCCTGAGCAAACCTGCTCTGTGTCTCGTACATGGCATCCATCCGCCGTGACAGCCTCCTATACTGGGCAGCAGCCATCCCAGCACCCTTCTGAGCACTCGAAGAACCAGCCTCATCATGCCTAGGCATAGCCATAGTAGCACCTCGTGCTGGACGCCCTCCTGGAAGATGATAACCCAGCCCATACTCCTCGGGCTCACCACCGGTCCACTCCTGCATCCCATTCAGAGTCCCAGAATCAATCGGAGCGGCCGGCAATTGCAACTGCTCATGAGACGGCCAGTTCACTCCCACTGCTCGGAAAAGCTTCGTGACCGTGGATGCATAAGGGACGTTCATGTGCTTAGCTCCCCTTAAAAACTTCAGAATTCCTTGGTAGATGAACTCACCAAGGTCCACATAGTACTCTTCATTCAAAATTCCCCACAACAACTGTGCTCTCTCAACTGTGACCTCATGTACATGCGAAGAAGGTAGAATATTAGCATAAATAAACGCATTCCATGCACGGGCATACCTGTTCATAGCGATCGCCGGAAAGTGACGATACTCATTAGTTCCTGTCTTGAAGGTCCAAACTGTGCCCGGCCTACAGAGAGTAGCACAAATCAAATCCAAGTCGAAATCCTCAGCAGTCTTCTCATTCCAGTTCTCCTCCTCGGGCTTCCTCTCTCGTTGCCCAATCACACGGCGAATCGCCGCTGGGTGATAATCAACCGTCAGCCCTCGGACCACAGAAAACCCATTCTTCTCAGTCTTCGCGTTCGCATAGAACTCGCGAACCACGCTCACCGGTACTACTTCAGGTGACTCACAGAAAGCTATCCACCCCTTCTCTGCAATCATAGGTAGCAACTCACCATCCCTCCCCGATGGTAAAAACCCCCTCTCTTTCAGAATCGGCTTCCCCAAAAGCCTAGTGTACTCCTCCTCCGCAGCTCTGTCATTCAACCGAGGCCTCGCAGCAGTACCCCTCGATGAATCAGCAGTAGGGACTGTGCCGATGCTATCAATAGTCCTTGCTCTCTTGGATGCCATTGAATCTGAATAAAAGTGCTTGAGAATAGTGTTTTTGTGTTTGGGAGAGAGTTTAAGTGTAGAATATGTGTGGAAGATGTATAGGATAAGTGTATGTATATATAGGGTATGGATTAGGTTAAAATTAGATTAGGAGTGGGTTTGAGGGATAAAATCATGGGGTAATGGGGAAAGAAATCGTGGGTAATCGTGGGTAATCGTGGGAAAGAAATCGCGGGCGCTCAGGGAGTCTCTGGAATTTTTTTTTCGAGCCCGGCTTTTCTGATTTTTTTTGTGGTTTTGGATAGGTTATTAACTTCTAAGGGTTCTTGTAACAACAAATCATGGGTTGCCTCCCACGCATCGCTTCTTTTTCGTCATTAGTTTGACGTTGCGTACCTTCCTTAAGTTGACAATAAAATGGCACTAACTACTTCTCGGGTTGCCGTGTCCCCATAGTAGTGCTTCAAACGCTGACCATTAATCTTGAATGCCTGGTCCGGATCATTCTCAAAAATCTCCACCGCTCCATGTGGAAACACAGTTTTGACAATAAAAGGTCCAGACCACCTTGATTTAAACTTCCCAGGGAAAAGTCGGAGACGAGAGTTGAATAAGAGAACTTGTTTCCTCGGCACGAATAACTTAGGATGTAGCTTCCTATCGTGCCACCTCTTCACCTTTTCCTTGTACATTTTGTTATTCTCGTACGCTTGAAGTCGAAATTCATCAAGTTTATTAAGCTGAAGCATTCTCTTTTTACCAGCTACATCTAAATCCAGGTTCAACTTTTTCAACGCCCAATAGGCCTTATGCTCAAGCTCCGTAGGTAAATGATATCCCTTACCATACACCAGTTGAAACGGGGACATACCAAGTGGAGTTTTGTATGCTGTTCTGTAGGCCCAAACAGCTTCATCGAGCTTTAAAGACCAATCCTTCCTTGACGGACAAACAACCTTCTCTAGAATGCGCTTGATCTCTCTGTTAGACACTTCCGCTTGACCATTTGTTTACGGATGATAGGAAGTAGCAACTCGATGATTCACATTATAATGCTGCATCATAGAAATGAACTTACGGTTGCAGAAATGCGACCCTTCATCACTTATGATTACCCGAGGCATTCCAAACCTTATAAAAATATGCTTATGAAGAAAATTCAACACTTCCTTTGCATCATTTATCGGTAAAGCTTTGACTTCTACCCATTTTGAGACATAATCGACTGCCAACAAGATGTACTGATTATTGCAGGACGAGACAAAAGGCCCCATGAAATCGATTCCCCAAACATCAAAGACCTCGACTTCAAGCATCACATTTAACGGCATCTCATCCTTTCTCGTCAAATTTCCCACTCTTTGGCAACGATCACACCTTAAAACAAACTGATGCGCATCCTTAAACAAAGTAGGCCAGAAAAAACCTACTTGCAGAATACGAGCTGTCGTTCTCACCACCATAGTGTCCACCATAAACTGTGGAGTGGCAGTCTCGTAATATCCCCTCCGCCTCACAGAACGGGATACATCTCCTGATGATCTGGTCAGCTCCCTGTCTAAACAAATATGGTTCATCCCACATATACCACTTCACCTCATGCAGGAACTTCTTCTTTTGAGCTGAGGTCAAATTAGGAGGCATTATATTGCTAACAAGATAGTTTACAATATCTGCAAACCATGGCTCTTCCTCCTAAACTGCGAACAACTGCTCATCCGGAAATGATTCGTCGATCAATGTCTTATCCTGTGAAGTAGACTCGGGATTCTCCAATCTAGAGAGATGGGCAGCTACTTGATTCTCAGTACCTTTTCGATCCTTGATCTCTAACTCAAATTCCTGAAGTAAGAGCACCCAACGAATGAGTCTCGGCTTCGAATCCTTCTTGGAAACCAAATAGCGAATGGCCGCATGATCAGTGAATACTGTCACTTTTGTCCCAAGCAGATAAAATCGAAATTTCTCGAAACCAAAGACTATAGCCAAGAGCTCCTTCTCAGTAGTGGTGTAGTTCATTTGGGCCCCATTTAAGGTCTTACTAGCATAGTAGACCACATGAAAGAGATTATTCTTGCACTGCCTAAGAACTGCACCTACCGCATAATCACTCGCATCACACATCATCTCAAACGGCTCTGTCCAATCCGGTGCTGTAATAACTGGTGCCGTGATTAAACTCTTCTTGAGAGTCTCGAATGCCGACAAACATTCATCATCAAATTTGAAAGGCACATCTTTCTCAAGCAAGTTGCACAACGGCTTAGATATCTTTGAAAAGTCCTTGATGAATCGCCGATAAAAACCCGCATGACCAAGAAAACTACGGATTCCTTTTACAGAAATAGGTGGTGGAAGATTTTCAATGACTCCCACCTTGGCCTTATCCACCTCAAGACCCTTGCTAGAGACCTTATGCCCAAGAATAATGCCTTCACGCACCATAAAATGACATTTCTCCCAATTGAGCACCAGATTAGTTTCCACACACCTTTTGAGCACGACACGAAGATTATTCAAACATTCATCATACGAATGTCCAAAGACGGAGAAGTCGTCCATGAATACCTCGACATTATTTCCAATCATGTCAGAGAATATAGCCATCATACATCTCTGAAAAGTGGCCGGTGCGCCACATAAACCAAATGAAACTCTGCGAAAAGCAAACGTGCCAAATGGACAAGTGAAGGTAGTCTTTTCTTGATCCTCTGGTGCAATACAAATCTGACTATACCCCGAGTAGCCATCCAGAAGACAATAATAATCATGACCAGCCAACCGGTCGAGCATCTGATCAATAAATGGAAGAGGGAAGTGATCTTTCCTCGTGGCTTTGTTCAACTTTCGGTAATCCATGCATACTCTCCATCCTGTAACTGTTCGAGTGGGGATGAGCTCATTCTTTTCATTTGCTACCACAGTGATACCTCCTTTCTTAGGCACACATTGTACGGGGCTCACCCAAGAATTATCAGAAATAGGATAAATGATGCCTGCATCCAGCCATTTCAGAATTTCTTTCTTCACCACCTCCTTCATGATAGGATTAAGTCTGCGCTGCTGCTCAACAGTTGACTTACTACCCTCCTCTAGCAGAATCTTATGCATACAAGATGAAGGGCTAATCCCTTTGATGTCTGCTATGGTCCATCCAATAGCCGATTTGAATTCTCTTAAAATCCTTAAGAGCTTGTCTTCCTCACTACCTGAAAGGTCAGATGCAATAATAACAGGTAAAGTAGATGCATCACCTAAAAAGACATACCTCAAGTGTTCAGGTAATGGCTTGAGCTCCAAGGTAGGTGCTTCCTCAATTGATGGTTTGAGCTTTCCTTCAACATTCTTGAGGTCAGAAGTACCAAGAGATTCAAACGGCATATCCAGCTTTCGACTCCAGGGAAAAGGATTCAGATATTGTAATTGCTCGTTGCCATTTCATCATCATTGTCAAAATCCCCCACTAAGGCCTTTTCTAATGCATCAGACATTAGCATATGATCGAGTTCTGAAGTAATCGCAGAATCAATCACATCCACTTTTAAGCACTCCTCATCTTCTGTAGGGAATTTCATTGCCTTGAATACATTGAAGGTCAAATCATGATCCTGCACCCGCATAGTAAGTTCACCTTTCTGCACATCTATCAAGGTACGGCCAGTAGCCAAGAAAGGTCTTCCCAAGATTATGGGAATCTTCTTATCTTCCTCGAAATCCAGAATAACAAAGTCTGCAGGAAAGAAGAGCTTATCCACCTTGACTAGCACATCCTCCACTATGCCCCTTGGGTAAGTAATAGAACGATCAGCCAATTGTAGAGACATGTAGGTGGGTTTTGGATCAGGCAAATCCAACTTTTTAAAGATCGACAACGGCATCAGATTGATGCTTGCTCCCAAATCACAAAGGCACTTGTCAAACGATAATTTGCCAATGGTGCAAGGAATGGTGAAGCTACCTGGATCTTTAAGCTTTGAAGGTAACTTTTACTGCAGAATAGCGCTGCATTCTTCCGTTAGAGCAACGGTCTCAAGGTCATTGTAACACCCCCAAATCCGGGGTCGGGGATCCGGGCTGTCACGAGTTCCATTTCCCTTAATAATACCCAATCTTAATAAATAATCAACTACTCTGTACTGTGACCCCACAATAAACACACACACCACAAGTTATAGTCTCAGAGATGAATATCCAAAAATAATCACAAGTCATTTTATTCCACAATTATATGCCAATACACCTTAAAAGGGTTTCTGAGTAAATTTACATTTCTTTGCCATTATTACAATTCATAAATATACATAAATCTGGTACATCAAAAGTTGAAGCCTATCCTTTTGGTAGTTCCTACCTCAGCTACAGCGACATCAATGCCTATAGGAAACTGCGGAACGTTTCCTGATCGCTTGCGAATCGGGAGCTTGGTCCTGTTCATCTTTTCTATCTGTTGTTGTGTGATGAAAGAAGAAGGCAAGGGTGAGCAACAAGCCCACCAAAATAATATGTATAATGATTTACAGTATATGAGCCTTCTCATAGTACTCATGAAAGTCTTGGTCAAAAGAAATGAACCAAGTTTGATATCTTAATACGATGAAGTCGCAAAATATTCAGTATATATATATATATACTTTTCAAAATCTTGGAAGTCCTCTTCCATGCATAATATACACAGAGTTCCAGTTTATAACTGTATAAAACTATCGTGGCAAGGTGATCTCATATATCTAACCTTGTCTCAACGTTTTTCTGAAAATCTTTGACATGCATAAGATAATCATTTACTAGATATAAGTTTAAAAGATGAAGTTACAAGATACTCCAATATACTTATATCTTTTTCCAAATACTACTTGAACTACCACCGTTCAAGTTATAATTAGTTCAAAAGTTCATCACATAGATGAGACTACAAGATAATACTTGAATAGATTCAATGTTTAAAATATCATCAAAATAAAATGAAGTTATAAGATACTTCATTTGATGCAAACATCATTTTGAAAACTTGACCCTGCCAACACTCAACAATCGCCCAACCGTAGCCTTTCTATCGAAGTGCTCTGGGTAGTGTTGCAGAAATATCCAATTGGATGATGAACTCATTACGGGAGTTTGCCGCGCCAGGAAGACCACTTACGATGATCATTCGTAGTAGTACAACCCCACCATTTTCTACATGTAGAGGAGAACCTGTCAGATTTACTTGTCAACCGAACACTGGACTCCTAAGAAATGGACCGTCTTAGCGGAACTTCCAGGCCATTATGGGCCAATATAATAAGGCTGGGCCGGCGCCACTCGACCACTTACGCCACTCCTAGTTCAGATGAAATCCATGACTCTGAAATGTAAAGCTCGTCCCCCCTTTCCCCAAGTAGAAACTTGTTGATACGGCTCCACCAAGAAGTCGTATCTAGTTGGAAAGGAAAACTCACCGATATTTTCCAGGCGATGCCTGTTAATGGATTAACTTGTTCCAAGAATTTTACTTCCCGAGTGTTGGGTAAGTAATCAAAATTCTTTTATCAAGACAGCAACCTTGTTGCGAATATAAAACACACCACAGAGCCGGATCCCTCAGGTTTTGAGCGAGTATTTAAATCCCCTTCGAAAGGAGGATCTTAAATATAAAAATGAGTTTCGAGATCCGCTCTAACTTTTAAAAATCATTTTGAAGACTCGCAAAACATTTTTAAGAATGTTCGGAGTGATGCTGATTTAACAAAATAAATCAGTCCCAATATATTAAAAAATATCTGAATATTATTATTTAAATAATATTCCCATAAAGAATAATCTTTATAAAAATAATTGAAGTAGAAGTTTTAAAACTTATACTTGAAATGAGTATTAAATAACCAAAGATATACTTATACGAAAGTACTATCTTTATTTGAATCATCAAAGATAAGTTTGATTATCGACACCTTATTCTTTAATAAAATAAAGAATATATCTCAGCAAATAATCGGAGTCATAGATCCTCAAATGAATATTCAAATAATATTCAATAAATAAAATAAGCTGAGTCATAAGCCCTCGAATGAATATTCGAAATAATATTCAATAAATTAAATAAGCCGAGTCATAAGCCCTCGAAGGAATATTCGAAATTATATTCATTAAATAATATAAAGTTATCGAATAAACCTTATTCGATTAATAGTTTTGAAAACTATAACCATATATATATATATATATATATATATATATATATATAAAAAAAATCTACTCGGGATCCTCGACTCCCGGTTTTAGAAAATGTTTTCACGTTTGGGTCCCTATACTAAGGGTATATGCGAATTACCGCTATTCTCAAGCATATGTATTATCACCTGAACCAACAAATATATATGGCAAGAATACGAAACAGGCATGCATATGTACCATATCACATGCTACAATATATCGCAAGAATTTGCTAATTTAACCATCATGCATCTATCATAAGATAATGCATATACAAGTGTATACATCACAACAACAGTATAACGGATAGAAAACTTGCCTGAGTGCTCCCGGATAGGCTTAAGCTTAGAGTGGGTCCGATAACCTATGAACAACAACATAAGTTGGAATTAAACCCCGGTCGCTTAAGAAACTAGACTTTAACCATTTAGAGTCCTAACGTTCGCTTTCGCGCTTAACGATTTACTTAAGTCGCTCGAGTACCCTCGGCTCCCCCATTTTTAATAAATTAACCATTACGAGTTTTAAGGCGATTCTTTTGCAAGTGTCTTACCAACTGCCTATTACACCTTACATAATTGTTTCATACTTCAATTAGTCCTTTAACGTCTTTAACCTATGTTTCAAAGTAAGGCAAGGGGTAATGATTCATTCGCGAAACGTCGTTACTTAAAACGGCCGTTTCTCCTAAACCGTACATCGGAATCAAACGATCCACATATCAAAACGAAGCTCGTAACATGAACTATCTAAACATGGCAATGGTCAAAACCTAGCAGGGAGTTCTCGGGTCCTAATGTTATGAACAAAAGCAGTCTAAAGTAAATCGGACATTACGACGACTATGTTTACGCGATTTCCCAATTTTATACCATTCCAATTCAACCACCAATCAATCCCAATTCACAACCCAATCAAAACTCCATCCATACCATACTACAACAGCCCCAACAAATCAATATTACCAATTCATACTTATTTCTCAATTATGAACTAAGAGTTTACTTAAGTTCATTGACTAATAACCAAGATTTCCAACTCCAAAAATATCACAAAATCAACCAATCTCTAAACACACCATAATCATGCCTCTCACCAACTAAACTACTCATAACAAGCTTTAAACATGATTACACACCCATTATACTAACCCATCATCTAAACAACAAAACTTAAAACTAAGATCATGAAGAGTTATACCTTCCTTGAAGCTTTTAATCCATGAAAGATCCTTGGAATGCCCATGGAAGCCTTAATCTAACCTCCTACAAGCTTATTCTTTCAAAGAAATCAAACACAAAAATTAATTTCAAGAAAGTACTATTCACCATCTTCTTCCTTGATTTATAAAAAAAGATTGGCTTGGAATTAGAAGCTTAAACTTATAGGAAGTATGTAACTATCCATGGGGAAGCTTAGATAAATACCTTGCCAAATAGTAAGTGGTGGAGCTTGGATCTTCATTTTTGATAAAAGAAGCCGAGAGCTTCCTTGAATAAATGGAGGGTTTTGTGTTGTTTTGGTGAAAAATGAAATGTTTGGCTTGGTTGGTTGAATTTTGATTTGTTTTAGGTTAATTACCTAATTAACCTTGATTTTGTGTGGTTATCATTCAACCACACTTCCTCCCCCCCATGTCATGCTTACATCATCAAGTGATGTCACCCTCCCTCTTTTGTCCTCTTCCTAATGGTTTGATGACATCATCCCCACTAATCCCTTTGATTAGCTTCTAATTGTTTGCCTAATGACCGCTGATCTGTTATACGGTTCACTTAACTTTCGTTCTCGTTTCTCGTTTGAGGGATCATACCCGGGATCTTATTACTTGGGTTTCCTTATCCTTTCTCACTACATTATATTCCTTTTATGATCCTCTCTTATAATCCTTTAATTTAAATTCTTTTTATCCTGTTACCTTATACTCAATTCTTTCCGTATCTAGTGGATTTCCGGGAAAAATCAAATTGTTCGGAATTGGATTCTGACGATCTTTACATACACTTATATACCACATAGAGTACTAATAATATCCCAGAAGATCAATAACAGAACCCCTACATAGTGTGGCATGAAAAGTTTTCTCATTCAGCATAATCTACAAAATCACTATTCATAAG
This sequence comes from Apium graveolens, assembly GCF_009905375.1. Taxonomy (NCBI): domain Eukaryota; kingdom Viridiplantae; phylum Streptophyta; class Magnoliopsida; order Apiales; family Apiaceae; genus Apium; species Apium graveolens. The sequence continues at coordinate 152,804,108 of NC_133648.1, read as the reverse complement.
GGTTTCAAAAATTTCCAAAAATTGGGGTTATTACAGTCTCCCCTCCTTAAAAGGATTCCGTCCCGGAATCAGATAGAAAATGAATATGGATACTTTCTTAACATTGCACTTTCTAACTCTCGAGTAAATTTTCCCACATTGTGGTTCTTACATCAAACTCTGAATAGTTTGATAACCCTTCTCCTAAGCACTTGTTCCTTTTTACTCTATAACCCTTCCTGGTTGCTCCATATAGGTTACGTCGGGTTGCGTGTCTATGCGCTCATATGCCCCTATTTATCTGGCATCCGAATTATACTTCCTTAACATTGATACGTGGAATACGTTATGACTTGCTACATGTTCGGGGGTAGGGCTAGCTCATATGCTAACTTTCCAAAACATCTTAATATATCCAAGGGTCCAACAAATTGTAGACTTAGCTTTCCTTTCTTTTCGAACCTCATCAATCCTTTCCAAGGGATACCTATAACATTACTAGGTCCCCTATTTCATACTCTTTGTCCTTTTGAGTCAAATCAGCATACCTCTTATGTCCATCTTGGGTTACTACCAGCCGTCCTCTGATTAGATCTATTATATCCTTGGTCCTTTGGACTACTGCGGGTCCGAGCATCTTGCGCTCTACAACTTCATCCTAACATAAGGGAGATCGACATTGTCTTCCCTCAAGGATCTCATAAGGCGATACCTCAATACTGACATATGACCTATTGTCGTAAGAAAACTCAATCCGTGCTAAGTGATCATTCCAATTTCTTTCAAGTCTATTGCACAGACTCTCATTATAGCTTTTAGCATTAGAGCTTTTGCTTCTCAATACCCATTCTTTTGAGTTCGTAATCTCTACTACCTTCTGTTCCTAATATTATACTGGTTATACTTTTGCTCGTTAGCGTTCTATAACCTTTTAATAACCACGTCAACCTTAGTATCACGAATGTGTTTCCATTCCGAATACCACCACAACTTTATTACTCCTTTTTCAGCTGTTTCTATTTCCCAAAGTTTGATCAATCATATAGAAGTAAAGGAATTCGTTGAGAGATCACTATGATCATGAACACTTGTTATATCGCATAGTTAGTACAGAAGGTGGCCAACCTTTAGTACTTGACAAGCAACTAAACAATAGATGGTATCCTACTAGGCTTCTATCACAAAGATAGATAGTCATTCGACAATACCTCCCCTTCTGGAAGGGTTGTTCTTCTCAGCTTACATGAAATGAAAAGAAGAGAAAAGAACGAACTGAAGAGAATTGTATATATGTAAAAAAATATTGCCATAAAATATCTGGCTTGGAATCTACCTCTGAACTATAGAGGTTTGTCATAGGAGAACAAAACATATATGTATTTATATCAACATCAAGTATTATAGCATCGTATTTCACATGCCTAAATATTTTTTCTATTCCATCCATCATTCTATGGACCCATGCTCTTCCTCGAGCTTATACACAATCACCTTTGAAACTCCCTCGACATTGAAAATCGAATCTGGGATCTCATTCTAGACATCATCGTTACTAGAATTCTATGCTTGCATCGCAACCTTCCTCGTATAGTAATACGACTCTCTATTGATAAGAAGGAATAAATATTCAATAGGTAGATAATCTACTTAACCAGTCTATTCAACGACAACTTATACATCACCACAACCCGATTAGGGGTACCCAATCTCAACATCCATTACACTACAACTCTCGCGGTTGTAATCGGCTCATTATTCAAAGAATCGTTGCTGCATTACTATGGTCCACCACTGACCTACTGTCGTCATTCACGTTCCATGAAATCTTAATATCTAACCATACGGAGTCCATACATGGCGTATCAAATCCTTCTAAGGAGGTAACGTAATCACCCTTCATGATTCATGAAGAACACTCCTGATCCTGACATACATACATGACATGAAGCAGATAAAATTGCAGAAGAGTTTCAATCAAAGCAACGATAGCAGGTTAATACCATTCTTAATCGTATGCCTTAAATAGAAGACTTAACTCAAGGGTCCGTCTAGTCCTTTTTGAAACATGGTCCTGGCTTATCTCAAGATAGTATCTTCTGAGATAGATAGCCCGTTCATGGTGATTACACGAATTAAACCTTTACCAACTACTATTACGGTTGGGTATTGCACAGTCATCAGAAGGAATGTCAATCTTCCAAACCATAATACAATCTGCATAGCTTTAACCATCATCACTGTATTCCTTTGGCACAAGCGCCTATAATTATCCTCTTACCTTTAAAGTGTCGGCCACCTCTTTGGCCTTTCCTGATAGTAAAATTTCCTTACAGTCAATGTCATTTTAACCACCTCCAAATAAATTTTCTACCTTATTTCAATCACAGCTTATGTGAAGATGTTTTCCTTAAAATTTGATGAGTAAAAAAAAAATCACCTTTTTTCCATAAGTTATTGCCTCAGTCTTTAGAGGTTAATCACTGCCATGACTGACTCTCAATCATAATTAGAACATCTTTTATCTTAAGTCTTAATTGCCCTGAACAATTTCGACCATTACTGGTTCGATCCATACCTTCTCGTGGTTTAACACGTGCCCCACTTGGCATCATTATAATTACGTCATATTTCCTTTATCATAATTTCTATTCTTGAGAATTTTGAATATTACCTTTCTCCTTGTAAAACCTCTAAGGTTATCCTTGAATTGTTCCTCATGAATTCCCTAGATACAGGGCATATCAAGATACCATTTATTAATACCAGAATCATTGTCTACATACTTCTGAAAAATTTCTCCACTGATCCTTAAAGGTTGTTATTACCATAATCCTTTCCAATTCATACTGTCAAAACTCATGATGTCCCTATTAAGGGTGAAATGCCAACCTTTATGCATTCCCCTAGGATTCGTTTTTAAGTTACCGATGTTCTATCCTTAATTCCACCTTTAAAAAGGTACATGCATCCTTCCATGGATAAATCAAGTCATATATCCCTGATAAGGGTATCTTATTCAATCATTTTCACCTCGATAGTCTATACCGAATTTCACAATAGCATCCTTATTCAAGTTAAGGTCAATCCACATGGCCTCCAAAAGATAAAAATGGTTATCCGCTTTTCTTGCCTAATTTGGTAATGATAACAAGGATGTTCTGGAAGATATTGGTCGTGTTCAACGTGAACCTCTTCTTAATAATTCCTTATTTACTTTTGTTGTTTATCTCAACAGTCACCTCAATGTTGGGATATCTTTCATATCTGGCGTCTCCCTTTCTGGGTATCATGCCACCGGTCTTACACTTCACCTTCTTGAAGGTCACTTCCTTCATCCAATTTTCTTAATTTCTTACTTTCTTGTCTCCTCAGTCTATCCGCGTCTCATTATTTATCCTTCGAATTATCTCAAGGTTTCCTCGAATCCTCCCAACTTACAGGGGATAAAATATATATATCTCTTATGCCCTCAACCATCAATTTTAACTCATGGTGAATCACCCTCATCCTGACGAATGCATACTTTTCTATTTCTATTGCTACGAGTCTTTAGGGTTTCCTCATACCCAACTCCCTTATCATACCTCAAACTCTATTGCCTTTATATTCCTTTCCACTTCAGTTTCTTTTTATTTTCCTTTCTCTTATCCTTATATCATGAACCAACACAACATAAGTATTGATTTCAAACATCCCGTCAATCTGGATTCGTGTCTTGAGAACGAATCTTGACAACTTTTACAACTTAGATTCATAATTCATCATACTCATCCGCTTTTGTTCTAGCTCCAAAGCTTTTACACTATCTCCTTATCTTTGGGAATTACTTTCCCGAAAACAATTGACTGAACTTAAATCAGTTTATTATAATCTCTTGCTTTGTGTCTTCCTTGGCCTTTCACCAGTGGGTGGTCTCTCTCTTAGGAGGGTAAGTGACAAAAACAGTCTTTTGTGATTCGTCAATCATTCAGAATCTCAAATGATTCCTCTATTTCCTTTAGCCAGGCTCTTGCCTCAACTAGGTCAACCTGTTCCTTGGAACTCTGAGAGCTTAGAGACTTAAAGGTCCTGAAAGAATTTCCTACCGCATTGTTTCCTCAAGGTGGTGGTTGGGGATAATAGTCTAAGTTCTGTCTAGACAGGTCCATAAATTGCCGTATAGGAGTACCGTCTCGGGTCTCCTTTCCTTACTCGACTTTCTGTTTCCTTAGTATGAAATGTTTCAACCTTCTCCCATAATCGGGGTTATCTTATACATTAAAAACCTTGTTTTCCACTCTATTATGTTATGGGTTCTTTCTTTCTTGATGGCAACCTCCCTGACTATCACATTCAGGGTTTGCCCTAAATCTTATTCCTCAAACTATGGCTCTCATCTAAGTTCTCATCCTTAAGCTCTTGAACTTTTGGAACCCAATTTCTGTAGGAACACCTCACTATCCCCTTATCATCTTTCTCGGTATGGATCTCTTCTCCAGTCATTGACTCTCTGCCTTCATTCATCACTTTTTCTGGCACAATATGTTCTTTTCCAAAAATTCGGTCTGTATTGCAATCTCAAACAGCTTTTCGATACCGGCTCCGGTTACCTTCACTTCTATTTCCATTTTCTCAAAATCTCTTATAAACTCTCCAAAAGACATTATCATCTTGAGTCTCTCCTTTTTACTAAGGGCATTAGCCACCATATTGGCTTTCCCCGAATGATAAAGAATCTCCCAATCATAATTCTTGATTAGCTCTAACCGCCTCCTCTGGCGTATGTCGAGCTCTTTCTACGTAAAAATGGACTAGAGCTCCTATGGTTTATGAATCTCGCACTTCTCTCCATACAAGTAGTGCCTCAAATCTTTAGGGCAAAACTATTGCCATGAGCCCAAGCTCATGGGTGGGGATATCGAATTTTAAATTCCCTTAATTGTCTTGACGCGTACATGATTACCTTGTTGTGCTGTATAAGAAGCACCCTAATTCCTTATGAGAAGCGTCACTACACATCACAAAATCTCCTTTTTCCATCCGGCAACGCCAACATAGGTGCCGTCACCAACCTTTGCTTCAGTTCTTGAAAGCTGTTCTCACATTTCTCTGTCCATTCGAACTTCTCAGTCTTACGAGTAAGCCGCGTTAAAGGGGGGCTACTATCTTTACAAACTTGAACGAACCTCCGGTAGTGACCGACCAATCCTACCTCTGGTAGTCGATCTAACCATGGTCATTAATTCATCAGTGGTCCTTTATTCATTCTTTTCAGGATCCCCCACGGGATCCTTCTTAGCAACAATCCCTTCTAGGACAACATCCTCAACCGCTATATCCTCAATATGAACATCATCCGATCCCGCGTTAGGACGCTCTATCAGATCCATAATCTGATCTCCAATAAGTAATAAAACATCATCGCGTTGTTGCTCCTCAACCTGAGGGTTCGGAGTCCCGCTACCATATACGATAACGAACTACGCTTCTATCACAATATTTATAAGGGTTCCCATAAGGGTTTTAACTGTCAGTACTACGTTAGGTAGCCCGACTATGAACTTGGCAAGAGTTCTTATCATCTTAGTGAACTTATTATCTTAACGTCACATCATCTCTGAGGTTTATAACGATTAGCTCTGATACCACTTCTGTAACACCCCCAAATCCGGGGTCGGGGATCCGGGCTGTCACGAGTTCCATTTCCCTTAATAACACCCAAGCTTAATAAATAATCAACTACTCTGTACTGTGACCCCACAATAAACACACACACCACAAGTTATAGTCTCAGAGATGAATATCCAAAAATAATCACAAGTCATTTTATTCCATAATTATATGCCAATACACCTTAAAAGGGTTTCTGAGTAAATTTACATTTCTTTGCCATTATTACAATTCATAAATATACATAAATCTGGTACATCAAAAGTTGAAGCCTAGCCTATTGGTAGTTCCTACCTCAGCTACAGCGACATCAATGCCTATAGGAAACTGCGGAACGTTTCCTGATCGCTTGCGAATCGGGAGCTTGGTCTTGTTCATCTTTTCTATCTGTTGTTGTGTGATGAAAGAAGAAGGCAAGGGTGAGCAACAAGCCCACCAAAATAATATTTATAATTATTTACAATATATGAGCCTTCTCATAGTACTCATGAAAGTCTTGGTCAAAAGAAATGAACCAAGTTTGATATCTTAATGCGATGAAGTCGCAAAATATTCAGTATATATACATATATACTTTTCAAAATCTTGGAAGTCCTCTTCCATGCATAATATACACAGAGTTCCAGTTTATAACTGTATAAAACTATCGTTGCAAGGTGATCTCATATATCTAACCTTGTCTCAACATTTTTCTGAAAATCTTTGACATGCATAAGATAATCATTTACTAGATATAAGTTTAAAAGATGAAGTTACAAGATACTCCAATATACTTATATCTTTTTCCAAATACTACTTGAACTACCACCGTTCAAGTTATAATTAGTTCAAAAGTTCATCACATAGATGAGACTACAAGATAATACTTGAATAAATTCAATGTTTAAAATATCATCAAAATAAAATGAAGTTATAAGATACTTCATTTGATGCAAACATCATTTTGAAAACTTGACCCTGCCAACACTCAACAATCGCCCAACCGTAGCCTTTCTATCGAAGTGCTCTGGGTAGTGTTGCAGAAATATCCAATTGGATGATGAACTCATTACGGGAGTTTGCCGCGCCAGGAAGACCACTTACGATGATTAGTCGTAGTAGTACAACCCCACCATTTTCTACATGTAGAGGAGAACCTATCGGATTTACTTGTCAACCGAACACTGGACTCCTAGGGAATGGACCGTCTTAGCGGAACTTCCAGGCCATTATGGGCCAATATAATAATGTTGGGCCGGTGCCACTCGACCACTTACGCAACTCCTAGTTCAGATGAAATCCATGACTCTGAAACGTAAAGCTCGTCCCCCCTTTCCCCAAGTAGAAACTTGTTGATACGGCTCCACCAAGAAGTCGTATCTAGTTGGAAAGGAAAACTCACCGATATTTCCCAGGCGATGCCTGTTAATGGATTAACTTGTTCCAAGAATTTTACTTCCCGAGTGTTGGGTAAGTAATCAAAATTCTTTTATCAAGACAGCAACCTTGTTGCGAATATAAAACACACCACAGAGCCGGATCCCTCAGGTTTTGAGCGAGTATTTAAATCCCCTTCGAAAGAAGGATCTTAAATATAAAAATGAGTTTCGGGATCCGCTCTAACTTTTAAAAATCATTTTGAAGACTCGCAAAACATTTTTAAGAATGTTCGGAGTGATGCTGATTTAACAAAATAAATCAGTCCCAATATATTAGAAAATATCTGAATATTATTATTTAAATAATATTCCCATAAAGAATAATCTTTATAAAAATAATTGAAGTAGAAGTTTTAAAACTTATACTTGAAATGAGTATTAAATAACCAAAGATATACTTATACGAAAGTACTATCTTTATTTGAATCATCAAAGATAAGTTTGATTATCGACACCTTATTCTTTAATAAAATAAAGAATATATCTCAGCAAATAATCGGAGTCATAGATCCTCAAATGAATATTCAAATAATATTCAATAAATAAAATAAGCTGAGTCATAAGCCCTCGAATGAATATTCGAAATAATATTCAATAAATAAAATAAGCCGAGTCATAAGCCCTCGAATGAATTTCGAAATAATATTCATTAAATAATATAAAGTTATTGAATAAACCTTATTCGACTAATAGTTTTGAAAACTATAACCATATATATATAAATATATATATATATGTAAAATCTACTCGGGATCCTCGACTCCCAGTTTTAGAAAATGTTTTCACCTTTGGGTCCCTATACTAAGGGTATATGCAAATTACTGCTATTCTCAAGCATAGGTATTATCACCTGAACCAACAAATATATATGGCAGGAATACGAAACAGGCATGCATATGTACCATATCACATGCTACAATATATCGCAAGAATTTGCTAATTTAACCATCATGCATCTATCACAAGATAATGCATATACAAGTGTATACATCACAACAACAGTATAACGGATAGAAAACTTGCCTGAGTGCTCCCGGATAGGCTTAAGCTTAGAGTGGGTCCGATAACCTATGAACAACAACATAAGTTGGAATTAAACCCCGGTCACTTAAGAAACTAGACTTTAACCATTTAGAGTCCTAACGTTCGCTTTCGCGCTTAACGATTTACTTAAGTCGCTCGAGTACCCTCGGCTCCCCCATTTTTAATAAATTAAAAATTACGAGTTTTAAGGCGATTCTTTCGCAAGTGTCTTAACAACTGCCTATTACACCTTACATAATTGTTTCATACTTCAATTAGTCCTTTAAGGTTTTTAACCTATGTTTCAAAGTAAGGCAAGGGGTAATGATTCGTTCGCGAAATGTCGTTACTTAAAACGGCCGTTTCTCCTATACCGTACATCGGAATCAAACGATCCACATATCAAAACGAAGCTCGTAACATGAAATATCTAAACATGGAAATGGTCAAAACCTAGCAGGGAGTTCTCGGGTCCTAATGTTATGAACAAAAGTAGTCTAAAGTAAATCGGACATTACGACGGCTATGTTTACGCGATTTCCCAATTTTATACCATTCCAATTCAACCACCAATCAATCCCAATTCACAACCCAATCAAAACTCCATCCATACCATACTACAACAGCCCCAACAAATCAATATTACCAATTCATACTTATTTCTCAATTATGAACTAAGAGTTTACTTAAGTTTATTGACTAATAACCAAGATTTCCAACTCTAAAAATATCACAAAATCAACCAATCTCTAAACACACCATAATCATGCCTCTCACCAACTAAAATACTCATAACAAGCTTTAAACATGATTACACACCCATTATACTAACCCATCATCTAAACAACAAAACTTAAAACTAAGATCATGAAGAGTTATACCTTCCTTGAAGCTTTTAATCCATGAAAGATCCTTGGAATGCCCATGGAAGCCTTAATCTAACCTCCTACAAGCTTGTTCTTTCAAAGAAATCAAGAACACAAAAATTAATTTCAAGAAAGTACTATTCACCATCTTCTTCCTTGATTTATAAAAAAAGATTGGCTTGGAATTAGAAGCTTAAACTTATAGGAAGTATGTAACTATCCATGGGGAAGCTTAGATAAATACCTTGCCAAATAATAAGTGGTGGAGCTTGGATCTTCAGTTTTTGATAAAAGAAGACGAGAGCTTCCTTGAATAAATGGAGGGTTTTGTGTTGTTTTGGTGAAAAATGAAATGTTTGGCTTGGTTGGTTGAATTTTGATTTCTTTTAGGTTAATTACCTAATTAACCTTGATTTTATGTGGTTATCATTCAACCACACTTCCTCCCCCCCCCCATGTCATGCTTACATCATCAAGTGATGTCACCCTCCCTCCTTTGTCCTCTTCCTATTGGTTTGATGACATCATCCGCACTAATACCTTTGATTAGCTTCTAATTGTTTGCCTAATGACCGCTGATCTGTTATACGGTTCGCTTAACTTTCGTTCTCGTTTCTCGTTTGAGGGATCATACCCGGGATCTTATTACTTGGGTTTCCTTAACCTTTTTCAATACATTATATTCCTTTTATGATCCTCTCTTATAATCCTTTAATTTAAATCCTTTTTATCCTGTTACCTTATACTCAATTCTTTCCGTATCTAGTGGATTTCCGGGAAAAATCAAAGTGTTCGGAATTGGATTATGACGATCTTTATATACACTTATATACCACATAGAGTACTAATAATATCCCAGAAGATCAATAACAGAACCCCTACATAGTGTGGCATGAAAAATTTTCTCATTCAGCATAATCTGCAAAATCACTATTCATAAGGGTTTCAAAAATTTCCAAAAATTGGGGTTATTACAGTCATCCAGTTTCACCTTCCTTGAAAGAATACTCTTCATAAACTTCGCATAACTAGGCATTTGCTCCAGAGCCTCAGCGAAAGGTATATTGATGTGAAGTTTCTTGAACACCTCCAGAAACTTACCGAACTGCTTATCCAGCTTTTGTTGCTGCAATCTCTTAGGGAAAGGTGGTGGAGGATAGAGCTGTTTCTCCCCTGTATTACGCTCAGGCAGAGTGTGTTCAACAGTAGTCTTCCTTAGTTCCGCCGCTTTCTCCTTCTGCTTAAATTCTTCATCTCTAACTTCAGCTTCTCCTTCTTTTGCCTTTTCAGCATCAGCAACTTTCCCAGACCTTAAGGTGATAGCCTTGACTTGCTCTTTAGCTTCCTTTTTGTCTGGTACTTCCGTGTCACTAGGAAGTGTTCCAGGTTGACGATTGAGCACTGCATTGGCCATTTGACCGATTTGATATTCCAAGGTCTTGATAGAAACCGCCTGACTCTTGCATAACAGCTTAAGTTCCTCAAAATCAGCACCAGTGTGTGCAGCTGCACTTCCCTGTTGAGGATATGATTGCCTTTGAGCATACTGCTGTGGTTGCTGGAATCCAGGTGGAGTAAACTGTTTACTCATACCTTGCTGATATGGTGGCTGAATAGCATTCTAATTATTACTCCAGCTGAAATTTGGATGATTTTTGTTGTTAGGATGATAAGTAGATGGCACAGGCTGCTGTTGTCGCTGATAATTGTTCACATACTGAACAGACTCGTTGACAAGAGAACACTGATCCGCAGTATGAGAACCTGCACAAAGCTCACAGACCATAGCTATTTGATTAACTCCATATGTAGCTAGAGAATCAACCTTCATCGACAACGCTTGGAGCTGCGCTACAATAGCGGTGGCTGCATCGACTTCCAGAATACCTGCTACCTTCCCAGGTATCATCCTCTGAGTTGGGTTTTGGTGCTCATTTGCAGCCGTAGTCTCGATAAGATTATAAGACTCAGTATAGCTTTTGGCCCACAAGGCGCCTCCAGCTGCTGCATCGAGCATGGGCCGAGATTGGGCCCCCAAACAATTATAGAAACCTGTGATCACCATCCAATCGGGCATTCCATAATGTGGACACTTTCTCAACATTTCCTTGTAGCGTTCCCAAGCTTCGCACATAGATTCTGTAGGTTGCTGGGCACATTGAGTAAGAGCACTCCTCATAGCAGCAGTCTTTGCCATCGGATAAAACTTCACCAGAAACTTTTGCGCAAGATCTTGCCAAGTAGTGATGGACCCAGCTGGCTCAGAATGTAACCAGTCCTTAGCTTTGTCCCTCAGTGAGAATGTGAAAAGCCTCAGCTGGATAGCCTTATCAGTCACGCCATTATACTTGAAAGTGCTGCAGATCTCGACAAAATTCCTTATGTGCATGTTGGGGTCTTCAGTCGCAGCACCTCCAAAAGAAACAGAATTCTGCACCATCTGAATAGTGCCCGGCTTGATCTCAAAGGTGTTAGCTTGAATAGCCGGATGAAGAATGCTTGACAGAATGTCATCAATTTTAGGCCGAGAAATCCGAATTTTCAAAATCTATCTTCTCCGGAATATCAAGAACTTCGTCTGTCTCCTCAGCTGTATCGAAAGTCCTCTTGCGAGTACGAGAACGAGTTTGCATAAACGCTTGCAAAAGTACCTGAAACACAACAAGAAACAATAAGTAACAAATACGTCCTAATCACTGAGTCCTAACGACCAATGATGGTAAGTACATAAACTAAACAAATACGCCGAGTCCCCAGCAGCGGCGCCAAAAACTTGTTAGGGTGAAAACACGCGCTAATATTCACGCAAGTATATGCGTTCGCAAGTAATATAGAATACTTTCTAGTTCGTTCCCACAGAGACTCAGACTAATTATTGTTCAATTAAACTCACTCACCAATGTATGATTACTTCTCAATGTTAAGACACTAACACTTAGAATTGTTAACTAAATATTAACTACACTTAACTACTTAATTAATCACTTAATTAACACTTCAAATTAACAATATTAAAACACTCATGAGATCACAACTTCATTACTAATTCCTTCAATAGTTATTGTTATTACCCTTAGCATGCAATAGTGATGATATTAATCGAATAACACGAAACTGATAAAAGCCAACTTTCATTATAGTAATACCATTCTACCAAGCATCCACAATTGAGATAGAAGTTGAATATGCATCAATTATGTTGAGTCCCTACATGTCTACAGAAATTGACAACAGAACGATTTAAGCACAAGTTATTCCTTTTGATTACACAGGGCGAATAAAACGGTTAGAGTTACCCACAAATCATGCGCATCATACATGATCCTATGCTAGCATGGCAAGTTCTAAACCTCGAGATCCACTGTCGCTTCACAAGAGATTAACACCCTATCTTATATGTTCGCGACGCACATAAGACGAATACGCACAACCAATACTAGATATCATACAATCGTCACACACTAAGGTATCAAACAATTAACTAAAGAATTCCATAGTAAATCCGTTACGACCCCATGATCACGATTAGCCCATGATAGCACTTATCGTTATCATGGGTTCATATGAAAACATGATAAACAAACACAAGAGAATAATAACTAAACTAATTATATTAAACCAGAGTACATCACAAGAGTAATTAGGTTTAAAACAAAGAAAATTAGCATCCACGTTACAACGCAATAAAGAATCACAAGAAAATATGCTTCCTCTTCGTTGCGGTATGCTAAAACGGTCTTCTTCCTTTTCTCCTTCGCTCCTTGCTTAATACAACGATCCAACCTTGTGAAAACGTCTCTAAATCTACTTATATAATAGTCCCATAAAACTCAAATTACATAGAAGTTGGAAGCCAAACAGAAGTAGAAGTCTAAAATAATTTATCAAAATTCCCGACCCTGCGCGGCCGTTCAGCATAGCTGAGCGGGCGCTCAGCTTTCTGCGCGGCCGCTCAACATAGCTGAGCGGGCGCTCAGGACCCTACTGGAAAATTCCTGAGTTTGCTCCGTTTCTTCGCTGCAATCTGCCCCTTTCTTTCCTCTCGCAATGCTGAACACATGCCCAGGCTTATTCTTGATGATTACTCCTCAAATACACAAAAAACTTGATTTCAAGACACCAATTTAAGCTATTTTAAGACGTTCTAAGTGGTATAAAATGCCACTTATCACTTATCTTTGGTAGGAAAGGTGTATGATCTGGAAGATTCAAATACCAAGTTTCTGAGAGCGTTGAATGAGGAATGAGAGACTCAGACTTCAATCATACGACATCAGTATGATTTGGAAATAGTCACTCAGACTTCAACTCATGATTTAGAAGTTCAGCAAAGGAAAGAGAGGAAAAGAAACAAGGGAAAATCAGTTGCTTTGAAAGTGAATGCTAAAACTTCAAAAGACAGGCCAGTTGAAGCTACAAAGAAAAAGAACTATCTGCCAGAATTAGATACTGATGATTCATCATCAAATCCTGATGATGATACTGATTCTGAAACTTATCTGAACATGACAGATTCTGATGTCGTGCAAATGGCTGCATTGTTAGTTAAGGGCTTCAAGAGGAAGCAGTTCAGGAAGTCTCAGAAGAAAAGAAGCTTCAGGAAGAAGTTTACTGGAGGAGAATGGAAGTTGTCAGGAAGAAGAGAAGGAAAGGATTTTAAAGCTGTAAAAGTCGAAATATCAAAGATCAAGTGCTACAACTGTGATGAACCTGGTCACTTTGCTACAGAATGCAAAAAGATAAAGAATGACAAAGGGAAGAACAAAGCCTTGATTACTGTAATATCCCATATTTTCAAATATTATTTTTATTCTTATTTGGAATTGTTTATGTGATTTTTATGTGAATTTTGGTGAATTATCTGATAATTGGAATTGATGTTTGGGTATTTACATGTGATATTATTTGAGTATTTTAATTTTTATATGTTCAGAATAAAATATAGATAATTGTGATACCTTTTTTGGTAATTTTTGGAGTGTTATATGATTTTATAATGATTTATGTATTTATTAATTATTTTCTCAATAATTACAAAATTATTTTATAAAGCCGGGAATCGTCAAACTTCAACCGTTTTTGCGTTTTTATAACCCGAAACTCTTCCGAAAACTCCATTTTAACCTAATCTGGTAATTCCGGACATTTTCCGTGTTTTGACTTTTTCAATCCGGATTACGGTTTGACCCGTGTGCGGCCCGGCGCAAAATTTTCGATACAATAATCATTTCGGTAATCAACAAAAACCCGTATTCTCGAGAGACGGGATATTTTTATATTATTTTCGTATATGGTGTTTTATAAAAAGCCCGGTTTTGATAATTATCCAATTCTGGTATTGAATTGTATCATTTTTACAGTTACTTAGCGGCTAAGCAACTAATTTAACGATCCAAAACGATCCAAAATGATCCAATATTCCATAAATATAAATAGCCTATTTCTTATTTCGTTTATTCCGTTTATTCATTTGCAACCAGTTAAAATACCGTAAATTCAGAGAAAATCCGAGAAAACCGATACGTTCCCGAGAATCAAACACACGAACGAAGGCGTTATCGAACTCCGATTCGAGCGTGCAGCATATCAAAACGAAGCTCTTGAAATCTTCTTTATGAATCAATCATCAGTTTCTGCCCAGAAATCATGGTAATTTTCTTATTTATTTATTTATATTTGAATTATTTGATAATTAAATTATGAAAATTTGTTCTTGGTGTTGTTGATGTGATTTGATGCTTCCATGTTGTAGAGCATGTTTTTCTGGCCGATTTGGTATATTATACTTCAAAAATAGAGTTCAATATCATATAGAAATTGAAGTTTGATTTTCTGAAAATTAATTGAATATGTGTTCTTGGTGTTTTTGAAAAGTTCTGAGAATCAAACCCAAATTTGAGGGTGATGCAGATCTCAGTTTTTGAAGTATGAGTAACCAAAATGTTCAGATTTTCATGCTCTTTCTGTTTATGCCATCAAATCATTCAAACGATGGGTAATTTATTAATTTCGTAATTTAGGGTTTATACCCGAATTTGGGGCTTTTTGATTAAGCAATATTTGACTTATTTTGATGGTTTGTATAGCTTTATGACGTTGTTTACAATCGATTTATGCTATTATTGTGTTCATTCTATTGCTAAATCGATGGAAAGTGAGTTGGTCGGAATCTGTAGCTTGTCCCGCCGGTTTTAATGGAGTCGAAGCCGGATTCTTCGATTCGGTGACCAATTGTTGTGGTTCTGCTCATACATGAACTGATTGGATGGTATTGAGTGAGTTTGCTACGAAAACGGGCAGGAAGGGGCTGTCATGAGGCTTGAATTGCGGTTGGCCGGAAAATCGGACCTTCACCGGAATCTGCAAAAATTGGGCGGGCCCTGATGTTCTTGCCGACCCGTTTAATGACCCATAAACCCATCCTCGACCCGGTTTTTTTACCCATGTTTAATCTGAAAATACCCAAATCCATTTTCAATTTATGTTTCTATAGTTTTCTTTGCTTTACAAATAAATCAAAATTCAGTTTTTAGTTTTAATATTATTTTCTTTTATTCTAAAAATCATTATTTTAATTCTGAAAATTTATTTTTAATTTAAAAATAAATCCAAATTATTTAGTTAATTAATTTTAGTTGATAATTAATTATTTAATTAGTCAATTAATTTAAGTATTAATTGATTAATTAATTTAATTAGTTATTAATTAATTTTAATTGATTATTTAATTAGATTTAATTATTTATTTTTGATTTAAAAATTCCGAAAAATAGTTTCGAGCTTTAAAATATTATTTTAAATTATTTTACAAGCTCGATAATTTTTCTAAAATTATTTTCGAGTGTTCGAGCCCTATTATTTAATTATTAAATGATTCGGAAACCGTGTTAATTCCGAAAAATGTTCAAAAATTCATAATAAATAAACCGTTTATCCGTTTAATACGAAACGAACGCCTCTAGACTCAGAAAAATATTCCACTTTCAATAAAAATACTTTCGAGACCCAAATCCTTTTGTTTCGAAAGATCGCTTGTTTTACGAATGATTATGAGTCGATTATTCATCGATAAATCATATTTTTGATCTGATTTCAGTTTTAAACGTATCGAGTCGAACCTTTTGACGAATTGAGTCATATGTGATATGAATTATATGATACGTGAGTTATGTGCTTATGTGCTATGTGAATTATGGGTGTATGTGGATCAAGAGTCCTGTGTTTGTCTGTTATATTTATGTGTGGGCTATCGTATGGGTAGACGATAGGCTTTTGATGCGCAGTTCGTCGAATGATTATCGTTTAGGCGATTAAAGTTATATCTTTTAGTTATAGATGCGGATCATTCGAGTTGATCAGGAAAAGACGTTGGATAAAGAATAAGATGGAATGGTATTGGGTAGCTGACTTCTAGTAATCGCAGGAGCAGCATATCAGTAAAGTGTTGGAAGGGAAGACGGTGATGTTTTGAGGCAGAATGTCAGAATAGATGCGTCATTGCGAGTGTGACTAACTGATAAATCTCAAAGGCAAGTACCCCTGACTTCACTTATCGTTCAAGTGATGTTTATTTTAAATCATATTATACAAGTATTCCTATCATCACTTATTGTTCAAGTGACATTTATTTTGAATCATATCATGCAAGTATTGCTTTCCCTATTCAGTTCAAGATAGATAAATGTTTTACATACCGCTGAATTAAATAATTCTGTTTATGCAAGTTTTCATATGCTATTCTATGTTCAGAATAGGCAAGTGATTTTACTTATCCAATTATCAGATTTATAAATGTTTTGGGGATTTTGAGAAAAGTGATTTGTTTGCGAATATTCTTACCCAAGCATTGGGGGAATAAAATTATTTCGGGTGTCAATTATTATGAACCCCATTTCAATAAAAGGTTTTAAGATTGGATCATAATTGCATAAGTGACCGGGACGGACGGTCCAGCGGAGGGCTATTTCTAAGTGCCATATGGAATATTATGACATAATTTTTGCCACAGGCAGGTATATTGCCTTTTGTTTGAGTACTCGTGTTTTTGGGGTCACGTTTCTATGAATCATGACCTTGTCCTATCACACGGGCTGATCAACATGTGATAGTACGTCCGTCGGAGGATGATCCTAATCTAAATTATTATATCGTTTTTGATATTCATAGAATAAATGATTTATCAACTGTTTCTGTTTTGGAATAATGGTAGATGCGGTTTTGATTCAGATTTTGATTTATGCTGATACTTACGTTATTGTTAAATATCAAAGGTGGTATTCGTATAGATGAATGATGTTGACTTCAGTATGGAATGGTGTGAGCATCAAAGTTTGTATTGATATCTAATTTGATATGACAGCAAAATAAGTATTAATTTGAAGAGTTCGGTTTTGAATAAAGTTTATGATTCAATCCATAATCATTATTTCATGTTATTGTGGTTTACGATATTTCCGTAAACACTATTTTACGAGTTTTATTCTCGTCAAGATTCAAAGTATTGCTGAAGCATTTCTCAAAAATATCAAATGGTTTGGAATATAATTAAGGAATCAATTCTGGGATTCCTCAACTAAAGTTTTATGATTCAGCAATTATGAATTTAAATGTTCTGCTCTAATGCAGATGTCAGTTTTATATCAAAACGACCCTATATATATGTCATAATGATCTTGCTGAGCACTTCTTTCGCTCATACTTGCCTGTTTTCAAATTTAACCTCCAGTGAGGATTAGCTTGCGCTGTGTAGCTGCGTAATTCGAGGAAGCAAAGAAGAAGCTTTTGGAAGGTGGTTGGTCCAGGGTTGCGGACTAGTGTAAGTTTTATTGTGTAAAGTTGTTTATATTATATTATATTATAGTTGTATATCTTATTTGGGCATAGTATACTTCATTTCGAAGTTATACTAGTGGGTTTAGTTTTGAGTTGGAATTTATTGAAAAGACTTTTAAAAGAAAGAGAAAAATTTATTTGTGGAATTTGGATATCTTGTTTCTAGAACTGTAACCTTAAAAGATCTTGGATTAGTTTGGGGTCATAAATGATAAATATCTTCTGCTAGCATTTGTTTATTAATTAAACAGGTTAATTTGGGTTGAAGTTTTATAGTGACGACCAAATCCTCTGACCCCAGATTTGGGGGCATTACAATTACACCAAGCAAGGATTGAATGGACTCTACTGATTTTGAAAATGAAGAAACATGCTATGCACTGATGGCTAGTTTTGATACTCCTGATTCCTCTAATTCTAAGGTATCAACTTCTTTCTTCTCTTTTGATACTGAAGATATATCTGAATTGAAATCTATTCTTAAGTCTCTCTATGGTAATTTTATGAATAAGATTCTAGAGAACAATAAACTTTTAACTGAAAATGAAGCCTTAAAAACTAAGAATGATCAGTTAGAGTCTGACTTAGTAAATTATATTGAAATTCAAAAAGAATGTGAGACATCTAAACATACAGTAAAGATACTTAAAGCTAGTATAGTATGTTAGAAAATGAATTAGAAAATGAGAGGAAAACCCTTAAAGCCTTGACCAATTCAGGAAAAAAGGATCTAGGAGGCCACGCCATCTTGAATACTATATAACACATACCTTGTATCATAATATATAAATACTCACACTTTTATGACCCCACACTTATCACACACACACACACTTATAGGTTATTGTCTTGGAAATAAACCATTCATTACTACAGTAAATCAATCCACAAAGTGATAATTGTTACAACCCGAAAGTAGTTAAGTCTTACCGAGGAAATAACCTTTAAGTAAGGCTAGTCCATCGGCCAAATATTTGTTTCTTATTCATTATCTTACATAAGTCATACTTGTAAATAAGCCGAAATAAAAACAACTGAAAACCAATCCAGCTTATTCGGTCTACCTGTGGTACAACACCAAACATCCTACGGAACAACTGGTCGTTTCTTACCCATTTCCTGGATGTGAGTTTTATGATAGGAATCTTGATTCACTGTTGCGTTGTGTCAATTTAAGAAAACAAGTGTGAGCTATAATGCCCAACATAATAATGTACAGTATGAAATGACTGTATGACAACTCAAGTAAAACGTCATATATGATAAATATATTTTATTCAAAAATAGTTTTACTTGGTGATACACACCTTCTTTTGAAAACAATTTTTTAGTGGATTTATTATCTTGCGAATACCTTAATGGCAAACCCAGCACTAAGCTTAGGTTACGGTATTGCATCACAATTTCAGTTGGAAGAATAGGACGTTAATTGGAGCCGCCGCATATGATGATCAGTCGTACTACGGCAAAATAGTAACCTTTTCTACTAGTAGAAGGATGACACCTTCGTATCCCGGTTATCACCTTTGCCGCATTCATGCTACGTGTCCCATTTTTGGGTATACACATACTTCACAAGTTCCTGAGTACACAGAGTACCTTCGCCTGCGGTACCTTTGGTAGTCCACCTAGCACACATAGTACTAGAGTCTACCCCTCCCTTGTCCTTTAACAGAATTCTATAATATCTTGAGAACTCGAACCACATCGAAGTTCCCCCAAGCGTTTTGCTTGTTGATAGAAACAACTTATTTTATTAGCGTATATATGTATATGTATACGTACTTCCGAATTTTTTGGAGGAAGTACTAAGGATGTGAGTTGATTGTTGTCAACAGATAATTAAATAAGGTGAAGTTTCTTTTGAAACTATATTCAAAATATTTAAAATTGTTGTGAATATGTTGTGCACTTGATGATTACCTAAACAAAACATCTAAGTAGATTTTACTTAGTGAAATAATGTAGCACTCTTCGGATAAAAATTATAGTCCCGACGGATAACTCAGTTTGAGTACCGACGGATGAGTAATTTATTATCCATCGAGTGAGTAGCTTATATAATGATAAGTTTGTAGCACAGTGTTGTATGCACCTTTGTATAGAATCTGTAGTAGCATATAAGTCATGTTGACTTTAATTAGATATGCAGAATAGGTTGATTAACTGTACATAAGCAATGTCTTGTAATCTTGTATAAGTGAAATGAAGTCAAGTGCCAAAATAGCTATCAACGGATGCTTAACAAAGCTTCGACGGATGATCAAATGACTTTCAACGGATGTTCAAAATAGCAGTCGACGGATGATCAAGTAAGTCATCGACGGATGATCTGAAAGTCGACGGATGATAATATCAAGATTCAAACATCAGTTGAACAGTGAAAGCTGACACACAGCCGTCGAGATTGGATACAAATACACTGTGGAAGCCCATTAACTGGGTAATAGAGGACGAAAAGCAGCAAAGATCAAGACTGTTAGATTTTATATATATTCAGTTCTTTTGACTTTATAATCTTGGTAATATATAAACCAAGAGAGTAGCAAATAGAAAAAGAACTAAGAAAACTAAGTGAGCTTAGAAACAAACACAGAGAAATCTTTGTAAGCACTATCTTTAGCATATCCTGTGTTCTTAGTTGTTCTATCTTGTATAAGCAGCTGTGAGCATTTCTGCACACAGAGTTCTCTCGATATATTAATATATATCTCTGGTGGAATTGTTTAAATCCACCAGAAAGTTTTTAAAGACTCTTGTTTTTAATTACTCTTGTTTTGATTCATTAAAGTTTATATTCCGCATTGTGCTAATCAAAACAGATATATCCATAATCGAGTTGAACATTTTTATTTCAAGAAAAAGGTAAAGAATTCCATTCAACCCCCCTTCTGTAATTCTTGCTATATTGTTAAGGGACTAACAATTGGTATCAGAGCAAGCTCTTAATCTACAAAGAGTTTAAAGATCAAAACAATTCAGCAAGATGAACAAGAAAGATGTTGGAGTCAAGATTCCTTTTATGGATAAAGATAATTACCATCATTGGAAGGTAAAGATGCATCTTCATATGCTTTCTCAAGATGAGGCCTATGTGGACTGCATAGAAAGAGGCCCTTATGTTCCAATGAGAGCTGCAACAGGAAATGAACCATCAGTTCCAAAGCCAAGGCATGAATGGTCTGATCCTCATCTTGAACAAGTCGGGAAAGATAAAAAGGCCATGAACATTCTGTTCAATGGTGTTGATGCAGATATGTTTGATAACATCATCAACTGCAAGACTGCCAAGGAAGTTTGGGACACAATACAGATAATCTGTGATGGTACTGAGCAAGTAAGAGAAAATAAAATGCAGCTCCTGATTCAGCAATATGAGCATTTTCACAATGAAGAAAGTGAGTCACTCACTGATATTTTTAGTAGATTCCAAAAGCTACTAAATGCTCTTAAATTGCATGGAAGAGTCTATCAGACTAAAGACTCCAATCTGAAATTTCTCAGATCTCTTCCAAAGGAATGGAAACCAATGACAGTCTCATTGAGAAACTCACAAGATTATAAAGAGTTTACTTTGGAGAGACTATATGGCATTCTGAAGACCTATAAGCTTGAAATAGAGCAGGATGAAAGAATGGAGAGAGGAAAGAAGAAAGGGGGATCCATTGCACTAGTTGCTAAACTGGAAAAGGAGAAGAAAGTGAAGATGGAAGCTGTGGAATCAACTTCAAAGGCCTGTGAAAGCAAGGGTAAAGGGCTAGCTGCAGAAAGTGAAGATTCTTTGAGTCAAGATGACATGGAGGACATTGATGAGCACCTAGCATTCCTTTCAAGAAGATTTGCCAAGCTCAAGTTCAAGAAGAACTTTGGAGCTGCCAAGCCAAATAGAAACATGGTGGATAAGTCAAAATTCAAGTGTTTCAAATGTGGCTTGGCAGGGCATTTTGCAAATGAGTGTAGAAAGTCAGATTCCAGTAAGAAGAGATTTGAGTCTGTGGATTATAAGCAAAAATACTTTGATCTACTCAAACAAAAGGAAAAGGCTTTTATTACACAAGAGAATGACTGGGCAACTGATGGTTTGGATGAAGATGAGGATGTCAGCTATGTCAATCTAGCCCTTATGGCCAAGTCTGATGAAACAGAGACAAGTTCCTCAAGCAATCAGGTAATTACTACAAACCTTGCACATTTATCTAAAGCTGAGTGTAATGATGCAATAAATGACATGTCTACAGAATTGTATCATTTGCGTGTTACACTTAAGTCCATCACTAAAGAAAATGCTAAAATTAAATAAAACAACTTGTTTTTGAGTGAGAGGAATAATGTGCTTGAGTCTCAGTTTGTTGAGTTTGAGAAACTAAAAATTGAGTGTAGAATTGCTAAGGAGGAATTAACTGAGTCCTTGAAAAAGGAAGAAATTTTAAAGAAGCAGCTCGATCGTGAACAGGAGGTGATTAAAGCATGGAAAACATCCAGAGATGTTCATGCTCAAATCACCAAGGTTCAAGGAATTGAGTCCTTTTGTGATGAAGCCTGGAAAAAGAATAAGGAGAAACTAGAACCTAATTTGGTAGATGGATTGCTGACAGATGTAGACTCGACGGATGATGAGGACTATCCGTCGGATAACAAAATGTGTTATCTGTCGAATGATAAAAATCCTCATCCGTCGGCTGTGAGCAAACCCATTAGTAAAGCCAAATTAACCAAGCTAAATGAAAAGTATGGGTCTGTTTCCAAGAACTTTGTTTCAGGCGAGTCAAGTCAAGCCAAGAAAGGGAAGAAGGCTAATGTTGGTCACATGACTGTCAAACAGTTGAGTGACAGACTTGAGAAGATAGAGGTAAAAACAGAGACTAAAAGGAAAAACAATAGGAATGGTAAAGTAGGGATTAACAAACATAACAACTACACACCTGACAAAC
The DNA here is from genome assembly GCF_009905375.1 of Apium graveolens. Taxonomy (NCBI): domain Eukaryota; kingdom Viridiplantae; phylum Streptophyta; class Magnoliopsida; order Apiales; family Apiaceae; genus Apium; species Apium graveolens. The sequence goes on along the minus strand of NC_133648.1, from coordinate 152,781,410 downwards.
ATGCTCCTAGAAAAATCTGTGTCAAATGTGGTAGTGTAAATCATTTGTCTGTTAATTGCAAATCTGCCATGCCTACTCCCATGTCTGTTCAGCCTCAATTCTCTAACATGAATGCCATGCCTCCTATGCCTGTTAATGCTATGCCTACACAGAACATGAATGCACAGTTTGCTAGCCATTTGCACCTAATCCATATTATGCTGCATACAATATGCCTCAAATGCCATTTAGCATGCCTTACTGGAATAACATGTTTGCACCAAGCATGCCATTTCCTGTTAGCCATAACATGCATAATAATTCTGTTCCATCTAGTGGTTTCAAAGGCCCAACCCAAATGACTAAGGAAGAATCTGAAATTCCTAAGTCAAATGAGTTAAGACCTAAGAAACAGAAGAAGAAAGCTAACAAGGCAGGACCCAAGGAAACTTGGGTACCAAAATTAACTTGATTTGATTTTGATGTGTGCAGGGAAATAGAAGGAATCTTTGGTACTTGGATAGTGGTTGTTCAAGACACATGACTGGTGATTCTACCCTGCTCATAGAGTTTGAAAAGAGAGCTGGCCCAAGTATCACTTTTGGAGATGACAGCAAAGGTTATACTATGAGATATGGCTTGATTTCAAAGGACAATGTCATCATTGAAGAGGTTGCCTTAGTGGATGGTCTCAAACACAATCTGTTGAGTATCAACCAGCTTTGTGATAAAGGCAACTCAGTAACCTTCAACAAAGAAACATGTGTTGTGATTAATAATCAAAACAACAAAGTGGTTCTCACTGGTGTGAGAAGAGGAAATGTGTATCTAGCTGACTTCAACTCGACTAAAGCAAAATATGTAACTTGTCTTCTCAGTAAAGCAAGTCAAGATGAAAGTTGGCTATGGCACAAGAAGCTATCCCATTTGAACTTCAAGACCATGAATGAGCTGGTAAAGAAAGAGCTAGTTAGAGGCATTCCTCTGGTGGAGTTTACAAAGGATGGACTGTGTGATGCCTGCCAAAAAGGGAAGCAAATTAAAGCATCATTCAGGAAGAAACTTGATTCAGCAATTGAAGAACCTCTGCAACTACTTCACATGGATTTGTTTGGACCAGTCAATGTATTGTCAATCTCAAAGAAAAGATTTTGCCTAGTAATTGTAGATGATTTCTCAAAGTTCTCTTGGACCTATTTCCTAAAGTCCAAAGATGAAGCTAGTGAAATCATCATCAATCACATAAGGCAAGTTAACAATCATCCTGATTTCAAAGTTAGAAGAATCAGGAGTGACAATGGAACTGAGTTCAAGAACTATGTCATGAGAGCAATCTGTGAGGAAAATGGGATCCTGCATGAGTTTTCACCAGCAAGGACTCCCAACAGAATGGAGTAGTGGAAAGAAAGAATAGATCTCTTATTAAAGCTACAAGGACAATGCTTGAAGAATCAAAATTACCAACATATTTCTGGGCTGAAGCTGTCAACACTGCATGCTACACTCAGAACATCTCTCTGATTAATCAAGCAAAATGCAAGACACCTTATCAATTGTTCAAAAACAAGAAGCCAACTCTGAACTTTCTTCATGTCTTTGGCTGTAAATGCTATATTCTGAGAAATCAAACTGATCAAAATGGGAAGTTTGATGCTAAAGCAGATGAAGGAATTTTTGTTGGATATGCTGTTGGTAAAGCATTTAGAGTCTACAATCTAAGAACCAACATTGTTGTTGAATCTATACATGTTGTGTTTGATGATAAAAAGATTGAAGGACTAAAAGATGGAGATTACCATGAGAGCCTCAAATTCGACAATGTTGAGATGGTCAGTGATGAAAGTGATGATGAAAGTGATCAAGAAACAGTGTCTAAGGATAATGCAGACAAATTTACTATAAATGAAGCACAAAACTCAACATCCGTCGAGTTACATAATGCTTCATCCGTCAGAAGGCAATCTGTATTATCCGTCGGAAGACAACCTGCCTCATCCATCGGTACTCAAAATTCACCATCCATCGGGTTATCAAAAGGAGCAGGAAGTCAAGGCAGATCACCCATAGAAAGCACCCCAATCTCAAATCAAAGATCCACAAACTCAGGGGGAGTTTCTAGCAATCAAAACTCAATCACACATCAAGACAACATTGAGGTCTCTTCATCTAGGGCTAATCTACCTCAACCAAGAAAATGGACAAAAGATCACCCCTTTGAACTGATTATTGGTGATGTTTCTTCTAGAGTTCAAACCAGGAGAGCAACTCAAGAAGAATGTCTATACAGCAGCTTCCTGTCTAAGGAAGAACCAAAGAAGGTAGAAGAAGCCTTATTAGATCCTGATTGGATTTTAGCTATGCAGGAGGAGCTAAACTAATTTGAAAGGAATAAAGTATGGAAGCTGGTACCCAAGCCTAAAGGAAAGAATCCAATAGACACCAAATGGGTATTCAGAAACAAGATGGATAAAAATGGCATAGTAGTAAGGAACAAAGCAAGATTGGTTGCTAAAGGCTATTGTCAGCAAAAAGGGATAGATTTTGTTGAAACATTTGCTCCTGTTGCAAGACTTGAAGCCATCAGAATCTTCTTAGCCTATGCAGCCCATGCCAATTTCAAGGTCTATCAAATGGATGTCAAAAGTGCCTTTCTGAATAGAGATTTGGAGGAAGAAGTGTATGTAAGTCAACCTCCTGGCTTTGAAGATCCAAATTTCCCAGAGTATGTCTACTATCTATTGAAAGCACTTTATGGACTGAAGCAAGCACCTAGAGCCTGGTATGACACTTTATCAAAGTTCCTTTTGGAAAATCACTTCACAAGAGGTACTGTAGATAAAACTTTATTTTTCAGAAATGTGAATGGCTCTAGCATACTTGTTCAAATTTATGTAGATGATATTATTTTTGGCTCTACAAATGAGAAACTTTGTAAAAAGTTTGCCAAATTGATGCAAAGCAAGTATGAAATGAGTATGATGGGAGAACTAACTTACTTTCTTGGTTTACAAGTTAAACAAGTTAGTGATGGAATATTCATTAGTCAAACTAAATATATTTTTGATCTTTTAAAGAAGTTTGATCTAATGGATTGCACATCTGCAAAAACTCTCATGGCCACTGCAACTAAGCTTGAACTAAACACTACTGAAAAGTCTGTGGATATTTCAAGTTATAGAGGCATGGTTGGCTCACTTCTGTACTTAACAGCCAGTAGGCCAGATATAATGTTTGCTACATATTTGTGTGCTAGATTTCAGGCTGATCCTAGAGAGTCTCATTTGATAGCTATTAAAAGAATTTTCAGATATCTCAAAGGAACACCAAACCTTGGCATTTGGTATCCTAGAGATTCTGGTTTTGATCTAACTGGTTATTCAGATGCAGATTATGCAGGTTGCAGAATTGATAGAAAAAGCACAACAGGAACCTGTCAATTTTTAGGAGACAAGCTTGTGTCCTGGTTCAGTAAAAAACAAAATTCAGTTTCTACTTCTACAGCTGAAGCTGAATATATTGCTGCTGGCAGTTGCTGTGCACAGATTTTATGGATGAAAAATCAATTGCTAGACTATGGTTTGCAAGTTGAAAGGATTCCTATTTTCTGTGACAACACAAGTGCAATTGCCATCACTGAAAATCCAGTGCAACATTCAAGGACAAAACATATAGACATCAAGTACCATTTCATAAGGGAACATGTAATGAATGGTACTGTAGAGTTACATTTTGTTCCAAGTGAGAAGCAACTTGCAGATATTTTTACCAAGCCACTGGATGAATCCACCTTTTCTAGGTTGGTAAGTGAGTTAGGTATGCTTAATTACTCTTGAATTTATCTGAATTATTCTTGCAAGTCGAAAAGGAGCCAGAAATTTAGTTGATTTTTAGTCTTGGATGAAATTTTGGCTAAGTCAAAATTTGTCTCTCGACGGATGACCATTATCCATCGGGTTGAGTCATCCGTCGATATACAAATTGTAAATAAAAATCAATTACTTTTCTGGAATATTTTAAAGCTCGACGGATAACATTTTATCCTCATCCGTCGAAGTGTCTAAATCTTAACCGTTAATTCCCTGAACATTATCCATCGAGTATACTTACAGTTTATAAGCATTACACGACGGATAATGGGTGGAATTTTTAAAGTTTGTTTTAAAACGGTAATTTTAGGCAGTTTCTATTGGGTAATTTATTTCTCTTTATTATTTTTATCCGTTGAGTTTGAGCAAAGTATAAAAGCCTATTTCATTCTAATCATTTTCTTTTATCATCCTCAAATTCAACTGTCTTATTTCATTCTCTCTCAAGCAAAAATCCTCTTTCTCTTCAAGCTTTTCTTTCCTAACAATGGCACCCGTAGTAAAGATCATGTCACAGACTGGGTTCATCTATGAGAAGAACAACTTCACTGCCTTGGTCAATAAGGGGATTCAACAATCTGAAGACTATCATAAGATGATGGACTTCGTGAAGAACTGCAAGTTAAGTTTTGCTATGCTGGAATCACCCACAATTTATTGTGAAGTTGTTGAGGAGATGTGGACAACAGCAATCTACAACTCTACTAATAAAACCATCACTCTGACCATCAAAGGTAATGTTTTCTGTATCAATAGTGATGTCATAAAAGCATGTTTCAAGATTCCTGATGACAATGTTACTGCACCACACACTGATACTGATATTGTCAATATGCTAAATTCCATTCATTATGCACTTCCTACTGCAAAACTAAGTGAAATTAGAAGACTAGGTCTTAGGAAGGAATGGAGTTACTTGTGTGATGTAGTAACTAAGGTCTTTTATGGAAAAATCAGTAATTTTGATTCTGTGAACATTTCCATGCTTAACATGCTATACATGCTAGTTACAGACAAATATTACAACTTTAGTGACCTGGTTGTGTATGAGTTAGGTTATAAACTAGGTGACTTAGCCAAAAGAGGAAAGAATATTTACTATTCTAGATTTTTTATGTTTTTGGCTAACCATCTTTGTGAAGATATTGTACTTGAGAACCCAACCAACAAATTAGCTTGTTGGGTTCAAGAGAGAAGAATCATTGCAGATTTGAACAGAGCCAACCATCACAAGGATGTGCCAATGTTCTATTTTCCTGTAATGCTGACACCTCAGGTAAGTGAGGTAAGTTCATCTACACTCTCAACTATTCCAATCCCTTCTATTTCTTTGACTTCATGCATAGCTATGGCAACTGTGACAATGACCAAACAGTTGCCTACCAAAGCTGCCAAAACAACTGCAATTCTTAAATCCAAATCAAAGAAAACCCCCTCTAGTATCTCTCAAAAGGTACCAGTTGAAAAATCTACCAAACACAAAGAGGGGAGTGTGAAGGAGGGTAAGATAGGTGAGGGAAGGGGTGAACATCAAAGAAACCCCAAGGATAAGGTTGGAGAGATAAGTGAATCCCAGCCTAGCCACACTGCAGTTTCCCAACAAACTGCAGTGCTTAAAAATGACAGAAGCTCACTTCTAGCTGCATCCTCCCAAAAGGATGTGGCTATTGAACAAAGCTCTCATCCAAGAGCACAGTCCAAGAGGGTTAGGAACACAAGCCTACACCAAACTTACACTAGAAAGAAGAAATCCAAAACAACTGGGGATGCACAGGGCACACACTTAGTGCAAACTGGTGCTAAAGACACAGTCCCTGCACCTTCTCAAATTCAGATTGATGTGGCTCCAATAAATGTGGAGTCACAGCCAAAATCTCTCTTGATAGAAGCCACTGAAACACAATACTCACCAACCAACTCACTGGAAGTGGACATGATAAATACTTCAATTCCTGATTCCCCTTCTTTAACTCTATTGGGGAAGCCAAAATCTAGTGCAAGTGAGCATCATCTTTTAAATGATTTGTTGGCTCACTTGCCAATTCTTTCTGATTCTATTGTGACATCTGTGCCTCAAATAACTTCAATCAACACAGAGTCAACAATAGTTTCTCTTCCCACCTCATTCATTTCTACTCTCTCGATGGATATTACTCATCCGTCGAGTAGTGATTGTATCCCGACGGATAAGCTTAACAGCAGTTATCCGTCGGATAGCTTTACCACTCACCCGACGGATGTCACTTATTCGTCGAGTGTCTCTGCACAACTTCAAACTTCAATAATTTCAAGTGCAGAAGATTTGATGGTAATACAATCACTCTTAGGACTGAGAGAGGAGAGTGTATTGAGTGAGAGGCTGGGTTGCTCCTAGGCAAAAGGAGAGGAAAAGAGTGAATCTCAGCAATCCATTCATTCAGGATTGGCAAAAGTGAGTGAGAGGAGTCCCACCTTAGTAGGTGAAGGTGAGGGTGTGAGGGTGGGGAGCCAGGGTGAGACCCTGATGCAACGAAAGAGAGAACATGAGAGAAAAGCAGGTACTGGAGCAATAAGGATGGAGCCAACCATTGCTAGTGAGTCAATGATTGTGGATGATGCTGAAAAGGAAAGACAATTTCAGCAACATTACAAAGCTGTAATTGATAACATTTTCTTGGATGCTGACACTTTTACTCACCCTGTTTCAGCCTATCAACTGTTGGCTGCTCAGGGCAATGTGGAGGCAGATTAGACTTTACACTTCGTGCACACCACAGAATCTCTTCAAAGAGATAAAGCTGCTGTCAACAGGATGCCTCCTCAAGCTGGAGAGCCATCTGAAGAATTTGGAGTAAATTCTGATGATGATGACTCTAGTTCTTTGAATGGAAGCATGAACTTAGGGGGAGCTGAAGGCCAAAGTTCTGCTTTAAGTTTACCTGAATGGGCATGGGCAAAGGACTTTACACCAGGACAATTTGAGGTGTCTTTGGTAAGACAAGTAACAGCTATTCAGCAAGCCCTTCAGGACGTTTCAGATGCTGGTACCAAGGTTGTTCTTAAAGCTCATCTAGACTCCTTGCACTTAATGAAGATCCAACACTCCAGACAGAATATCAGTGTGGATGAATTGAAAAAGGAGATAGCTGACTTAAAGACATACAACTCTGAGAAACTGGATTCAATAATGCCATATGGTACCATTCATGATTTATTACAAAGGTTGAGAAGAGAATCAGATTCTGAAAAGAAGATAGCCAAGCTGGAGACCAGAGTTCAAGTTATTGAGAATTCAGTGGCCCTACTTCTTTAAAATCAACAGACTCAGACAAATCTTCTCATGCAACTGGCTAAAGCACAAGGCCTAACTCCTTCACTTGATGATAACAAAAAGGGGGAGAGAGAATCAAGTAAGGGGGAGAAAGGACCAACTAAGGGGGAGAACATTGTAGTTCAAATCAGCAAAGTAATTGTACCTTCAATTACTATCTCCAAGCCACCAGTTGCAGATGGTATAGATATTATAAATGCAGCAGCAACAAGTTTGAAAGATGCTGATAAAGAAGAGTTGACTCTGATCAACTGGAAAAAGATTGATGAGGAAATACAGAGAAAGTTTCAATTAGTCAAGGAACCAGATCAGTCAGCAATCCATCACTCTCATGTCAAGCCAATCAATGTGAATGAGATGAGCATGAACTATCTGGAGAAAGGACAATCTTCCTGCATCAAGACTACAAAGGCTGAGATAATTCTTAAACCAAGGGCAAACTATCCAAGGTCATCTTTGAAGAACCCTATGGATACTGTGTATGAGACACCCAAGCCTGATGAAAAGAAGCTTCTGTCAAGATCTATTCTTCTCTACAAAGATCCAGCTGATTCAGCCTCAAGAGAGAGAATTGCAAAGATATTCAGAAATGGGAAGGAAATTTGTGTGGTAGCTGGATATCCACAATTTGCTCAAGCAAAGGAAGAAGAAAAAGCCAGATTGAAGCAGGAAAAGAGGCAAGCTGCTCTAGATGCAAAGAAGTCTAAATAAAAGAAAGAACAATTTGCCATCTTGACCAAGCTACAGTCTGTGAACTCTTCTCAACAAATTCCCTCTCAACCAACTCAAGCTACTAGATCAAAGAAGAAGATTGAAGAACAGAAGAAATCTCCAAGAAAGAAAGAATTGGCTAAAAGAACAAAAAGAAAGTTGGATATTGTTAACAAGGAATTGGAAGATCAATTTCCAATGGAATCCACTAAAGCTGAAACTCAAGCATCAAAGCCCTCTGTGGTATTTGAAGACATAAGGGTGGTGGACCCCTACAGGAAAATACATGGAGAGCCTATTGTGCCAAAGGATGAGCCAATAGAGTGGGATAAATTACCAATTCCTGACTTCAACTTGCCAATTCTCACCAAGACAAGAAGGACAAAATCAAGGGCAGTCAAGAAAGTGAAGTTGTCACCTCTCAAATCCAAGGCAGTAGTCAAAGCTCAACCCAAGATCAACAAGGGAGACTACTTGTACTTGTGTGACATCTAGGAATTTTCAGACCTAAACCTTTATCTGGAGGAGCTGGATGAGGTAAGGGCAATTGATGCATATAGAAACCTACCTGAAAGGTTGGTATTCAAGTACAAAGGAGGAAGGGAGATTCGGTGGCCTCTTCACAGGATACTTCAAGAAAGCCAAGCTGTGTTGTTCAAAGTCTATTCATCCTTCAAGAAAAACTTTGGGTTTAATGTAACTGCAAGAAGATTAGTTGAAGAGCTAAGGAGTGTTAGAGCCAAAGATGCACTACCCAAAACTCTTATCATCCCATACACAGGGAGAAGAGTGCATCTAAGGCCCTATTGGCTGATGGAATTCATGGATGACAAGGGTGTGAGAAGATTCTTCAGACTAGAAGACCAATTGAGTATCTCTAGTAATGAGACTCTTTTGGAAATGCAAGAAATGTTAGAACTCTCAGAATCTGATGAATTAGAATTCCACAGACAGCTCCAGAATCAAATTGAAGAAAACAACAGAAAGCTTTGAAGAAGATCCAGACCTTCAAGAAACTAGAAAAATCTGCTCAGGCTAGAGGAGCGTCTTGAATTGACTGTGAGCCAAACCTTGTATACCTTGTTTAAATTGAAGCACTTTCAGTTTTATCTACTTATCTTTAAAAATATATGTTTAAGATGTTTTGTTATCATCAAGTGTCTCTTAATTTATGGCTACAATTCTAGTAGACATAAATTGGGGGAGATTGTTGTGAATATGTTGTGCACTTGATGATTACCTAAACAAAACATCTAAGTAGATTTTACTTAGTGAAATAATGTAGCACTCGACGGATAAAAATTATAGTCCCGACGGATAACTCAGTTTGAGTACCGACGGATGAGTAATTTATTATCCATCGAGTGAGTAGCTTATATAATGATAAGTTTGTAGCACAGTGTTGTATGCACCTTTGTATAGAATCTGTAGTAGCATATAAGTCATGTTGACTTTAATTAGATATGCAGAATAGGTTGATTAACTGTACATAAGCAATGTCTTGTAATTCTGTATAAGTGAAATGAAGTCAAGTGCCAAAATAGCTATCAACGGATGCTTAACAAAGCTTCGACGGATGATCAAATGACTTTCAACGGATGTTCAAAATAGCAATTGACGGATGATCAAGTAAGTCATCGACGGATGATCTGAAAGTCGACGGATGATAATATCAAGATTCAAACATCAGTTGAACAGTGAAAGCTGACACACAGCCGTCGAGATTGGATACAAATACACTGTGGAAGCCCATTAACTGGGTAATAGAGGACGAAAAGCAGCAAAGATCAAGACTGTTAGATTTTATATTTATTCAGTTCTTTTGACTTTATAATCTTGGTAATATATAAACCAAGAGAGTAGCAAATAGAAAAAGAACTAAGAAAACTAAGTGAGCTTAGAAACAAACACAGAGAAATCTTTGTAAGCACTATCTTTAGCATTTCCTGTGTTCTTAGTTGTTCTATCTTGTATAAGCAGCTGTGAGCATTTCTGCACACAGAGTTCTCTCGATATATTAATATATATCTCTGGTGGAATTGTTTAAATCCACCAGAAAGTTTTTAAAGACTTTTGTTTTTAATTACTCTTGTTTTGATTCATTAAAGTTTATATTCCGCATTGTGCTAATCAAAACAGATATATCCATAATCGAGTTGAACATTTTTAATTCAAGAAAAAGGTAAAGAATTCCATTCAACCCCCCTTCTGTAATTCTTGCTATATTGTTAAGGGACTAACAAAAATAAGTCGAGATAATATTCTTCGACGATCTAAAATTATTCGAATGATTTTCCAAAAATCAGAAAGTATTATAGATCGGGTTTTACGATTTTTAAATCATAAATAAATCATTTAATAATAATTAATAATTAAATATCAATCGTTATGGTAGGTCACATAACACTGTACAAGGGGGTTGAATACAGTGTAGAATACAATCAAATCGATTTCGAACACAAGTAACAGTAAACAGATATATTCGATATAATAAACTCTGTTACAATGGAACTGTTCTCTCTCAGTGATGAACGAATATCACGAGAGCTGCTAGGTTACAATGTATAATCTTCTCGATAATGATAACACATATAGTGTAAACCTATGTCTGTGTTTATATAGTACACAGTTACAAGATAACTTCTAATTGATATAGAATATAATTCTGTTTCCTAAAATATATCAATCAGATATCTTATACAATTCTTTCAGTACTTTAACTCTTTCCATGCATATCTTCTTTTGTATTAGTCTTGATCTTCTTTCCTGTAAATCAGCTTCCTTCCTTAACTGTTATTCCTCTCGTACTTAAGTTCTGATATTCATCTTCTGATATTTATCTTCTGATAATCTAAGTTCTGATATCCTTAAGTTCTGACTTTCAGTAAGTACTGATTCCAGTAAGTACTGATATTTCCTGTTTGTTAAGATCTGAAAACTAAACATGAAACATATTAGACATGACATCTTAAATATATCTAACAATCTCCCCCAACTTGTAAATTGTGCAAAAATATACAAGTTAATAGATTTGATGATGCCAAAAACATTTAAGTTCATATGCAATGAGAGTTTAATAAGACTATTAACTACAACTTACAGTCCTTGTAGCTTTACCAACTTCACTGGATCAATCTGAATCCATAATGATTCTTAACAAAATCTCTCACCAGCTTGTCTTCAGCTTTCCTCAGAACTTCAACTAACTGTGCTTTGACCTGCATCAGTTCTTCATCTTTACTATCACCAATTTGATAAATGGTTGTTCTGAGAGCTTGAATTGATGTTCTTTCAAGTCCGTCACCAAGTCTGATAACTCTAGGATGTGAAGAGTTTTCATTATAACATAAGAATTTTCCTTTCAGAATAACTTCCACCTTAGCAGAGTTCTTCAGCTTAGGAATTTCTCTTCCATCACCTTCAGTAATCATTGGTATATACTGAGAAGTCTTTGTATCAAAGATTCTAAGTAGATCTCTTATAGCCTTCAAAATGTATTCTGACCATCTTCTTGTAACATCAGATTTTACTTCCAGAAGATAGTGAATATGTTGAAGTTCTCTGACAGACTTCTTTAGCACATCAGTATTAGCTAGTCTGTAAGTTAGTCCATCATAGAGAAATAAAATCAATTTCTCCTTTAGATTATCCTTATCATGAGCATCTATCACAATTTGAGCAGACAACACTTTGTCAAAGTGCTTTTGTTTGATTTGTTCATATGGTTTGTCTGTCAACATGAAAGGATCTCTTAGTGTAACTTCTACTCCTGTTTGTACCTTCTCTTGATCAGAACCTAATCCAGCTTTATCTCTAGGTTGCTTGGATCTTAACCCAAATGTTGTGAGTTGATTCAACATAAGATTGGGTTTTGGTTCAACTGGAGTAGCTTTCTTCCATAACAGCTTCTTCTTATCAGCAATTGTCATCTTTTCCAAATTAACTTGATCATAATTTGTTGTTTTTTCTGTAGCTTGCTGTTCTTCATTCTGAACAACTTGAGCAGTGTCAGAGGTTGTTTTAGATTCTTTAATTATCTTTCTTCTCTTCAGAATTTGAACAGTTTGATCTTCTATAAAATCATCATCATGCATTGTAGTTTGATAGACTGGAATGGAAGAACTTATCTTTTTCTCAATCTTTAAAGGTTCACTAACCTTTTCTTTTCCTTTTGACTTAGGATCAATCTCAGTTTGTGATCTAGTCTTGGACTTTGAAGTCTCAGAATTTGACTTTTCCCTGATCACAATGCCTTTTTCCTTAGGCCTTGGAGGTTTCTTTGTATCAGAAGCTTTAGACTTAAGATTTGTCTTCTCAGATGCAAATCTAGCTTCTTCCTCCTTGAGAGTTTCCAAATCCATTCCTGGATTTTGTTTCAGAAATAATCTTCTAGCTATCTCCTCATCAAGTGTCTAGATTTCAGGATTTTTGTAATAAACAGTAGTCTGCTTCCCTTTTAGCTTCAGAGTTTGTAAAAACTTCTGAGAGTCTTTAGATCCTGACTGAATCAGAATATCAAAACTTGACATCAGACTTTTCTTATTAGAACTTGACTTCAGACTTTTAGCATTCACAGCATCAGAACTTGACTTGTTCTGTATAAAAGATTTTCCTTGAACTTTTCCTTGATCTCTACCCTTATCAGAGTTTCCCTGGTCATCACCTTTATCATCCTTTTTCTTCAGTATTTGAGTAGGTGAGCATTTGTACTTAACTACTTTCTCCCCCTTTTGGCATCATCAGGAAGTAAGAGAGAAAGAAGAAGTTCAACTGAAGATTGGATTTCTTCCAATTGAGCTTTCTGAGAAACTTGGTTAGCCAGGACCTCAGCAATTTGGGCCTGTTGCTTCTTTTGAATCTTCTCAATGGCTTCAATTTTCTCAAGAGTAGGTCTGATATATCTGTTCTTGTCAAGCTTGATCTGTAGATCTAGCTTATCAGCATGTTCCTTTAGTGTATCAACCTTTTCATGAGTAGAAGAATGTAGACCTTGAAAATGTTTGGTAGAAAGAGCAATGATCTTGAGTTGTGTCTTTAAATCAGCATTTGTGAGCAACTCATCAGCTTTAGCAATATGCTTTGTCAAAACGTTAGAACTTGGAATGAAATCAGTGTCATTCCACTTCTTGGTCCACTCCACACCTCTGTGAGTATCCTCCCAAGGAATAGGTGCTTCCTGTTCAACAAATTTCTTCACCAATTCTTCCTTTCCTAGAATGGGAACTGGAGTCTCAACAGAAACATTGTCTTCAGAACTTGAGGAAGACTCATTATGTTTTGACAGCACAACAGTGTGTGAAGCAACTGGAGATTCAGGAAAAGCTTCATTTAAATTCTGAACATCAAAATTTATCTCCAGAGCTGGTGTGGTTGATGTAGATGGTATCTCAGCATTTAAAATTGGAAAATGAGTTGGAGATTGCTGAGCTTCTGTAGATGGAGCTTTCAGATAAAGAACATTTGGTATATTCAAATTATGAATAATCTATTTCAGAAGTTGTAGTTTGTTCTTCAGCATCATCTGTAGCTTTAATAGGAGAGACATGAGGTGTTGACACAGTATCCTGAGCTTGAGTAGGGAATGGAAGAGCTTCAATTACCACAGGTTCTGATGAGATCAGAGATTCCTGATCCCCTCCCTCAGCTTCAGTTGAATCCTTAGATATAGGCTTGGCCTTGTACCTTTCTGCCCTCATTTTCTTTAGTCTCCTTGCGAGTGAAGGAGTTGCTTTAGCAGCTTCAGAACTTACAGATTCCTTTTTCAAAGTATCAGAACTTTGAGCTACAGTTTCTTTCTGAGAAGTAACATTCTCAGCTCCTACTATCACAGGTTTTGATGCATGAACCCGTGCTTCAACTGTTTCTCAAATCATCACAATTTATTATTGACCATAATTTTAATCAAAACATTCATCAAAGGATAAAGTTCAAATAGATGAAGTAAAGATTAACAAATTACAATTAGAACATTCACAGTCACATAATATGAGAGAAAAAGAGATTAAATCTTGTAATTAAGGGAAATTTCATTAATATATCAAACAAGTACATTTCATGAAATTTATAGATTACATGCAAAAATTACAAGATATTCCTAGTCTAAGAAGGTTAACAAAACTGATGGTGAAAAGATACAGATGGATGACATTTAATTTTTCTTCTTACTTTCAACAAAGAGAACAACAAGACGAATGATTTTCTCCTGTTGTTTAAGTATACGGAGATGAACTTCTCTTTGGAAAGACAATAAATCCTTTTTAATGTTATCTAGAAGTTGAATCCAGATGTCGAATAGAATGTTGTTGATGGGATATGAAGTCGGAATTCCATTTCTAAAAATGGTCACAGTGTCTGTGCCATAGCAGTAAAACCAACTAAAATGTGCCATTGTTTGAGAGAAATGAAAAGATGTGATTTTACTGAAGGATGATCAGTCATTTAAACAGTCAATGAAATACCAAAGGACGTGAGGACTGTTTAATGATTAAGAGTAAAAAATAATGATGCCTCGTCTCCCTAGACCGATGTGTAATAATAACAGTCAGTAAAAAGGTAAAGCAGGAGTTAATGGGCACGGAAAATAATTAACAATTACTGTGCACATGTAGTTTTTTCAAGACAAACACATTTACCACTAACCCATAATGATTATGAATGTTTTTATCTTACCCAAATATATTCTGATTTAAATATGACTGTTTCAGTTTTTACCACAAATAAGTCAAGTAAAGAATAATGCCATGTAAGCATCAAGGATTCCATCAGGATTTAATATCAGAACTTAAACTTATATCAGATTTTAACAGTCATCAGAATATGGCTTTTGAACTCAAAAAGTGAATATCTTTTTCTATGATTCTTCATACAAATATTGACTTGTTTTCTTCAGAGTTTAATCATCAGAGCTTCCATCAGAACTTGTCCTCAGAATTTATGCAAATGACACTTAACTGTTTGTCAAAAATAACTTAATCACCACAGTAATTTTCATCATTCATATGGAGTGAAAGTGTGTGCATTCAGCAAAATATCAGATACAGATTGAAGTCTGATAAACTTCAGTACATCTTAGAAATAAGGCAAAACTAAGAAAAGTGCTTAAAATCTGTCATCAATCATGAAGTCTACTATAGAACAAATTTATGCAAGAGTCCACCTCAACTGTTTGTGCTCATTTTATGCATCTTTTGAAATTCCTTTTTCTAGTGGCTTCTCAGTGTAAGTGAGTCACGACTGCTTATCAGAATTTATGCTGTTGTCATAGTATTTCTCCAGTAATCAGAGAATGTGAAAAGTCACCAAGAAAATTTATTTGCTTTTCTAATGCATATTACTTAATACCATCAATGCACTTGGGTCTTCCCTTCCACATATTTACTCTAGATCTCAAAAGAGTACCTGACTTTTATTTCCTTTTCTTTTCTTTTCTTTTGATAAGTGAGGCTTATCAGCATTTAGTTCATTCTTAAGATTTACTCACATCAGAATCTGACAGATAAGAAGCAAGAATCTAGTTTGTGACTTAGTAATAAGATACACAAAATAAACTTGACTAAGCTCAAAATCAGAATTTGCTTGTGTTAATGAGTTTCCACATAAACAACTAATTCAAACATGGGATTTCTAGTATCTTAAAGACTACTAGGTCAGCATCTAGCACAGTTATCCTTATTGGATTGAATAGTCACAGAACATTCAAAACACTATCAGAGTTTAAAGATCCACATCAGATAGCAATCAACATTTAATGAATTCTCAATTTAAAGAACAGATTTCACGAAGATAAGACAATCTGTAAACACTTATCATAAAGTGTGATGAATGAGAACTAAAACTAAACATATTTAGAGAAAGAACCTGAAACCATTCCAAGTTCATTTACCAGTCTTGTAAAAGTAGCTTCACATAGTGGTTTTGTGAAGATATCTGCTAGTTGTTGATCTGTTGGAACAAAATGCAATTCCACTGTACCTTCCATCACATGTTTCCTTATGAAATGATACCTAATGCTGATGTGCTTTGTCATTGAGTGTTGAACTGGATCACTTGTCATAGCAATAGCACTTTGATTATCACTGTAAATAGGGATTTTAGAAAATTTTAACCCATAATCCAGTAACTGATTCTTCATCCAAAGAATCTGTGCATAACAGCTTCCTGCAGCAACATATTCTGCTTCTACAGTTGATGTGGAAATTGACTTATATTTCTTGCTAAACCAAGAAACCAGTCTGTCTCCAAAAAATTGGCAGCTTCCACTAGTGCTTTCCCTGTCTATTTTGCATCCTGCAAAATCTGCATCTGAGTAACCTATTAGTTTAAAATCTGATTCTCTAGGATACCACAATCCCAGATCAGCTGTACCCTTAAGGTACTTGAAAATTCTCTTCGCAGCTATTAAATGAGGTTCTCTTGGATCAGCCTGAAATCTTGCACAAAGACAGGTAGCATACATTATCAGGTCTACTTGCAGTTAAATAGAGTAAAGAACCGATCATACCTCTGTAGTTAGTAATATCTACTGGTGATCCTGTATCTTTATCTAACTTGGTTGCAGTGGCCATGGGAGTGGATGCAGTTGAACAATCTTGCATTCCAAATTTCTTCAATAAATTTCTGGTGTACATGGATTGACAGATAAAAGTACCTTCTTCATTTTGCTTGACTTGAAGGCCCAGAAAATAACTAAGTTCTCCCATCATACTTATTTGATATCTTGACTGCATTAGCTTTGCAAATCTCTCACAGAGTTTGGCATTTGTAGAACAAAATATGATATCATCAACATATATCTGTACCAAAAGTAAGTCCTTTCCATGGTTGAGCTAGAACAGTGTTTTATCAATTGTACCTCTGTGAAATCCACTTTCCAGAAAGAATTGAGCTAAAGTCTCATACCATGCTCTAGGAGCTTGCTTAAGGCCATAAAGTGCTTTGTCAAGCCTGTAGATATGATTTGGAAATTCTGAATCTACAAAGCCTGGAGGTTGTTCAACATAGACCTCTTCTTCCAATTCTCCATTAAGAAAATCACTTTTCACATCCATTTGAAAGACTTTAAAATTTTTGTGAGCAGCATAAGCCAAAAAGATCCTTATGGCTTCTAATCTAGGAACTGGTGCAAATGTTTCATCATAATGAATACCCTCCTGTTGAGAGTAGCCTTTAGCAACCAACCTTGATTTATTCCTTGTAATTATGCTATCACTGTCAGTTTTGTTTCTGAACACCCATTTTGTGCCAACAACTGATCTGTTCTTTGGTCTTGGCACTAGGGTCTAGAGTTTATTTCTTTCAAATTCATTTAACTCTTCCTGCATTGCTTGCACCCAATCAGCATCTTGAACAGCTTCTTCCACTTTCTTTGGTTCAGTCTGAGATAGAAAAGAGTGATAGAGACATTCATTTGATGTTGCAGTTCTAGTTCTGACACCTGCATATTGAAGTTGACTTCTAGAACTGGATCCTCCCCCATGATCCATGCTGTCTCCATCAGCATTTTCTGATGCTCCCCCTGTAGCTATGCTCTCTGAGACTTCTGAATTTGACTTGGATCCTTCAGGATTTGAAGTATCAGAGCTTCCAGAATTATCAGAATTTGGCTCATCAGAGCTAGATGAATCAGAACTTGAAGAGCTAGTGACAGGTTCTGATGCTTCTTGAGAGTCTTGAGATGTGGTAGGATTTCCAGCTTGCTCCCCCTAGACAAGTGCATTTTTCTTTAGAGTTGTTACCATAGATTCAATGACATTAGTACTTACAGGATCAGAGTTTAAGTCATCAAAATTTACGTAATCAGAATTTAAGTCTTCATTTTTAAATCTCAGCTGATCGTGATCATTGAAATCTTCAAGTCCAGTAATCTTCTTATCATCAAAAAATACATTGATAGATTCCATGACAACCCTTGTTCTTAAATTATAGACTCTGAATGCTTTTGTGGAAAGTGGATATCCAACAAAAATTCCTTCATCAACTTTTAGATCAAATTTTGACAGCTGCTCAGAATGAGTCTTAAGAACAAAACATTTGTAACAAAATACATGAAAGTATTTCAGATTTGGCTTCTTTTTCTTCACCATTTCATATGGTGTTTTTCCATGCTTGTTAATTAGTGTTGCATTCTGTGTAAAGCAAGCAGTCTACACAGCTTCAGCCCAATAGTAGGTTGGCAGCTTTGCCTCATCAAGCATAGTTCGTGCAGCTTCAATGAGAGTTCTGTTCTTTCTTTCTACAACTCCATTTTGTTGTGGAGTTCCAGGTGCTGAAAATTCCTGTTTGATTCCATGCTCTTTGCAGAACTCTTCCATGATTGAATTCTTGAACTCAGTGTCATTATCACTTCTTATAAATTTAACAGAATCTTTGACTAACTTATCCAGCTGTCTGACATGATCAGTTACAGTAAATACAGTTTCATTCTTCTTGTGCAAGAAATACACCCAAGTGTACCTTGTGAACTGATCCATTATAACCATAGCATATTTCTTCTTTGCAATAGACATGACATTGATTGGACCAAATAGATCAATATGCAATAGGTGATAAGGCTCAAGAATTGATGACTCAGTTTTGCTCTTGAAAGAAGATTTTCTTTGTTTTGCCTTTTGACATGAATCACAAAGGCCATCAGGAGCAAATACTGATTTTGGCGGTCCTCTCACAAGATCTTTCTTTACAAGCTAATTTATGTTGTTAAAGTTTAAATGAGAGAGTCTTTTGTGCCAATTCCAGCTTTCTTCAATTGATGTTCTACTCAACAGACAGATTGCAGAACCATCAGAACTTGTTGAAAGTCTGGCTTCATAAATGTTACCATGCCTGTAGCCTTTCAGAACCACTTTGCCTGTAGAATTGCTTACAACTTCACAGTGTTCTTCAAAGAAATCCACATGATAACCTCTGTCACAGATTTGACTCACATTTAGCAGATTATGTTTAAGTCCTGAGACAAGAGCTACTGTTTCAATGATGACATTCCCAAGATTAATACTGCCATATCCCAGAGTTTTTCCCATGTTGCCATCTCCATAAGAAACTCCTGGGCCAGCTTTCTCCACAAAGTCTGAGAGCAGGGCTTTATTTCCAGTCATATGTCCTGAACATCCACTATCCAGTACTAGGATGTTTTTTCTGTTGCCCTGCAATCACAAAGACCACTAATGTGACGCCCTCCAAACCCGAGTCAGAAGTTTGGGGTCCACACACACACCTTATTGATAACCTGCTTATAACAATAATAAAGATAATAATAATATGCAGTGACCCTACTTACCAACTACCATGGATCGCAACAGGTTAACGTATGCACACAAGCAAAACACATCTACTTATATTACAAACCATTCAAATCCCAACTATTCAAATTCAGAACTGAGTATTAAACATTATTACAAACTTTTACAAACTTAAATTATCCCAAAAGAAGCCTACTAGCTCAACTTGATCAACCTTTACCCCTAGCTCTCGCGCTGGACTGGGGATTCTTGCTATCAAATGGTTCCTTTTTAACTGGAAAAGAATATAAACAACATCGCACAAATGAGCTAACTAGCTCAGCAAGTCACAATGACAAAACTGAGAATAATGATCATCAGGTGAACATGGTTATGATATCAAGTGAACAATGGATTATGACTTAGAATTGGATATTATAGTTTCATTTTAAGAAAAATCAAGGTTAGGCTGCTAATCAGTCGCACACTAACCCCGAGCAAAGCACACAACACTGCTCTAACTACTGGATCCAAGGCACACATTGGCCTAACTTGACCATTATATGGCCTGACCACGAATCTGGTCCATAATTTTATAAAAACAATCCAATTCTAACATAATAACAGAATAAACAATAATAAACAATAAACAGAATCATTAACAACATTGAGTGTTCAATAATGAAAGGGTTTCAATCTTCGTTAGGATCAATAAGGTAATTTCAAAGCTTGGATGCTGGTTAAGGAAAGAATTGGATAACAAAGGAAATGACATTTCAGAGTTTCAAGGATTTGGTCTTTCAAAGCATAAGATACAATGGTTTGAGTATGTAGGTAATTCGATTCAATGTATGGTATTTAGTTTGTATGTATTTGTGGAGTAGTATCGTATATTTGTGGTTCATATCTGGGTATACAATAATCAATGGTCTAGAAAGAATTAGGTTTACGGCTCAAGATCAATAGCTGGATCATGGTTAGGGTTCAGTGCTTCAAAGCACTTGTAATATAAAACAGGACTATCAATCACTATAATATCTCGAGAAAGTTCAGAACACTTTCCTGGTATTAGCTTACTACACTGCACTCGCTTCCAATCACAATCGTCTTACTCCTCAACTACCTGTTTCCCTTTCCTACGTCTTGCCTCTTATGCTCACATATCATAAGCATCTATCAATATTCAACTCATATGATTCTATTCAATACATACTCCTATCTACCCTTTGTTTTACCCAAATCCGATTAACGGATTGAAAGTTACGCAATAAACATGTAAACATCGAATATACAGACCGACAGTCAACCAACAAGTCACTTATAACACATAACACGTCACATAATCAATGATATCTCATTTATAAAGAAGTCTCGGGTCATAAATAGGCTTTCAGTTACTTAAAATGATTTTCAAAACATTTTTCGGAATTAAAACGGGTCGTTGGATCGATTTCGGAATAATAAATAGGGTTCGGTTGGCCAATTCTGGCTTCAAAACAATTTTATAATAATTATCGAGCCTTGGAAATAATTTAGATTAATATTTTAAAGCTCGAAACTATTTTTCGGGATTTTTAAATCATTTTTAAATAATTAAATCTAATTAAATAATTAATTAAAATCAATTAATAATTAATTAAATCAATTATTCAATTAATTTTCGAATTAATTGACCAATTAATCAATTAAAAATTAACTGAAATTAATTAAATAATTAATTAACTGAAAATAGTCGGGGTTCGTTGGAGAACTCGACTCCGACATCCTCCCATCACCACAAACTCCAGATTACATCTACAATTTACCAGGAATCTAACCATACTCTTTAATCACACAGACAACCCCTGAATAGGCCGGAAAATGGCCGAGAAGTTCGCCGGTTTCAGCCGAACTCGACGTAAACTTTAAAGGACAACTCCCTTCTCTACAGACCTCGTTGATTTGTGAAACTTGTACGACTGGATTGCAAATTTCACAGAGAACACAACTCACTATACCACAACATCTATCTATCCCGAAATAAGAAACCCCCAAATTTCAATTAAGAACATTCATACGGGTTATAAACCCTAATTTCATAATTCGAAAATCAAACTCAATTTTGAACATGTTATTGAACTCCAAATCAGACGTATAATATATCAAAATCATCAGGAAAACAAGCTCTACAACATGCAATCATCAAATCATACAAACAGTCATCCAAACAAAAATTCATATTTTTAGTAAAATTAATTCGAAAATAAATAAAAATATAGAAAATAAACCTTGATTTCTGCAGGTATATGGATCACAAAATCTGATAGAGCTTTTCAAGACCTTCAAATCGGTTACTCGAGCTTTCCAAACAAAGATCAATAACACCTCCAAAAGTTGGTTTGATTCTTGGAAGATTATATGAATATAAGATTTTTCTCTGTAAAATTATATAATTATCTGTCTGCAAATGATTTTGATATGAAATAAAATACGGTAAAAGGCTATTTACATTTACGGAAAATTAGTATCCCGTTGGATCATTCCGGATATAAAACGGTACGTTTATTAGTAAAAACTGATCCAAACGGTATCGGTTTTCGGGACAGTTATCCAGATCAGTACAATTTGTACTGCGGTCTTGGTCTCAGTGCCTGGTTACACGTATTATGAGGTGATAATTGGGATAGTTTAATAAAAAAACTCCCGTTTATCGAAAATACGAGTTTTATTGATTTATCGAAATGAATATCGTATCGAAAATGTTACGCCGGGACCCGCGCAGGACAAACCGTAAGCCGGATCGAAAAAGTTGAAACATGGAATATGCTCGGAATATTACAATTCGGTTAGGAAGGAGTTCTCAGAAGAGTTCGTGTTCTAAAAACGTAACAACGGATGACGTCGGTTGGTTCCCGTTTTTATAAAATAGATTTTAAATACTCGGAAAAAGATTTTATAAATTTCTTATGATCCTTATAAATCCATAAATCAACATAAAAATAATTAGGAAGATATGACAATTATCTATATTTTATTTTGGACATATAAAAATTAAAATACTCAATTAATAATATTTTCAAACATCCAAACGCATTTAACACTTAACAATTAGTTCACAGAATAGATACTGAACACATATATTAAGCAAAAATAATTACACGATATATCCCGAATATTACAACTAATGGTTAGTTTTAAGGACCCAGACTTGCTTGGATCCTTTGGCCTTTTAAGTGTGTTAGCATTTGCAGCGGATTTAATATCAGAGTTTATACTAATATGCTGTTTATCAGAACTTATATCAGACTTTGCATCAGAGTTTACACTAGAAGGAATTAAAGCAACTTTCTTCAAAGAAGGTTTTATTTGATAATAATCATAGTATAAACTATGATATTCCTTACAAGTATAAATGGAATGCCATAAACTTCCACAATAAAAACAAGGATTTTGTGGCTTAAACCTAACCGACTGACTCTTAACTCATGACTTAGGAGGTAAAGAGTTTACATTTTTATTCTTCCTGCAAAAAGAAGCAAGATGGTTAGAGTTTCCACAGTTATAACATTTCTTTCTAGGAGCATTAGGAACAGGCATATAATTATTGCTTTTATTCACACCTTTCTTTCCATTCCTATTTTTCCTAGCTGCCTTAACCTTGTTGACATTCCTTATTTCTTTCAGCTTATGCTTAAGCTGCTTCTTTGTCATTAAGCCTATCTTGATTTCAGCTGGTTTATCCTGTTCTAATTTGTCAGAAGTTGACCTCTCCTTAACTTTTGTCACAGACTCTTTCATCTTTTCAGAATCAGACTTTACAGTTTTAGCTACAAACTTAACAGGATTTACCTTTGGCTTAACAGTTTGTTTAACAACAATTGGCTCAATTTGTTCAGTTCCTTTTTCACTTTTATCATCTCCATAACCTAAGCCCTCTTTCCAGTTTCCACTACTTAATAAATTCTGAGTTGTTCTGCCAGAGTTAGTCCAAGTCCTGATAATCTCTTTTTCTTTTTCTAACTCAGTTTTTAGAGATTTATTCAATTTTAGCAATTCATCTCTAACATAAAAATCATCATCTCTTTCTTTCTGAGTTTGATGGAACATAACTAACTCTTTTTCTAAATAATCATTCCTTTTTTTAAAATCAAGATTTTCAGAAGTTAATCTTTCACATGTTAAAGTTTGATATCTGTAGCTAATAAACATAGTTTTAAGATATAATCTCAACTCAGTAATATCATCAGTATGAAAGGCATGAGTTGTTTGAGGTACCTTTAATTCAGCAGTTTCAGGGCTGCCATCAGCATTTGCCATTAAAGCATAGTTCACCTCATCTTCAGAATCTAAAGTGTTTGTCCAACTTTTCTTCTTTGTGACAAGTGCCTTGCCTTTGTCACTCTTTCCTTTCTTACAGTCAGGAGATATGTGGCCTCTTTCACCACAATTGTAGCATTTGACATTTGAGTTGTCTCGTCTGTCAGACTTTCCACTTTTGCCTTCATAATTTCTGAACCCTTTCTTATCAGTACTTCCACCTTTCTTGAAAAACTTCTTTCCCCTTCTGAATTTCAAGTAGGCTATCTTTGTGAAACCCTTCACCATAAAAGCACACAATTTCATCATCTCTTCATCAGCATCTATTTCAGGTAAACTTTCAGTTTCTGAATCATCATCATCAGAACTTGATGATTCTGAATCAGACTTTATAATTAGAGCTTTTCCTTTGCCTTTCTTTGAGACAGCCACTTTGGGGGATTCCTCCTCAGCCTTAAGAGCAACTGTCCTTGACTTTCTCCCATATCTCTTGCTTCTTTGATCCATCTCAAGTTCATAAGTCTTGAGCATACCATAAATTTCATCAAGAGTAGTTTCATCAAGAGCATAGTTGTCTCTTATAGTAGTAGTTTTCAAATCCCAACTTTCAGAAAAAGCTAAAAGGAATTTTAGATTTGAATCTTCAAGATCATATTCCTTGTCCACCAGTGACAGATCATTCAAGAGTTTGACAAACCTATCATATAAGTCAGTTAATGACTCATCAGCTTTTGAGTCAAAGTGCTCATACTCTCGAGTGAGTATAGTCCTCCTGTTCTTCTTGATTGCATCAGTTCCCTGGCATCTTGTCTCCAAAGCATCCCATATCTCCTTTGCAGTCTTGCAATGAATTACCTTATTTGACATGTCATTATCATGGCACTATGCAGCAAATGCCTTACCTTTGCATCCTTGGCAATAAATGAGATATCTTCAGATGTATACTCACTTTTTCCTTTGGTATGGTCTTTACTGGCTGATCTGCAACTACAACAGAGAGCTTGGTTGGCTTATACGGTCCTTCATTAATTCTGTCAAGATATTCTGGATCGATAGCTTCCAGAAACATAGCCATCTTTACTTTCCATATGGGATACTCAGAAGGTCTCAGTATGGGAACCCTAATAGTCTCATATCGACTGTGGAATTGAGTGTTTTTAGTTTCTTCAGTTTTGGTGGGCTTGGTTGGATTTTCTGCTTCTTCAGACATGATTGTTTGGATCTTTACTGTATGTGTGTTAACAGATAGGCTCTGATACTAATTGTTAGGTCACACAACACTGTAGAAGGGGGTTGAATACAGTGTAGAATACAATCAAATTGATTTCGAACACAAGTAACAGTAAACAGATATATTCGATATAATAAACTCTGTTACAATGGAACTGTTCTCTCTCAGTGATGAACGAATATCACGAGAGCTTCTAGGTTACAATGTATAATCTTCTCGATAATGATAACACATATAGTGTAAACCTATGTCTATGTTTATATAGTACACAGTTACAAGATAACTTTTAATTGATATGGAATATAATTCTGTCTCCTAAAATATATCCATCACATATCTTATACAATTCTTCCAGTCCTCTAACTCTTTCCATGCATACCTTCTTTTGTATTAGTCTTGATCTTCTTTCCTGTAAATCAACTTCCTTCCTTAACTATTAGTCCTCTCGTACTTAAGTTCTGATATCCATCTTCTGATAATCTAAGTTATGATATCCCTAAGTTCTGAGTTCCAGTAAGTACTGATTCCAGTAAGTACTGATATTTCCTGTTTGTTAAGATCTGAAAACTAAACATGAAACATATTAGACATGACATCTCAAATATATCTAACACGTTAAATAATTACACCTCAAATAATTATGCTTTAAAAGAATATTGAAATAATATTCCTTAACTAATTTATGTTTAAGTAATTTAAAGTAATCTTTAATATTAATCGGGTTTGAAATAAATAATCGTTGGAGAATACTCCTCCCAAAATAAATGAATAGTTAATTAATATTTATTATTCGAGCAATAAAATATAGTTGAGGGAATACGATCTTTGGAAATCGTTTTAATAAAAGTTCGAGGTATTTAATGTTTCGCAAGTGGACGTTGAGTCCCTTAAAACGTAATTGCTATGGACTTTAATCATCCTACAAATATCACCGGAATGATTCCCGGGTTTTTATTTTAAAATTCTGACCGAATCTCGGTCTTATAATTATACGTCACGCTTATGGCGGATTTAAACATTTCATGAAATATACGTATCATACAACATCGCTACATTATACGAAACTCAATTACTAAGTATCATGACAAGCATGGTATTTATGCAATGATAAAAAACAACCCTTTCACAACACAACATTAAATGGTAGTTGGGTTCGTAAACTTGCCTGGGTATCTTGAGGTGGAGGATGCTCTAGGTTCCGCTCGGAAATGTATAAACATAAACACAAATCGTTTTGTTAGATCCCGTTCTAATTTACGGCGAATCGCACTCATATGCTACTTATTATGTATCCTCTCAACTTATTTTACCCTTATTATTTTCTTACGTACTTATTTATGTTACGGTCGCTTTCTTTCTCGAAGTACCTTATGTCCGTTTTCATTTTCACTGTCGGCTCCGCTTATGGATTCTATGGTTTTCTAATCGTGCGTTCTCGGCTCCGATATTTTTATAAAATTAAAAAATCATTATTTTCACTTTAAATTTTTATAGCAGTTAAGAAACTCAGTTTACTACTCTCAGTAAAAATTTCATGATTTATGAACATTTTTAAGTGGATCCTTTTTATTTTCAAAGTTCGTAATTCGTAGCAGTTTTTATCGGGTAAATCACTTTTAGTAAAACGGCCATAACTTTTGATCCGTAAATCGGAATCAAGCGACTCAAGTGCCTAAAAGATCCTTATAACATTGTCTATGATAATCAAGTGTTATTTTTTAAGAAACTACAGTTTATATCTACGAGAATATCTGCAGAAACTTAATGTTATATTTTGTTCGTTTTAGCGAGATTACGATTACGATCCGCGTTTCGTTTATGCCTTAAATCTTTATACTACCACCAAAAATCATCATATCATCATCACCAAAATAAATCCTCTCAATAAAATCAAGTTATTAAGGCAACAACCATCAATCTTAAATCTACTTAACTAAACATCAAGATTACAACAATACATTCACCAAAACTAGGTTTACAACTATGTTCTTCAAGATTCTTGAACTTAAATCTTAAGTAAGGATGGGTCAAAGATTTATACCTTTCTTGAGAGCTTGAGATGGGTTATTGATGATGGTAAAGTATTGGAAGTGCTTGGTAGGGTTTTTGGAACCTAAAACAACCATTAAAATCAAGAAACCAAAGAAAAATTACTATTTATGCTATTCACTATCATCTTTCTTGAATTTATTTCACCCATCAAACCTTGATAAAATGAGCTTAAAGATTTATCTTACCTTATTTTAGGAGGTATGAAGCTTGAAAATTAATGGGGGAATTTTTCCATGGCTAGAGCTTGGTGTTTTGAAAATGATTTCTTTCTTCTTTTTGTCAGGGCCGAATGAAGTTTCTTGGGAGAGAGGGAGAGAAATTTGTGTTTGCTTCCTGGTTGCTTCTTGGAATAATGCTTGTGTTTAATTATTTATTCTCTAGTATATGTCATAGGATAGATTTATGTTGGCAAATCTTTGGACAATTCTAGCTAGCATTCCTAGGTTACAAGCTAACTAGTTGGCCTTTTAGGCTTTAGCTCACTACTCTTAGCCTTGGATGATCATTCCTACATCTCTAGCTTACTATTTGATAAAGTAACCATGATTACTTTTCTACCATGGTTAGTTAGTGCGATACGTTTATTTAATCGTTTATGTGTTCGTTCGGTCCCTTAAACATTTTCGTAATAATTTCTCGTAAACGGTTCACGGCGTAAATCCTTTCGTATTTACTCCTTATGTTTTGAAGTATCATCCTTGGATATAAATCCATAGGGTTTTAAATTCATAATTATATTATGATTCCCGTAATTCTCGATGATTCGTAAATATGGTAGTTTTTTCAAAGTTCGTTTTCTTTGAAAACTAATAGCGTTTACATACACTCATTTGGTACGTATAATCATCATATCAACTTCGAAACTCATTTTCTCATGCACAACATAGTGTGGGCTAAAAACTTTTCCCCATCTGTCAGGGTTATTATTCATTAAACATTTTTACAAAGTCTCAAAAATTCGAGTTATTACAGTATTCCCCTCCAACAAGGATTCTGTCCCGGAATTAATCAGAAAATAGGTGGGGAAATATATTCCTCATTGTGTCTTCTAGTTCCCATGTTGACTCTTCAACATTTTGATTTTCCACAATATTCTAACCAGCTTCACAGTCTTGTTCCTCATCACTTGCTCTTTTTGGTCCATTATCCTTTCTGGCTACTCAACGTAGGTCAGGTCTGGTTGTAAATCTACCTGCTCATATTCTATCACATGTCGTGCATCCGCATGGTACTTTCTTAACATTGACATGTGGAACACGTTGTGCACCTATTACAGATTTGGAGGTAAGGCGAGCTCGTAAGCTAGAGGTCCTATTCTCCTCAAAATTTCAAAGGGTCCTATGAATCTGGGACTCAGCTTCCCTTTCTTTCCAAATCTCATCACTCCTTTCCATGAAGATACCTTCAACAGCACTGAATCCCCTACTTCATATTCCCTATCTTTTCTGGTCTGGTCGGCGTACTTCTTTTGTCTGTCTTGAGCTGCTACCAGTCTCTTCCTAATGAGTCCCACCATTTCCCTGGTTTGCTGGACTAACTCGGGTCCTATATCTTGTGTTCTCCAACCTCATCCCAGCATAGGGGAGAGCGGCATCTCCTTCCGTAAAGAGCTTCATACGGAGGCATTCCTATGCTAGCGTGATAGCTATTATTGTAGGAAAATTCGATCAGGGGTAAGTGGTCATTCCAATTCCCTTTAAAGTCGATAGAACACACTCGCAACATATCTTCTAAGGTTTGAATAGTCCTTTCGCTTTGCCCATCAGTCTGGGGGTGGTAAGCGGTACTTATGTTTAGTCTGGTGCCTACACATTCTTGGAAGCTTCTCCAAAATCGGGAATTAAACCTTGGGTCTCGATCTGACACTATGGCAACAGGAACGCCGCGTCTCACTACAATTTCCTTCAAGTAGATATCCACCAGCTTGTCGACGATGTACCTTTTGTTGATTGGTAGGAAGTGCACGGACTTGGTCAGGCTGTCTATGATAACCCATATGGCATCCTGATTGGTTTTCATTCTTGGTATGCCTGTCACAAAATCCATGGCTATATGCTCCCATTTCCATTCCGGAATTTCCAGGGGTCGTAATAGTCCACTCGGTCACTGATGTTCAGCCTTCACTCTCTGGCATGTTAAGACTTGTTGACCTACTCTGCTACTTCTCTTTTCATATTAGGCCACCAATAATATTTCTTAAGGTCACGGTACATCTTCATACTTCCTGGGAGGATTGAATATCTGGAGCTGTGCCTTTCGTGCAATAGCTCATCCTTTAATTCTTGCACATTTGGGATCCAAATTCGGGACGCATACCTCATGATCCCTTTCTCGTCCTTATCGCATCTCATTTCCTCACCGGTCAATGTTCCTCTTTCTTCGCTCATCTTCTTTTCCTGACACATCCGTATCTTTTCAGTCAGTTCCGGCACTAGCTTAATCTCAAATAATCTTTCTGTTCCTTTACCGGTCATTCTCACGTCAATTTCCATCTTCTCAAATTATTTAATTAACCCCTCAGATGTCATTATCAGTTTGAGTCTTTTCTTCCTACTAAGGGCGTCAGCCACCACATTGGCTTTACACGGGTGATACAAAATTTCACAGTCGTAGTCCTGAATCAACTCTAACCACCTCCTCTGTCTCATGTTTATTTCTTTCTGAGTAAAAATATATTTGAGGCTCTTATGGTCTGTGTAAATCTCGCATTTCTCACCGTACAGGTAGTGCCTCCAAATTTTCAGGGCAAACACTATGGCTGCTAATTCTAGATCATGTGTTGGGTATCTGATCTCATATTCCTTCAATTGTCGAGAGGCATATGCGATAACCTTCCCGTTCTGTATAAGTACACATCCTAGTCCTTTATGCGATGCGTCGCTGTATATCACAAACTCTCCCTTTCCATAGGGAAGAGCGAGCACTGGTGCTGACACCAGTCTCCTTTTCAGTTCCTAAAAGCTTTCCTCACATTTCTCTGTCCATACAAACTTTTCTATTTTCCGGGTAAGTCTAGTCAGTGGGCCGGCTATCTTAGCAAAGTCTTGCATGAATCTCCGGTAATATCTTGCTAAACCCACAAAACTCCTAACCTCTGGTGGGGTAGTTGGTCTTTCCCAGTTGGATACCGCCTCTATCTTGGCGGGGTTAACTAAAACTTCTTTGCTACTCACCACATACCCTAAGAACTGAACTTTCTTTAACCAAAACTCGTATTTCGAGAACTTGGCATATAATTTCTCGTTCCTCAAGATCTCTAAGACTATCCTCAAATGTTCTGCATGTTCTTGCTCTATCTTTGAGTAGATTAGAATATCATCTATAAAAACTATCACACATATATCTAGGTACATTTTGAATACTCTGTTCATCAAATCCATAAAGGCTGCGGGTGCATTGGTAGTCAAATTACATGACTAAGAACTTATAGTGTCCATACCTAGTGCGAAAAGCAGTTTTTGGTATATCCTCAGGTTTGATTTTCAACTGGTGATATCCTGTCCTCAAATCTATTTTAGAAAAGTGTATAGCACCCTTGAGTTGGTCGAATAGGTCATCAATCCTAGGGAGAGGGTACGTATTCTTAATAGTCAACTTATTCAACTCTCGATAGTCTATGCATAATCTCATACTACCGTCCTTTTCTTTACGAACAGTATTGGCGCTCCCCATGGCGACACACTGGGTCTTATCATTCCATTATCTAATAACTTTTGTAGTTGAGAAGCTAGTTCCTTCATCTTAATGGGGGCTAGCCGATAAGGGGCCTTGGATACTGTTAGATATATTTGAGATGTCATGTCTAATATGATTCATGTTTAGTTCTCAGATCTTAACAAACAGAACATATCAGGACTTACTGAAATCAGGACTTACTGGAAGTCAGAACTTAATATCAGAACTTAAGGTCATATCCGAACTTAAGTGTGGGAAGACTTTCATATAAGAAAGGAAGCTGATTTACAGTAGAAGATCGAGACTAAATAAAAGAAGATATGTATGGAAAGAGTTAGAAGACTCGAAGATTTGTAGAAGATATCTGATTGAAATATTTTAGGAGACAGAATTATATTCCATATCAATTAGAAGTTATCTTGTAACTGTGTACTATATAAACACAGACTTAGGATTTACACTAGATGTGTTATCATTATCGAGAAGATTATACATTATAACCTAGCAGCTCTTAGTGATATTTGTTCATCACTGAGAGAGAACAACAATTCATATTGTAACAGAGTTTATTCAATATACTTGATCTTTGTTACATACTCGTGTTAAATCGATTTGATTGTATAAACACTGTATTCAACCCCCTTCTACAGTGTTGTGTGACCTAACAATTGGTATCAGAGCTTTTCTGTTAATACATACAGTAAAGATCCAAAAAATCTTGTCTGAAGAAGCACAAACTCCAACCAAGCCCACCAAAACTGAAGAAACTCAAAAAAGTCAAACCCACAGTCGATATGAGACTATTAGAGTTCCCATACTGAGACCTTCTGAGTATCCCATATGGAAAGTGAAGATGGCTATGTTTCTGGAAGCTACAGATCCAGAATACCTTGACAGAATTAATGAAGGACCACATAAGCCTACCAAGCTCTCTGTTGTAGTTGCTGATCAACCAGCAAAGACCATACCAAAGGAGAAAGGTGAGTTCACAGGTGAAGACATCTCATCTATTGCCAAGGATGCAAGGGTAAGGCATTTGCTACATAGTGCCATTGATAATGTCATGTCAAACAGGGTAATTAATTGCAAAACTGCAAAGGAGATATGGCATGATTTGGAGATAAGATGCCAGGGAACTGATGCAATCAAGAAGAACATGAGGACTATACTCACTCAAGAGTATGAGCACTTTGACTCAATAGCTGATGAGTCTTTAACTGACTTATATGACAGGTTTGTCAAACTCTTGAATGATCTGTCACTGGTGGACAAGGAATATGATCTTAAAGATTCAAATCTAAAATTCCTTTTAGCTCTTCCTGAAAATTGGGATTTGAAGTCTACTACCATAAGAGACAACTATGACCTTACTGAAACTACTCTTGATGAAATTTATGGTATGGTCATGACTTATGAACTTGATATGGATCAAAAGAGCAAGAGGCATGGAAGAAAGTCAAGGACAGTTGCTCTTAAGGCTGAGGAGGAATCTCCTAAAATGGTTGCCTCAAAAAGGGGCAAAGGAAAGGCTCTCATCATAAAGTCTGATTCAGAGTCATCATATTCTGATGATGATGATTCAGAAACTGAAAGTTTACCTGAAATATATGTTGATGAAGAGATGATGAAATTGTGTGCCCTTATGGTAAAAGGTATCACAAAGATAGCCTACAGGAAATTCAGAAAAGGCAAGAAATTTTCCAGGAAAAGTGGAAGTTCTGATAAGAAGGGGTTCAGAAAGTCTGAAGGAAAGGGAGGAAAGTCTGACAAAGGAGACAACTCAAATGTCAAATGCTACAACTGTGGTGAAAGAGGCCACATATCTCCTAACTGCAAGAAAGGAAAAAGTGACAAAGGTAAGGCACTTATCATAAAGAAGAAAAGATAGACAAACACTTCAGATTCTGAACATGAGGTGAACTATGCCCTGATGGCAAATGCAGATAGCAGTCCTGAAATTGTTGAATTGAAGGTACCTCAAACAACTTAAGCCTTCCGTACCGATGATATTACTGAGTTGATATTATATCTTAAAACCATGTTCATTAGTTATAGAGATCAGACTTTAAGATGTGAAAGATTAACATCTGAAAATCTTGCTTATAAAAAGAGAAATGACTATTTAGAAAAGGAGTTAGTTTTTCTTCATCAAGCTAAGAAAGAAAAAGATGATGCTTTATATGTTAGAGATGAAGTGTTAAAATTGAATGAATCTCTAAAAGCTGACTTAGAAAAAGAAAGAGAGATTATCAGAACTTGGACTAACTCTAGAAGAACAACTCAAAATTTATTAAGTATTGGAAACTGGAAAGAGGGCTTAGGTTATGGAGATGATAAAAGTGAAAAAGGAACTGAACAAATTGAGCCAATTGTTGTTAAACAGACTGCTAAGCCAAAGGTAAGTCCTGTTAAGTTTGTAGCAAAAACTATAAAGTCTGATTCTGAAAAGATGAAAGAGTCTGTGACAGAAGTTAAGGAAAAGTCAACTTCTGACAAATTGAAACAGGATAAACCAGCTGAAGTAAACATAAGCTTAATGACAAAATAACAGCTTAAGCATAAGCTGAAAGAGATTAGAAATGTCAACAAGGTAAAGGAAGCTAGGAAAAGTAGGAATGGAAAGGAAGGTGTGAATAAAAGTAATAATTATATGCCTGTTCCTAATGCTCCTAGAAAGAAATGTTATAACTGTGGAAACTCTAACCATCTTGCTTCTTTTTGCAGGAAAAATAAAATATAAACTCTTTACCTCCTAGATCAGGAGTTAAGAGTCAGTCTGTTAGGTTTAAACCACAAAATCCTTGTTTTCATTGTGGTAGTTTATGGCATTCCATTTATACTTGTAAGGAATATCATAGTTTGAACTATGATTATTATCAAATAAAACCTTCTTTGAAGAAAGTTACTTTAATTCCTTTTAGTGTAAAGTCTGATGTAAAGTCTGAAACAAACTTTGATAAACAGAATGTTAGCATAAACTCTGAAATTAAATCCGCTGCAAATGCTAACAAACTTAAAAAGGCCAAAGGATCCAAGCTAGTTTGGGTCCTTAAAACTAACCAATAGTGGTCTTTGTGATTGCAGGGCAATAGGAAAAACAACCTAGTTCTGGATAGTGGATGTTCAAGACATATGACTGAAAATAAAGCCCTGCTATCAGACTTTGTGGAGAAAGCTGGCCCAGGAGTTTCTTATGGAGATGGAAACATGGGAAAAACTCTGGGATATGCCAATATAAATCTTAGGAATGTCATCATTGAATCAGTATCTCTTGTCTCAGGACTTAAGCACAATCTGCTAAGTGTGAGTCAAATATGTGACAGAGGTTATCATGTGGATTTCTTTGAAGAACACTGTGAAGCTGTAAGCAATTCTACAGGAAAAGTGGTTCTGAAAGGTTACAGGTATGGTAACATTTATGAAGCCAGTCTTTCAACAAGTTCTGATGGTTCTGCAATCTGTCTGTTGAGTAGAGCATCAATTGAAGAAAGCTGGAATTGGCACAAAAGACTCTCTCATTTAAATTTCAACAACATAAATGAGCTTTTTAAGAAAGATCTTATGAGAGGACTGCCAAAATCAGTATTTACTCCTGATGGCCTTTGTGATTCATGTTAAAAGGCAAAATAAAGAAAATCTTCGTATAAGAGCAAAACTGAATCCTCAATTCTTGAGCCTTATCACCTACTGCATGTTGATCTATTTGGTCTAGTCAATGTCATGTCTATTGCAAAGAAGAAATATGCTATGGTTATAGTGGATGAGTTCACAAGGTACACTTGGGTGTATTTCTTGCACAAGAAGAATGAAACTGCATCTACTCTAACTGATCATGTCAGATAGCTGGATAAGTTGGTCAAAGATTCTGTTAAAATTATAAGAAGTGATAATGGCACTGAGTTCAAGAATTCAATCATGGAAGAGTTCTGCAAAGAGCATGGAATCAAACACGAATTTCTGCACCGGGAACTTCACAGCAAAATGGAGTTGTAGAAAGAAAGAACAGGACTCTAATTTAAGCTGCACGAACTATGCTTGATGAAGCAAAGCTACCAACCTATTTTTGGGCTGAAGCTATGTATACTGCTTGTTATACACAGAATGCTACACTCATAAACAAGCATGGAAAAACACCATATGAGATGGTGAAGAAAAAGAAGCCAAATCTGAAATACTTTCATGTATTTGGTTTTAAGTGTTTTGTTCTTAAGACTCATCCTGAACAGTTGTCAAAATTTTATCTAAAAGCTGATGAAGGAATTTTGGTTGGATATCCACTTTCCACAAAAGCCTTCAGAGTCTACAATTTAAGAAAAAGGGTTGTCATGAAATCGATCAATGTATCTTTTGATGATAAGAAGATTACTGGACTTGAAGATTTCAATGATCATGATCAGATGAGATTTGAAAATGAAGATTTAAACTCTGATACTGTAAATTCTGATGACTTAAACTCTGTTCCTTTAAGTTCTAACAGATTAAGTTCTGATGTTATTGAAATTGTGGTAACAACTCCAAAGGAAAATACACCTGTCCAGGGGGAGCAAGCTGAAGATCCTATCACAACTCAAGACTCTCAAGAAGCATTAGAACCCGTCACTGGCTCTTCAAGTTCCGATTCATCAAGTTCTGATGAGCCAAATTCTGATAATTCTGAAAACTCTGATTCTTCAAATCCTGAAGAATCTAGCTCAAATTCTGAAGTCTCAGAGAGCATAACTACAGGGGAAGCATCGGAAAATGCTGATGGAGACAGCATGGATCATGGGGGAGGATCCAGTTCTAGAAATCAACTTCCATCTGCAAGGAAGTGGACCAAATCATATACACCTGACTTAATAATTGGAGTTCCTGAAGCAGGTGTCAGAACTAGAACCGCAACATCAAATGAATGTCTCTATCATTCTTTTCTATCTCAGACTGAACCAAAGAAAGTGGAAGAAGCTCTTCAAGATGTTGATTGGGTGCAAGCAATGCAGGAAGAGTTAAATGAATTTGAAAGAAATAAAGTCTGGACCCTAGTGCCAAGAACAAAGAACAGATCCATTGTTGGCACAAAATGGGTGTTCAGAAACAAAACTGACAGTGATGGCATAATTATAAGGAACAAAGCAAGGCTGGTTGCTAAAGGCTACCCTCAACAGGAGGGTATTGATTTTGATGAAACATTTGCACCAGTTGCTAGATTGAAAGCCATAAGAATCTTTTTGGCTTATGTTGCTCACAAAAAGTTTAAAGTCTTTCAAATGGATGTGAAAAGTGCTTTTCTCAATGGAGAATTGGAAGAAGAGGTTTATGTGGAACAACCTCCAGGCTTTGTAGATTCAAAATTTCCAAATCATGTCTACAGGCTTGACAAAGCACTTTATGGCCTTAAGCAAGCTCCAAGAGCATGGTATGAGACTTTAGCTTAATTCTTTCTGGAAAGTGGATTTCACAGATGCACAATTGATAAAACTCTGTTCTACCTCAACCATGGAAAGGACTTACTTTTGGTACAGATATATGTTGATGATATCATATTTGGTTCTATAAATGCCAAGATCTGTGAAAGATTTGCAAAGCTAATGCACTCAAGATATCAAATGAGTATGATGGGAGAACTTAGCTATTTTCTGGGACATCAAGTCAAGCAAAATGAAGAAGGTACTTTTATCAATCAATCTAAGTACACCAGAAATTTACTGAAGAAATTTGGAATGCAAGACTGTTCAACTGCATCCACTCCCATGGCCACTATAACCAAGTTAGATAAAGATACTAGTTCATCAGTAGATATTACTAACTACAGAGGTATGATTGGCTCATTACTCTATTTAACTGCTATTAGACCTGATATCATGTATGCTACATGTCTTTGTGCAAGATTTCAGGTTGATCCAAGAGAACCTCATTTAATAGCTGTGAAAAGAATTTTCAAGTACCTCAAGGGTACAGCTGATCTAGGATTGTGATATCCTAGAGAATCAGATTTTAAGCTAATAGGTTACTCAGATTCAGATTTTGTAGGATGCAAAATAGACAGGAAAAGCACTAGTGGAAGCTGCCAATTTCATGGAGG
The DNA here is from genome assembly GCF_009905375.1 of Apium graveolens. Classification (NCBI taxonomy): domain Eukaryota; kingdom Viridiplantae; phylum Streptophyta; class Magnoliopsida; order Apiales; family Apiaceae; genus Apium; species Apium graveolens. The sequence goes on along the minus strand of NC_133648.1, from coordinate 152,745,013 downwards.
CAGATTGGTTTATTGGTTTAGGAAGAAACAAAAATCAATTTCCACATCAACTGCAGAAGCAGAATATATTGCTGCAGGAAGCTGTTGTGCACAGATTTTTTGGATGAAGAATCAGTTACTGGATTATGGGTTAGAATTTTCTAAAATACCTATTTACTGTGATAATCAAAGTGCTATTGCTATGACAGGTAATCTAGTTCAACACTCAATGACAAAGCACATCAGCATTAGGTACCATTTTATAAAGGAACATGTGATAGAAGGTACAATGGAATTGCATTTTGTTCCAACAGATCAACAAGTAGAAGATATCTTCATAAAACCACTATGTGAAGCTACTTTTACAAGACTGGTAAATGAACTTGGAATGGTTTCAGGTTCTTTCTCTAAATCTGCTTAGTTTTTGTTCTCATGCATCAGACTTTATGATCAGTGTTTACAGATTGTCTAATCTTCATGTAATATGTAGTTAAATTGAAATACATTAAATGCTGATTGTTATCTGATGTGGATCTATATACTCTGTAGTGATTTGAATGTTCTGTGACTATTCAATCCAATGAGGATCACTGTGCTAGATGCTGACCTAGTAGTCTTTAACATACTAGAAATCCCATGTTTGAATTAGTTGTTTATGTGGAAATTTATTAACACAAGCAAATTCTGATTTTGAGCTTAGTCAAATTTACTTTGTGTATCTTATTACTAAGTCACAAACTAGATTCTTGCTTCTTATCTATGAAATTATGATGTCAGTAAATCTTAAAGATGAACTAAATGCTGATAAGCCTCACTTATCTAAATAAAAGAAAAGAAAATAAAATTAAATTCAGGTACTCCTTTGAGATCTAGAGTAGATATGTGGAAGGGAAGACCCAAGTGCATTGCTGGTATTAAGTTATATGCATTAGAAAAGAAAATAAATTTTTCTTGGTGACTTTTCATATTCTCTGATTACTGGAGAAATACTCTGATAATAGCATAAATTCTGATAGCAGTTGTGACTCACTTACACTGAGAAGCCACTGTGAAAAAGAATTCTAAAAGATGCATAAAATGAGCACAAACAATTGAGGTGGAATTTTGCATAAATTCATTCTATAGTAGACTTCACTATTATTGACAGATTTTAAGCATTTTTCTTAGTTATGCCTTATTTCTAAGATGTATTGAAGTTTATCAGATTTTAATCTTTATCTAATATTTTGCCAATGCACACACTTTCACTCCATATGAATGATGAAAATTACTGCGATGATCAAGTTGTTTCAGATAAACAGTTAAGTGTCATTTGCATAGTTTCTGAGGATAAGTTCTGATGGAAGTTCTGATGATTAAACTCTGAAGAATCAAGCCAGTATTTGTATGAAGAATCACAGAAACAAACATTCACTTTTTGAGTACAGAAGCCATGTTCTGATGACTGTTAAAATCTGATAATAGTCAAGTTCTGATATTAAATCCTGATGGAAACTCTGATGCTTACATGGCATTATTCTTTACTTGACTTATTTGTGATAAATACTGAAACGATCATATTTAATCATAATATAATTAGGTGAGATAAAAACAGTCATAATCATTTGGGTTAGTGGTAAACGTGTTTGTCTTGAAAAACTGCATGTGCACAATAATTATTACTTATTTCCCGTGCCTATTAACTCCTGCTTAAACTATTGACTATTCACATATTGCCTAAATTATTACACATCGGTCTAGGGAGACGCTCATTAAGTTAAGTCTACAGTTATTCATTAATCAATCCTCTAGTCCCTTGATATTTCATTGACTATTTAACCGACATTTCATCTCAGACATATCATCTTCTATTCTCACACAAAATCATTCTCTCTCTTTTAATTCTCACTATTTTCCTCCTTCATAAATATGGTTCTTGTAAACATGTTTATGAACTATGAAAACTTCAACGTCGAGTTCAATTGTGGTGACTGAGAACAGGAATGGCACGTCACTGCCATTCCCGATGAGATATGGAACTTGGTTCTATAAGAGGTTCGAAAAAATCTCTTATTCTTTGAGATGGACTATCAACTCCATCTTGATCGCTTGGAAGAAGAATGGAGAGAGGCTCTTCTTCAGCAAGAACGGATCATCCGTCTTGCAGTGCTAGTTGTCAGCAGCAGGAGGAACTAATCGATAGATTTCCTTCTTAGACCAAGGCTGTTAATGTTCACCATCTTAGACTAGGATTATCTTGTAATATTTTGCATGTAATCTACAAATTTCATAAAATGTACTCTTTTGATATTTTAATGAAATTTCTTTTGATTGCAAGATTTAGTCTTTTTTTATCTCACATTATGTGCATGTGAATGTTCTCATTGAAGCCTGTTAATCTTTACTTCATCTACTTAAAATGTATTTCTTGATGATTGTTTTGATTAAAATTGTGGTTACTAATAATTTGTGATGATTTGACAAATAAATGTTGAATTTGAATCGACATATCCTGATATCCAACCATCTCATCCTCAACCATCAGTACCGACCACCATTACACAATCACCTCAAACTTCTCAACCATAACCGCAACCTACCATCAGAACATACTTCAAACCAACACAACCCTCACAACAACAACCATCAGCACCTACCATCAGACCTTCACCTTCCTGGCCCAAAAGGGCAAACTCTGTTCCTCAACCTCCACAAAAGAGAAGGAAGATCATTCTCAGGGATGAATCTGATAGTGAAGAGGAAGCACAGGTTAAAACATCAGAACTTGTGACTAATGAAGCTGAAAATTTAGTTTTTCAGAAAGATACAGAAGCTGAAGGGTCAACCCATCAGGTAAATGCTGCAGCTCGAAGTTTTGATACTTTGAAAAGGACAAGAACTTTAAGTTCTGATGATAAGGCAACTCCTTCACTAGCAAGGAGAATAAAGAAAATGAGAGCTAAGAGACACATGTCTAAGCCTCCATCAGAAGATACTGAAGAAGCTGAGGAAGGAGATCAGGAATCTCCGATCTCAAAAGAGCCAATTATCATTGAATCTCTGCCACCTCCAGCTAAAGACAAAGACACTGTTCAGGATACAGTGGTTACACCTCCCGTTTCTCCTCTTCATAAAGATGTTATAGTTGAAGATTCAGGCTTAAGTCCTGAAATTGACATCAATAGGCTGCACATTCCTACTATTCTGTATTTGGAAGCTCCTACAACAGCTCAACCATCTACTGATAATTCTCCAATCTTAAATGATGATGTAGGGATACCAACAACACCAATTCTGGAGATAAATTCTGATGCTCAGAATTTAGAAGAAGTTGTTCCTGAATCTCCAGTTGCTTCACACACTCTAGTGTTGTCAGAACATACTGTGTCTTCTTCAAGTTCGAAAGACAGTGTTTTTGTTCATACTCCAGCTCATGTACTTGGAAAGGAAGCATTGGTCAAGAAATTTGTTGAACAGGATGCTCATGTAGCTTGGGATGAAACTCATAGAGGAGTACGATGGACCAAGAAGTGGAATGATCCTGATTTCATTCCAAGCTCTAAAGTTCTGACAGTGCACATTGCTAAAGCTGATGAGCTTGTGATAAATTCTGATATCAAGACACATCTCAAGATCACTGCTCTATCTACCAAGAACCTTCAAGGTCTACACTCACAAACTCAAGAAAAGGTTGATAAGCTTCTTGAAAAAGCTGAAAAGCTAGATATGGAGACTAAGCTTGACAAAAAGAGGTTTATCAGACCTAATTCTGAAAAGGTAGAAGAAATTTAGAAAGCTTAAGAGAAGCAACATGCCCAAATCTCTTAGGTCCTGGCTAATCAAGCTTCTCAACAGGCTCAATTGGATGACATCCAATCTTCAGTTGAACTTCTTCTCTCACTCCTACTATCAAATGATGCCAAAGAGAGGGAGAAGATAGTTAAGTCCAAATGCTCTAATGATCAAATATTGAAAAAGAAAGATGATGAAGCTGATGACCAGGGAAACCCTAGCAAGGGTAGAGGTCAAGTTCAGAGTAAAGGGCAGAGCAACAAGGTTTCTTCAAGGAAACTAATTACTAAAGCAAGCAAATCTTCTACTCAAAAGAAGACAATTTCTGAAGCTGCTCAAACTCAAAATCTGATATCAAGTACTGAAACTCAAAATATGATATCAAGTTCTGATGAGCAAAGTCTGATGACAAAGCCTGATGTTCTGATACAAGGTGGAAGTCAAGATTCTCAAAAGTTCATGCAAACTCTGAAGCTCAAGGGAAAGCATACTACTATCTACTATAAAGATCCTAAGATTTAGACACTTGATGAGGAAATTGCTAGAAGATTGTAACACCCCCAAATCCAAGGTCGTGAATTCGGGTTGTTACGATCACTTATTAATTAAATAATTCTCTTTTCACAATATTACTCGACCTTTTATTCAGACTCACACACACACAGGTTATATGCTTGGAAACATTATTAAATAAATCATTTCCACTTATCTACCTGACGGGGCTGGCGCACAAAAAGCCTACGGAACTCACGAGCGTTCCTTACCCGCCTAAGGACAACAGTCCTGGTCTGATCCATGCTGGTAGTCTGTTGTGATATGATATATAAAAGCAAGGGTGAGCATTAAAGCTCAGCAAGGTATATATCCCCATAATTAAGTATGTAAGGATAAATAAAACCAATAATTATACTTTGTATCTCCAAAGCGTTCTGAAAGTTTATATGCTTATCAAATTTATAAAATTCTCAAAATCAACTACAATAGTATATCCACTGAATACTTGTATTCATCTCCTTCTCAAAATCATTTTATACTCGTACTCATTTTATTTCAAAATCTCAAGATGTTACTCGAACCAAGATTCTCATATGGGTGTGATATATATTCGTCAACATCCCAATTTAAAACTCAGCCTTATCGGCAGATTTCTCAAATGGATTTGATATATAATCATCAACATCCTTATTTAAACTCAGTCTTATCGGCAGATTTCTCAAATGGATTTGATATATATTCATCAATATCCTTATTTAAAACTCAGCCTTATCGGCTCTCTGTTGTATATTTCACAACAGTTTTTCCAAAATGGAAGAAAGGGACTATACTGGAATAAACCACGTACCGGTGATCAGCCGAGTACGAAATTTTCTCTACTAGTAGAAGGAATACAAACCTAGCCGCCTTTGGGCTCATCAAGACACTACACGGTGGTTGCCCATTGCCGTGCAAGTCCGAAAGTCAAAGGTCACATAGACCATATAACCGTACAATGCGCCACTCCGCGCTTGCATAATGCGCCACTCCGCGCCTGGTCACTGCCCGATACCACTCCGTGCCGGGCAGGCCACATTCCAGTCCCAAAACAATTATATCTTTTGCTCAAAATCCTTTTTCGAAGGAATAGGTCGTTAAAAGTTGACCTTTAAATAAGATGATTTATTCATCACTTTTAACTCAATTGATCTCTGGGAGTTGTCGGAGTTTTGAATTTAAAATCATTTTCAAATCCCTATCTGTAGTAGGGTGACACATATATTACTCACTTGTTCTTTATTGAATGAGGAAGCAAAACTCTTATGCTTCTAGACTAAGTTCCCTAAGGTTTTGATACGTTTCAAATGATTAATCTCTTTCAAGAGTTTTGAATAATTTAGAAAGTACCTTTGGGAACCATGTCTATTTTTAAATAAGTTTTTAGAAGTCCGAAGATATTAAATATCTAAGGTCTCATAATATTTTAAGAGGGATTCAATGAATTGATAAAATCTTATAAATAAAATATCTTTGTATAAGGTTCAATGAATTAATAAAAAAATCTTAAATACAAAATATCTCTGAATAAGTTCCAATGAATGGAGACACCTTAATCAAATAATCAAAACAGGATTTGGTATCCTATAATTGCTCTTTGAATAGTTAAATCTTTATTAAATAACGTGAAATGATTTATAAACTATTCAGTATATTTTTAAATACTTTATGGATATTTAATAATCCCTTAAGTATCGCTTTATAAAATAATCAATCGAGTAAGGGTGTCCCTTAAATGAATAAACCAATATTTCTCGAAGTTTAAGTCAAAATCTCAATCGTTCGCTTGATATATAAATTACACGAACGTACTTTATTTATCGAAATAGAAATCTTTCGCGTTCGGCTCTCTCCGGAATTAAACCGTTATTAAAATATTTCCGACTCCCATTATCCTATATTATATTTGAAATACGTTTCAATTTCTCATACTCGTGTAAAACGAAATTTGTTTTCGTAAACAATCGCATAATTCGTATGCATTGATATCATAGACAAACATATATATTTGAACTGTAAATCATGCCATCAATATCACAACAGTATATATATAGCATGGATAGTATGAGATAGGGTTTCGAAAACTTGCCTCGAGTAATCGAAGTGGTATGGTATCTAGTGTTTGGTTGGCGATCTATAAACAAGAACCAACGGTCTAAGTTAGTACGCGATTAACGTCTCGCTCTTATTAAGCAACTTTTGCAACTACTCAAGTATAACGAATCTCCGATCGTCACATTCTCAACACTTATATTCTCACTTTATAACATGGTCGAGTTTGGAAATCGATCGTTCGCTTTAGAAAGTCCATTTCGAGTTTTAAGCTCGAACGTGAGAAAACGCGCGTCAAAACTAGGTTTTTATGCGTTTCTCGCTTGCGCTCGCTTTACCAAAATATTTTTATAAAATCGAAAAATTAATATTTTCTCAAAATTCTTTTTGGACAGTCTTCTCTACTGTCATATCCATTTTTCATAATTTTTCCAGAATCTCGAAATTATTTTAAGTCCTTCAAAATCACCATGCAAGTGGATTTAAGTGCAGTTGGCTAATCGCAGAAATGTTTTACACTAAAACGACCATAACTCCTAAATCGTAAATCTCCTCATGATGCTCTACATATGTATAGAAACTACAAAACAAGATATATCTGGTCATGGCCAGTGGTTTTAAAATTTTAACCATTTTCATGGCCGAATGTCCTGCAGAAAACAGATCAAGTGCAAGAATGCCCAAACTCAATTTCTACTACTTGATCTTAACACAATCACTACCTATAACCATCATAAACACAAGTACTTCTCAAGATCCACCCACATACACCTTATATGCTCTATATAGTACCACATACATGGATTACAACTCAACATCTCAAGCCTTTAGCAAGAACATAATCAATACAAACTCAAACAAACACAATCCTTTGGATCTTAACACTACAACAAACATAACTCTTAAATCCAACCATAAAACCTTAAAGGGTTGAAACTTATACCTTCTTGGACACTAGAAAAGGTAGTGCTAGGATTATTGAGGCTTGGTTTGCTTAGAAAACACTTAGAAGGGCTAGCTCCTTAAGAAACAAAACCAAGAAACAAGTTAGAATTTCGGAGTTACATTTCAGCACCTCATTCAAACATTTTTATAAAATTGAAAAAAAATAATTTGAGGCTGAAATTTGGTACGAAGCTTACCCATGATATAGAGAAGATATGGTAAAAATTTCATGATATTTGAATGAGTATATTTTGAGTTATGAATTTTTCTTTCTCCCTTGCTCAGAAAATCCGAACTGCTGGAATGAAAAATGGGAGAGCTTTAAGTGAGGGAAAAGGGGTTGTTTTCTTTTGTGGCTAAAGTGTGGGAGTGTATAATGAATATATGGGATGTATGCAGCAGATTTGACAATAATTTGGCAAAGGTATGGGTTGGTTTGATTGTGTGGTGAAGTGAGAAAAGGGAGAAGTATGGCTTGTGTACTTGTTTGTCTCCCATCACTATTCAACACTATTCTACTAACTATTCTAGTTAGCTTCTAATCATCTAGTTACACTCCTAACTACTAGTTAGGACTTGGTTATGCATGGCCAACTTGCATGGGATTTAATTTCTCATTCGTTTATTTATCGTAAACGCAATCGTCGTTCCATTCCGATAGTTTTCACGTATAACGACTTGTTTCGTAGCGATTTCTTTTATCGCTTATAATCCTATAACCAATTCCATTCCTTCTCTTGATCATAGAAACACCTTGATATATTATTTATTTCACGTAGTATTCCCGGTTCTACGCCATTCTTTATGGATACGAAAACACGTAGTATAATTGTGAATCTTCGAATTCCGTCGGCTTTTACATTCACTTATTTTCCTCGATAAACAAGAATATGATCTCGGATTCTCAAAATTCCACTATTCATTTTATGATGATCCCCATACGTATTACTTAATTAGCTCAAGTTACTATTCACAGAAGTTTTAAAATATTACAAAAATCAGGGTTCTTACAGTCTCCCCCCCTTAAAAGGATTCCGTCCCGGAATCAACTCACAAATAGATGGGGGTACCTTTCTCGCAGGTGGCTCTCTAATTCCCAAGTCGACTCCTCGACCTTGGGATGTCTCAATAAGAATCTGAATAGCTTGACACTCTTGTCCCTGAGTACTTTCTCTTTTCAACCAATGATTTTAACTGGTTGCTCAATGTAGAATAGATCTAGTACTTACTCATGTTTCACTATATTCTTGGTATCCGCATTATACTTTCTCAACATTGGCACATGAAAAATACTATGAACCTGTTGAAGGTTTGGAGGTAAAGCCAATTCGTATGCCACGGTTCTATTTGTCACAAAATCTCAAAGGACCCATATATCGGGAACTCAACTTCCCTTTCTTTCCAAATCTCATCAGTCCTTCCCATGGTGACACTTTCAAAAATACCTGGTCACCCACTTCATACTCTCTGTCTTTTCGTGCTAAGTCGGCATATTTACGCTGTCGGTCATCCTCTGATCAACTCAACTATGTCCCTCGTTCTTTACACCAAGTCGGGACCTAGTAACTTTCTTTCACCAACTTCATCCCAGTACAAGGGTGAATGGAACCTCCGACCATACAGCGCCTCATGTGGGGGAATTTCTATACTCGCATGATAACTATGATTATAGGCAAACTCTATCAAAGATAGGTGTTCATCTCAATAACCTTAAAAATCAATTACAAAATTTCTCAACATGTACTCCAATGTCTGAATGATTCACTCACTTTGTCCATCGGTTTGGGGATGGTATGCAGTACTCACATTCAGTTTGGTTCATAAGCATTCCTGAAAGCTCCTCAAAAAAATCTGGAGTTGAATCGGGGATCTCTGTCAGATACGATAGCTACAGAGACTCCATGTCTTATCACAATTTCCTTGATGTATAGCTCTGCTAATTTATCCACCATGTAGGTTTTCTTGATTGGAAGAAAGTATGCTGACTTGGTCAGTCGATATATAATTACTCATACTGCATCACGGTTAGCCTTAGCTCGAGGAAATCCTACCACAGAATCCATGACTATTTGTTCCCACTTTCACATCGGAATTCCTAAGGGTTGTAGGAGTCCCCTCAGTCGCTGATGTTCCACCTTCACTCTTTAACAGGTCAAACACTTACTGACTCAATTGGCCACGTCTCTTTTCATGTTGGGTCATCAATAATATTCATTTAGATCTCGGTACATCTTGGTACCTCCAGGATGAATTGAATATCCATCGGCAATGCCAGCACGGGGGCTGTTACCAAACTCCTTTTCAATTCCTGAAAACTATCCTCACATTTTTCATTCCACGCAACCCTTTCCGTTTTGCAAGTAGGCCTAGTCAAAGGTCCTGATATCTTAGCGAAATCCTGTACCAACCTCTCATAAAACCGGTTAATTCCCAAAAAGTTCCTACTTCCGTAGGTGTGGTTATTCTTTCTCATTGGAATACTGCCTCAACATTGGTAGGGGCAACTAGCACTCCTTCACTGCTCATCAATTGTCCTAAGATCTGAACTTCATTTTGCCAGAATTCGCACCTTGAGAATTTGGCAAACAACTTTTCTCTTCTCAATGCTTCTACCACTATCCTTAGATATTCCGCATGTTCTTCCTCCATTTTAGAATAGACTAAAATATTATCAATAAAAATAATGACGCACACGTGCAAATACTTTTTAAACACTCGATTCACAAAGTCCATGAAAGCTACTGGGGCATTCTTTAGCCCGAACGACGTCACCAAGAACTCATAATGTCCATACCTCGTGCGAAATACGGTATTTGTCCCCTGTTTTAATCTTCAGTTGGTGATATCCCATTCTTAGATCGATTTTCAAAAAGTGTACCACTCCTTCAAGTTGGTCAAACGAATCGTCAATTCTAGAGAGAGGGTATCTGTTCTTAATAGTCAGCTTATTCAGTTCCCTATACTCTGTGCACAATCGCATACTGCCATCCTTCTTTTTGACAAACAACATTGGTGTGCCTCATGGTGACACATTAGGTCTCATCATTCCTTTGTTCAACAGTTCTTGCAACTGTGAAGTCAATTCTTTCATTTCAACCGGGGCTAGCCTATATGGGGCTTTTTGAAACTGATGTCATTCCTGATGCTAATTCGATAGCGAACTCTATCTCTCGGTCAGGTGATAATCCTGAAAGGTCTTTGGAAAACACATCCTCAAATTCGTTAAAAACTGGTATGTCACATACATCGGGGCTTCTCTCTTGGTACCCGCCACGTATGCTAAATACGCTTTGCTATAATTCCTCAATAATTGCTTCGCTTGAGCAATATTCAAAAATTTCTGGGTCTGACGCTGACCCTTAATCACAATTTCCTTACCGTTAGGCATTCGGATTTTAACTTTCTTTCCTTAATAATCAATCTAAGTACCATTGCTCGACAACCAATCCATTTTTAAGACCACATCAAATTCTCTCAGCCTGAAAGGAATTAAGTCCAACTTAAAGTCCTTCCCTCCTAGTTCCCACTTGCAGATTAGATGAATCTCATTAATTGGAACAACCTCTAAATTCACTATTTCTATTCGCAATAATTCTCGCATTGGAATCACATTAAGTTTTAACTTGGCCAAAAATCTCGCGATATAAAATACTTAGTTGCTTCAGAATTAAACAGAATATTTGCAGTAACCAAATTGAGTAAAAGGTTACCTGCTATCACGCCCTAGCTGGGTTGGGGCAGTTGCTAGAATAATGTCTTGGTTGGTTGCAATTAAAGAACCTCAGTAGCTCTTTTCCCAAATTACATACCCCGAGATGTTTCTCCCCACATGACTTATGATCTGGTAGGGGTGACCGAAACTGGTTATAAAACATAGTCCTATATTGACCACCTCCCTGGGCGATACTCTTGCTTACCGGTTCGCTAAACCTGGTACCCACTACGGGTTGGGACACCGCTCCCCTCTCAGTCCTAATCGGAAACTTCTATTTATCGCTCTACCGCCTTGGCTTCCGAACTCCTCTTCTTGCTCTCTTCCTCTTTTTGACCTTGCTCACTCTCTGCCTCTACAATCGAGGCCTTTTTGCACATAGTCTGTTATCTCAAGTAATGACACTCGGTCCTGAATTCATTGTTTCAGCCCTTACTGAAATCTCCTTGCCTTTTTCTCTTTCGTGTTCACAAACTTCGGCACGAATCTCAACAGTTCAATAAATTTGGCTTTGTACACAGCCACTGACATCTTATCTTACTTAATCTCTAGAAACTTCAACTCCATCTGAGCCTCCATAAACCTGGGAAATACTTTTCCCCATGTGATAATCACATCAGTCTCCAGGGTTCCTTTAGGTTCCCACTAATAATTTGCTTCTCCTTTCAACATATAATTGGTGAACACGGTCTTTTGTGTCTCTTCTATAGGCACTATCTCAAAGCTCTTTTCCATTTCTTTCAGCCAAGCTCTGGCCTTAACAGATTAGCAGTCCCTTGAAATTTCTGGGGGTTTTAACAACCTAAAGGCCTTAAAGACATTAGTAACTGGAACATGATCAACCTGGGTTGAGGGTGACAATTTAAATTATCTCGAAGAAGATTCATAATTTGGTCCATGGGGTTTCCGCTCTGGCCTTCCCCCTCGTTAGTATCCATAGTTTCTTCTTCATTGTAATCCTCTAAGTCGAATTCATTATATTCGACTTCCTCGTGTTCTTGGTTATTTTGGTTTACCAATTCAGCAGGGTTTGCTCTAGTTCCCCAATATGTCGGGGTGGCATTGTTATGCTAATATTAAAGATCACCAATATAACATTATTCGCGTCTCTCCTCATTATGTTAAAGTCGCTTAATAACTCGCTTTGCCACAAATACATTCTTCATTCCTCTTTAGTTACTCGCAACGTTGTGCCCACGCACCTGATTTGATGCGTTAACAAAAGACGACATCCTGTCGAGAATATACACGTAGCTCCTAGTGATATCCCACTCTTGCAATTCTGCGTCAGACTTATTGGTCTTCTCCTCCAGCAGTTCGGAGCTTGCTGCGTTGATTGCAGGAGCATGAAACTTTTCGAAAATTATTCTGTCGATTCTCGCTTTCCGTGCCGAGCTATAATGGCTTAACGGACAAAATGATTTCATATTATCGCATAGCATTCTCATCTTGGGACACGCTAAAATCTTCCTTATAGGACATAGATTCCTCAATAGTATAGCGAATACCCTTCTTGGTAGAATCGCTGTTTATCATGTATTGAACCCTTATTATCGGAACAATACTTTCAACCAATTCAGGTAACGTAATAACCTTAATAGTAAAAGAATTAAGAATCTTGATTCTTGCCTAATATGTCTCCTCAAGGACCCTCTATAAAGAGCTATGAGTAGCAAGACTCGGGTTTTCCAATCAACCCATGGTATTGGGGTATCGTTTTCATCCCGCTTTCTCCGGAGACTTAGCTCCACTTCTATATCAACATTATAAAAATCATGTACAATTTTCTCCTTTCCTCATTTTGTCGATCTTAAACGATCCCATCAATTTCCGTATAACACTTCACATAAACACTTCAACATAACTCCTGGTAGTCCATCAACAAACTCTATCGGCTCAACCAATGGACTCTCTTTTGCATATAACTCTTAGCACTCTTTTCTCTGAGTGCTACAACTCATTCTCTTCCCTTAATGTCGGCTTTTCAATCAACTGTTAATAACTCAACCAATGCCTCAACTCTTAAGGCTAAGGTCCCCTTGGGTACTACTGTCGCGACTACTCCATAGTAATCCGACTACGAACTCGATGAAAGTTCTTGTTAACTTTTAGATCCTCAGTCTACCCATTTTACTCTTACTGTTTCCAAGACTTATAACCTTTGGCTCTGATACCATTTCTGTAACACCCCCAAATCCAAGGTCGTGAATTCGGGTTGTTACGATCACTTATTAATTAAATAATTCTCTTTTCACAATATTACTCGACCTTTTATTCAGACTCACACACACACAGGTTATATGCTTGGAAACATTATTAAATAAATCATTTCCACTTATCTACCTGACGGGGCTGGCGCACAAAAAGCCTACGGAACTCACGAGCGTTCCTTACCCGCCTAAGGACAACAGTCCTGGTCTGATCCATGCTGGTAGTCTGTTGTGATATGATATATAAAAGCAAGGGTGAGCATTAAAGCTCAGCAAGGTATATATCCCCATAATTAAGTATGTAAGGATAAATAAAACCAATAATTATACTTTGTATCTCCAAAGCGTTCTGAAAGTTTATATGCTTATCAAATTTATAAAATTCTCAAAATCAACTACAATAGTATATCCACTGAATACTTGTATTCATCTCCTTCTCAAAATCATTTTATACTCGTACTCATTTTATTTCAAAATCTCAAGATGTTACTCGAACCAAGATTCTCATATGGGTGTGATATATATTCGTCAACATCCCAATTTAAAACTCAGCCTTATCGGCAGATTTCTCAAATGGATTTGATATATAATCATCAACATCCTTATTTAAACTCAGTCTTATCGGCAGATTTCTCAAATGGATTTGATATATATTCATCAATATCCTTATTTAAAACTCAGCCTTATCGGCTCTCTGTTGTATATTTCACAACAGTTTTTCCAAAATGGAAGAAAGGGACTATACTGGAATAAACCACGTACCGGTGATCAGCCGAGTACGAAATTTTCTCTACTAGTAGAAGGAATACAAACCTAGCCGCCTTTGGGCTCATCAAGACACTACACGGTGGTTGCCCATTGCCGTGCAAGTCCGAAAGTCAAAGGTCACATAGACCATATAACCGTACAATGCGCCACTCCGCGCTTGCATAATGCGCCACTCCGCGCCTGGTCACTGCCCGATACCACTCCGTGCCGGGCAGGCCACATTCCAGTCCCAAAACAATTATATCTTTTGCTCAAAATCCTTTTTCGAAGGAATAGGTCGTTAAAAGTTGACCTTTAAATAAGATGATTTATTCATCACTTTTAACTCAATTGATCTCTGGGAGTTGTCGGAGTTTTGAATTTAAAATCATTTTCAAATCCCTATCTGTAGTAGGGTGACACATATATTACTCACTTGTTCTTTATTGAATGAGGAAGCAAAACTCTTATGCTTCTAGACTAAGTTCCCTAAGGTTTTGATACGTTTCAAATGATTAATCTCTTTCAAGAGTTTTGAATAATTTAGAAAGTACCTTTGGGAACCATGTCTATTTTTAAATAAGTTTTTAGAAGTCCGAAGATATTAAATATCTAAGGTCTCATAATATTTTAAGAGGGATTCAATGAATTGATAAAATCTTATAAATAAAATATCTTTGTATAAGGTTCAATGAATTAATAAAAAAATCTTAAATACAAAATATCTCTGAATAAGTTCCAATGAATGGAGACACCTTAATCAAATAATCAAAACAGGATTTGGTATCCTATAATTGCTCTTTGAATAGTTAAATCTTTATTAAATAACGTGAAATGATTTATAAACTATTCAGTATATTTTTAAATACTTTATGGATATTTAATAATCCCTTAAGTATCGCTTTATAAAATAATCAATCGAGTAAGGGTGTCCCTTAAATGAATAAACCAATATTTCTCGAAGTTTAAGTCAAAATCTCAATCGTTCGCTTGATATATAAATTACACGAACGTACTTTATTTATCGAAATAGAAATCTTTCGCGTTCGGCTCTCTCCGGAATTAAACCGTTATTAAAATATTTCCGACTCCCATTATCCTATATTATATTTGAAATACGTTTCAATTTCTCATACTCGTGTAAAACGAAATTTGTTTTCGTAAACAATCGCATAATTCGTATGCATTGATATCATAGACAAACATATATATTTGAACTGTAAATCATGCCATCAATATCACAACAGTATATATATAGCATGGATAGTATGAGATAGGGTTTCGAAAACTTGCCTCGAGTAATCGAAGTGGTATGGTATCTAGTGTTTGGTTGGCGATCTATAAACAAGAACCAACGGTCTAAGTTAGTACGCGATTAACGTCTCGCTCTTATTAAGCAACTTTTGCAACTACTCAAGTATAACGAATCTCCGATCGTCACATTCTCAACACTTATATTCTCACTTTATAACATGGTCGAGTTTGGAAATCGATCGTTCGCTTTAGAAAGTCCATTTCGAGTTTTAAGCTCGAACGTGAGAAAACGCGCGTCAAAACTAGGTTTTTATGCGTTTCTCGCTTGCGCTCGCTTTACCAAAATATTTTTATAAAATCGAAAAATTAATATTTTCTCAAAATTCTTTTTGGACAGTCTTCTCTACTGTCATATCCATTTTTCATAATTTTTCCAGAATCTCGAAATTATTTTAAGTCCTTCAAAATCACCATGCAAGTGGATTTAAGTGCAGTTGGCTAATCGCAGAAATGTTTTACACTAAAACGACCATAACTCCTAAATCGTAAATCTCCTCATGATGCTCTACATATGTATAGAAACTACAAAACAAGATATATCTGGTCATGGCCAGTGGTTTTAAAATTTTAACCATTTTCATGGCCGAATGTCCTGCAGAAAACAGATCAAGTGCAAGAATGCCCAAACTCAATTTCTACTACTTGATCTTAACACAATCACTACCTATAACCATCATAAACACAAGTACTTCTCAAGATCCACCCACATACACCTTATATGCTCTATATAGTACCACATACATGGATTACAACTCAACATCTCAAGCCTTTAGCAAGAACATAATCAATACAAACTCAAACAAACACAATCCTTTGGATCTTAACACTACAACAAACATAACTCTTAAATCCAACCATAAAACCTTAAAGGGTTGAAACTTATACCTTCTTGGACACTAGAAAAGGTAGTGCTAGGATTATTGAGGCTTGGTTTGCTTAGAAAACACTTAGAAGGGCTAGCTCCTTAAGAAACAAAACCAAGAAACAAGTTAGAATTTCGGAGTTACATTTCAGCACCTCATTCAAACATTTTTATAAAATTGAAAAAAAATAATTTGAGGCTGAAATTTGGTACGAAGCTTACCCATGATATAGAGAAGATATGGTAAAAATTTCATGATATTTGAATGAGTATATTTTGAGTTATGAATTTTTCTTTCTCCCTTGCTCAGAAAATCCGAACTGCTGGAATGAAAAATGGGAGAGCTTTAAGTGAGGGAAAAGGGGTTGTTTTCTTTTGTGGCTAAAGTGTGGGAGTGTATAATGAATATATGGGATGTATGCAGCAGATTTGACAATAATTTGGCAAAGGTATGGGTTGGTTTGATTGTGTGGTGAAGTGAGAAAAGGGAGAAGTATGGCTTGTGTACTTGTTTGTCTCCCATCACTATTCAACACTATTCTACTAACTATTCTAGTTAGCTTCTAATCATCTAGTTACACTCCTAACTACTAGTTAGGACTTGGTTATGCATGGCCAACTTGCATGGGATTTAATTTCTCATTCGTTTATTTATCGTAAACGCAATCGTCGTTCCATTCCGATAGTTTTCACGTATAACGACTTGTTTCGTAGCGATTTCTTTTATCGCTTATAATCCTATAACCAATTCCATTCCTTCTCTTGATCATAGAAACACCTTGATATATTATTTATTTCACGTAGTATTCCCGGTTCTACGCCATTCTTTATGGATACGAAAACACGTAGTATAATTGTGAATCTTCGAATTCCGTCGGCTTTTACATTCACTTATTTTCCTCGATAAACAAGAATATGATCTCGGATTCTCAAAATTCCACTATTCATTTTATGATGATCCCCATACGTATTACTTAATTAGCTCAAGTTACTATTCACAGAAGTTTTAAAATATTACAAAAATCAGGGTTCTTACAAAGATTGTTTCTGAAGCATAATCTAGGAATGGATTTAGAAAATCTCAAGGAGGAAGAAGCTAGATTTAGAGCTGAAAAGAAAAATCTAAAGCCAAAAGCTTCTGTTGTAAAGAAACCTCTAAGGCCTAAGGTAAAATGCATTGTGATCAAGGATAAGTTCACATACTAAGGCATCAAAGCTCAAAACAAGATCACAATCTGAGATTGATCCCAAAGACAAAGGGAAGGGGAAAGTTGATGAACCAACCAAGCCACTGGAGATGAAAATTCCTCAAATTCTGATAAAGCCAGTATGCAAAATGGTTCAAGTTACTGATGATACTCTTGCTGTAGATAAATATGTTAAAACTCTGAAAGAAAGAAGATTTTTGAAGAATCAAAGACAACCTCTGACAAGGCTCAAGTTGTTCAGAGTGAAGAACATCAAGCTACAACAGAAACAACAAGTTCTGATAAAGTCATCAAGACATTAACCTCTGACAGTACTCAAGTTGATTTAGACAAGATGGAAGTAGCTGACAAAAAGAAACTCCTATAGAAAAATGTCAAACTCTCAGATCCAAAGAAAAGCCAATTTTTATCTGATTTCATGACTGTTGGATTGAAAGCCAGAGAAGTAAGAGACAGAGCTGGACTAGCTTCTGATGAAGCTAAGATTAAAACAGGAGTTGAAGTGCCGACTATAGATCCATTTCTTTTAACTGATCAACCTCTTGAAGATGTTATACAGAAACACCTTGATAAGGTTATCTCTGTTCAAGTGGTACTGGATGCTCATGACAAGCACAATGTCAAGGAAAATCTGATTCTATTTCTTGAAGATGGAAGGACATATCAGATGTCAGAATCAGATGTGCTAAACAAATCACTGAAAGAACTTCAATTCTTTCATTACCTTTTAGAGGTAAAGTCTGATATTACCAGGAGATGGTCAAATTTTTATATTGAAGACCATCAGAGATAAAGCAAGAAATTCTGGTTCAAGAATTACAAAATTCATTCCTAATATTGTCGAAGATGATGGAAGTAAAATTCCAATGAAGAAGGATTCTGCTAAGCTTGAAGTGTTACTGAATGAGAAATGTCTGTGCTACAATGAAGATTCTTCTCATCCTAGGGTAATAAGACTAAATGATGGTTTAGAAAGAAACCATATCTCTGCTTTAAGGACTGCAATCTACCAGACTGGAAGTCAGAATGAAGAGATGAAGAAAGTCAAGACTACAATGTCTCAAGTCCTGAGGATTAAAGAAGAAAAACTGATATCAAACTTTGTCAAGAATCATTATGGATTCAGATTGACTCAGTGAGATTGGTAAAAGCTACAAGGACTGTAAGTTGTAGTTAGTTATCTAGTTAAACTCTTATTTGCATTTGTACTTAAATGTTTTTGACATCATCAAATCTATTAACTTGTATATTTTGCATAATTTACAAGTTGAGGGAGATTCTTAAATATATTTGAGATGTCATGTCTAATCTGATTCATGTTTAGTTCTCAGATCTTAACAAACAGGACATATCAGGACTTACTAGAATCAAGACTTACTGGAAGTCAGAACTTAATATCAGAACTTAAGGTCATATTAGAACTTAAGTGCGGGAAGACTTTCATATAAGAAAGGAAGCTGATTTACAGTAGAAGATCGAGACTAAATAAAAGAAGATATGCATGGAAAGAGTTAGAAGACTGAAAGACTTGTAGAAGATATCTGATTGACATATTTTAGGAGACAGAATTATATTCCATATCAATTAGAAGTTATCTCGTAACTGTGTACTATATAAACACAGACTTAGGGTTTACACTAGATGTGTTATCATTATCGAGAAGATTATACATTGTAACCTAACAGCTCTTAGTGATATTTGTTCATCACTGAGAGAGAACAACAGTTCATATTATAACAGAGTTTATTCAATATACTTGATCTTTGTTACATACTTGTGTTAAATCGATTTGATTGTATAAACACTGTATTCAACCCCCTTCTACAGTATTGTGTGACCTAACAGATACTGGTTTCGTTCCTGATGCTAATTCTATAGCGAATTCTATTTCTCTGTCAGGTGGCAATCCTGGTAAGTTCTCTGGAAACACATCCTCGAATTCATTTACTATGGGTATGTCCTGTATGTTAGGAACTTCCTTCTTAGTATCTATCACATAGGCCAAATAGGCCTCGTTACCTTTCTCTAACAATCTTTTTGCCTGTAGCATGGTCAGAAATTTCTGGGTCTGTCGTTGACCTCTAAACACTACTTTTTTTCCATTTTGCACTCTTATCTTTACCCTCTTCCACTCACAATCTATTTGCGCTCCATTACCGGATAACCAATCCATTCCTAAGATTATATCAAATTCTCCTAACGCGAATAGGATTAGGTCAACTTCAAAGACTTTTCCCTCTAATTTCAACTTGCATTTGGGGTGTACTTGATTCACAAGAATTATTTCTTTGTTGTTATTTCCACTTTTAATACCTCACGTAATGGTATGGCGTTAAGTTTTAACATTTTAGCAAAATCTTGAGATATAAATGACTTAGTTGCTCGAGAATCAAATAGGACATTTGCATATTCGGAATTTAACAGAAGGGTACCTGCTATCACGTCAGTGTTCCCGACAGTGTCTTGAATGGTCATGTTGAAGGTCCTAGCAGCTGGGGGCCGGTTGGATGCAGCTCTGCTCATCCCTGAGGCTGGGGGCTTTAATGTCGGGCAATCTTTCCTCATGTGCCCTACCTTTCCACACTTGAAACATGTTATGCTGGGTCGGTTACAGTGGGTGGCAAGGTTCCCGGTTTGGTCACACTTATATCATTTCAGAGGGGCTCTCATCTGGCTACACACTCCAAATTGTCTCTTTCCACATGTTTGACACTCCGGTATTGGGGCGTGAGGATGGCTATGAAATGTTGCCTTAGATTGTCCGCCGCCCCGGCCAACACTCTCACTAGGGTCCTTTCTAAATCCGGGGCCTCTTCCAAGTTGGGACACTACTCCCCTGACGAACCTTCTTGGAAGGTTCCTGTTCCCGGTTCCCCTTCCTTGGCTTCCTATCTTCCTCTTCATATTTTCCTTTTCCTTCAAAATTTGCTCATTGCCAGCTTCAACAATCGAGGCTTTCTGCACTAAGGTGGTGCAATCTATCAGCTCTAGTACTGCCACTCGGTTCAGGATCCACTATTTCAGACCAAGCTAGAACCTTCGCGCTTTTTTCTCTTCGGTATTCATGAACTTAGGCACAAATTGTGATAGCTCAGTAAACTTGGCCTCATACTCTGCCATAGTCATCTTATCTTGTTTCAACTCTAGAAACTTAATATGCATCCAGGTTTCCGTAAACCTAGGGAAATACTTGTCTAAGAACAATCGGGTAAATCTATCCCATATAATTACATCATCTGTCTCGAGGTTTCGTTTGGACTCCCACCAGTAATTAGCTTCCCCTTTCAGCATGTAAGAAGCGAAAATGATCTTATATCGTTCTTCCACATCTAGTATCTCGAAGGAATTTTTTATTTCCTCGAGCCAGGCCAGTGCTTCAACGGGGTCGACAGATTCTAGAAACTCTGGGGATTTGAGGGATTTGAATGCCCTGAAGGCAGTGGCCGCAGTCTGTTGGGCAATATGCGGCTGTGGTGGGATGGGCTGTTAGTTCATATTTGCCCTTAATAGTTTCGTAAACTCATTCATGGGGTTCCCTCCCTGATGGGTATCCTCAGCCTCTTCTTCTACATATTCTTCCTCATCATACTTGTTATAGTCTAGATCTTCTTCATTTTCTTCATTCACTACGGGGTCACGTCCATTCCATTCTTGGTTAAGAGATTCTACGGGCTATGCCCCGGTTCCTCTTCTATGGGGTGGCACTGTTCTGATAATGAAAATTGTCAATATAGTTGTAATTTTTTTTACAATTGGATTAATTTATTCATGGTAAGCATGTCATTAATTATCAAGCATGTTTTTATGAAGTGCAATAATATGGAAATCAATTTCTTAATAACTGCTAGATATATATACCATAGGGTCGCCCAATTATATCTTGGGGACAAAACAACTATCCGAGTTCATACATGACCTGATTATAATACATCGCTACTTATCCTGAATACTTAATGCAAATACATAAACTGTGTACCCTGAAGGGCTAGGAACGCTATATACTACTAGCTATCCTATCAAAATAGATGACAAGTCACCCAGCCCTCTTCAAGATCCATAAGTAGTCACTCGTCCCTCAATCACTGTCGCTGCGCGTGAGGCCTCACATCCCCCTCCTCACTTCTGCCAACATCATCTCTGTGTCAACTATAGGGATGTATCCTCCCACCGCCGTCATCCTCATCTGAACCCAGGTACGGAGCTCGATCCCATCGATCTTCCTGTGGTCTATGGCCGGGGAAGCAGCTCTAAAGTCCCCCGGATATCCTAGCCTGATGGCTCTCTACTGTCAGCGCCTGTCGTAGCTCTATAATGCGGACAGATGCCGCGGTGAGCTCAGTGTTAAGCTGAGGCACTATCCAGTCATGTACATCTACATGTATGGTCGCCGGGGGTTGTAGAGGTGAGTTTGGGTCGCTAGAGGATATATCATAAGCCTCGTAGGTCTGTCCATCCATCTCATCCTCCTCGTCCTCATCGGTATAGGGCAGAGGACTCTATATCCCTGGGTGTGGTGTAGGGGAGCGAACAGTCGGGAGAGGGTACATCTCTATATCCCTCCTACCTAAGCCACCTCCCTGGGGCATCTCAACGTCATCAGCTATGGGGTCAGGATGGTCAGTCTCCTCCTCTGGAGCATCCTCAGTAGGGTCATCATCTGAGTCATCAATGGGTGGGTCCTCCGGCTCAGGAGTAGGGTCACGCTCAGGGGCCATAACATCATCAACAGGGTCAACCTCTCCCATAGGCTCCACTGGCACCTGACACAATATGCAAGGTGTTACTAACTTAGAGTCGGAATTCCCTTGAGTGTAAAACTGCCAAGACTACCTATGTATCCTGACGACGAACTCGACTTGAGTTCTAATTGATTATTTATTATTCTTATGTCTACATATTTTATATCCAATCATTTCCAAGATTTGATAACCTGAGGCTCTGATACCATTTATGTGGCGCCCCAAAATCCGGGGTCAAGGATCTAGGAGGCCACGCTATCTTGAATACTATATAACACATACTCGTATCATAATATATAAATACTCACACTTTTACGACCCCACACTTATCACACACACACACTTATAGGTTATTGTGTTGGAAACAAACCATTCATTACTAGAGTAAATTAATCCACAAAGTGATAATAACCCGAAAGTAGTTAAGTCTTACCGAGAAATAACCTTTAAGTAAGGCTGGTCCGTTGGCCAAATATTTGTTTCTTATTCATTATCTTACATAAGTCATACTTGTAAATAAGCCGAACTAAAAATAACTGAAAAAAATCCAGCTTATTCGGTCTACCTGTGGTAAAACACCAAACATCCTACGGAACAGCTGGCCATTTTCTACCCATTTCCTGGCTGTCAGTTTCATGATAGGCATCTTGATTCACTGTTGTGTTGTGTCAATTTAAGAAAATAAGTGTGAGCTATATTTGCCCAGCATAATAATGTACAGAATGAAATGACTGTATGATAACTCAAGTAAAACGTCATATATGATAAATACGTTTTACTCAAAAATAGTTTTTCTTGGTGATACACACCTTCTTTTGAAAACAATTCTTTAGTGGATTTATTATCCTGTGAATACCTTAATGGCAAACCCAACACTAAGCTTGGGTTACGATATTGCATCACAATTTCAGTTGGAAGAATAAGACATTAATTGGAGCCGCCGCATACGATGATTAGTCGTTCTACGGGAAAATAGTAACCTTTTCTACTAGTAGAAGGACGACACTTTCATATTCCAGTTATCACCCTTGCCGCATTCGGGCTACGTGTCCCATTTTTGGGTATACACATACTTCACAAGTTCCTGAGTACACAAAGTACCTTCACTTGCGGTACCTTCGGTAGTCCACCTAGCACACATAGTACTAGAGTCTACCCCTCCGTTGTCCTTTAACAAAATTCTATCATATCTTGAGAACTCAAACAATATCGAAGTTCCCCCAAACATTTTGTTTGTTGATAGAAACAACTTGTTTTATTAGCGTATATATGTATATGTATACGTACTTCCGAATTTTTTGGAGGAAGTACTAAGGATGTAAGTTGACCGTTGTCAACAGATAATTAAATAAGGAGAAGTTTCTTTTGAAACTATATCCAAAATATTTAAAATAAGTCGAGATAATATTCTTTACCGATCTGAAATTATTCGAATGATTTTCCGAAAATCAAAAAGTATTATAGATCGGGTTTTATGATTTTTAAATCATAAATAAATCATTTAATAATAATTAATAATTAAATATCAATCATTAAATAATTAAACCTCGAATAATTATGCTTTAAAAGAATATTAAAATAATATTCCTCAACTAATTTATGTTTAAGTAATTTAAAGTAATCTTTAATATTAATCGGGTTTGAAATAAATAATCGTTGGAGAATACTCCTCCTAAAATAAATGAATAGTTAATTAATATTTATTATTCGAGCAATAAAATATAGTTGAGGAAATACGATCTTTGGAAATCATTTTAATAAAAGTTTGAGGTATTTAATGTTTCGTAAGTGGACGTTGAGTCCCTTAAAACGTAACTGCTATGGACTTTACCCGTCCTACAAATATCACCGGAATGATTCCCGGGTTTTTATTTTAAAATCCCAACCGACTCTCAGTCTTATAATTATACGTCACGCTTATGGCGGAGTTAAGCATTTCATAAAATATATGTATCTTACAACATCGCTACATTACGCGAAACTCAATTACTAAGTATCATGGAAAGCATGGTATTTATGCAATGAAAATAAAACAGCCCTTTCATAACACAAAAGTAAATGGTAGTTGGGTTCGTAAACTTGCATGGGTATCTCAAGGTGGAGGATGCTCTAGGTTCCGCTCGGAAATCTATAACCATAAACGCAAATCGTTTTGTTAGGCCCCGTTCTAATTTACGGCGACTCACACCCATATGCTACTTATTATGCATCCTCTCTACTTATTTTACCCTTATTATTTCCGTACATACTTATTTATGTTACGGTCGCTTTCTTTCTCGAAGTACCTTATGTCCGTTTTCATTTTCACCGTCGGCTACGCTTATGGATTCTATGGTTTTCTAATCGCGCGGTCTCGGCTCCGATATTTTTATAAAATTGAAAAATCATTTTTTTCACTTGAAATTTTTGTAGCAGTTAAGGAACTCAATTTACTACGCTCTTTTAACATTTCATGATTTATGAACATTTTTAAGTCGATCCTTTTTATTTTCAAAGTTCATAATTCGTAGCAGTTTTTGTCGCGTAAATCACTTTTAGTAAAACGGCCATAACTTTTGATCCGTAAATCGAAATCAAGAGATTCAAGTGCCTAAACGATACTTATAACATTTTATATCATAATCAAGTGTTATTTTTCAAGAAACTACATTTTAAATCTACGGAACTTTCTGTAGAAACTTAATGTTACGTTTTGTTCGTTTTAGCGAGATTACGGTTACGATCCGAGTTTCGTTTGTGCCTTAAAACTTTATACTGCCACCAACAATCATCATATCATCATCACCACACTAAATCCTCTCAAGAACATCAAGTTCTTGAGGAAACAACTGTGACGGCCTCAACCCCGGGGTCAGGAGTTGACATCACTCAACATAAATACCAGAAATAAACAACAAGATTATTATTAATATATACTAACTTAACGCCGAACCAAGATCCGATCCAGGTTCAAGTATGATTCAGGTTCACATTATACAAACCAATTATTCAAAAGTCTGACACACTCTAACTTTATTCAGCAACTCATCAGACCGCATGTGGCCTGACAAACACTACCTCTGAGGAGCCGGGTCCTGAAGGGGCGGGAACACGAGTATGTATGACTGGCCTTCTAGGCATCTGCGAAATATATACATAACAGGTTGCAAGGGTGAGCATAATCGCTCAGCAGTACCAACATATGAATATTAGTATAAAAATAGTAACGTAAACAATGATAGGAACATAACTATAATCATGTCAACAACATTATTTAATGAAAAACTGAGATAACTGGATATCACTGTCTAGCATGCTTTTTATAAAACAACGTAGTAGTGTGCTATGTAAGTACTAGAGTCCAATTTTAGCATGCTATTTACATTTATAAAACCACTGTATCAACCACTTATACCCTTACGGGAATCATAAATCCAAATCAGATACGTAACGGATATGTGAAGACAGCTGATCAGGCTATCAACAGTAGACGACTCTAACTGCTATTCCATTTACCTGTTCCGGAACTCAGAGACTAGCTAGGTCTCTGACCAGCTGGACTATTCGGTTATATAGTGCGCGCAACCGAATTAGCCTCTTACGCCACCTCAATAGGCCTACTCTGGCCCCTATATATCCCATATCTGATCGTTTTATCCAGTTTCCAAAACACTTGTACCTATCTCACTTTCAAAGCCATTCATTTTACCAGCACACATATAAAAATTCAGTTCACAAATTAATTCATTCGAGATAGGTACCTTTTGAAGTTACTTTTCCCCAAAACAATTTGAAAACAGTGATTTATAACTACAGGGGATATGTAACTTAAAACATTTATGTTCCATTATGAGAATAAAACATTTAGCTATTCATACATACTAAACCATAAAAGAATAATCAGGGGTACTTGCCTTGCAACGCTTTCAGAAATCCTAAGTAACTTTCACGTCGACTTTAGTCCTTGCAACACTCGACCAGAATCTACAGATACAGAATACCCTAATCAGTTATATCGACATGCTTGGTATCCTCAACTTTAACAACCCAATACGATAACCCGACTCATATAGCTATTATACATATAATCACGTAATCCGATACAAATAGGGTAGCACGTATAATATAAATAAGTACGTTTCAAAATAAATTTTTAGAAAATTTTGGCAGCAACTCCTTTGTTTATAAGCCTACCCGTCGATTACAATCGACGTCAACAATCACAACAATTCACAATCTCATCCAATACCAATTTCACAATCACGTATTTATTTACGTATAACCCAAAATACAATTTATTTCCGAAAATATTTTATACAAATTGTTTTATTTATTTATAAAGTATAGGACTCAGAACAACGTCGTCACCGTCAACCGTTGACTCACCGAAGTTTATCGTCAACGACGGTACAATTTATTGGCGCCCGATATAATACGGGTTACCAAATAAATTATACCGATTAATATTATTTTCTCGCAACAAAATTTTTTATTTCACGAACGATACTCAATTAATTCCCTGCAGAAAAATAAAAATCAATTTCCAGTCACCAAACCAAACTGCACAAACAGGCCCAACAGAAAAGGCTCGAAAAATATCCGGCCCAACTGCAAGCCCAAAAACAGCCAAAGGACAGCCCAACAGCAACACAGAACAGGGAACAAAGAGGCACGCGGCCACGCGCCGCCCCAACCCACACCACCGATCAAACATACATGCACACACAACCACAACACACACACAATCACAACACACACACGCAGGCACAACACACATACACACAGGCACAACAACACACACACAAATATATACATATCTATATATAGATATATACATACATATAAGCAACAGGAACCACCAAGCTCACCGGAAAAACACGATGGCGGGGAGACCGGAGCAACAGGAGGGAGGAACGGAGAAGAACGCTGGAAAAGAAAAGAAAAGAACGGGAGGAAGAAACGGGGAGGGAAGAGAGCGAAGTAAGGGAGAGATTTTTTGAGAGATTGAATCGAGAGAGAAAGGGAGAGATTTCGAGAATTCAGCTGAGAGAGAGACAATGAACAAAAGAAATGGTTCCTCAATTAACAAGCTGCAGCCACGTGTCCTTTATTTAGGATACGTGTCACTTTCTTATTATCGCCAATCGAGTTATACAGGGTCAATTACATCCCGCAGTTATTATTTACGAAACGAGTTCTCGAGAAAATAACTTCAAAAATTTATTGAAACAACTTCAAAATTTTATACATATCCCGAACTTAATTAAAACGTAAGTTTCGTAATTTTAAAATAATTTCTGAAATGCAGTTTGTACCCATTTTTAATAATTAAACGAAATGACACGCGGGTAAAACTAATCCCGAAAATTTCCAAAATAATTTTAAAATTCTCAGAATAATAGAACTTAATAAAATATGAGTTTCATAATTCTTGAATATTTCTGGAATTAAGTATGGATTTTACAAATAAGCACAATCAGAAAGTCATTTAAAAACAAATAATTAGTGAAATATTGATTTCTCAATTTTATAAAGTCCTAAAAATAATTATTGAAATTATAAAATTATAAAACCAATTTTAGAGATAATCCAAATATTTATAGAATTGAAACGGTAATAAAATCACTTTTACAAGTATAACAGAACCAAATATCTCCATAATAAATTACAAAATCCATACCATAAATCAATAGATCTCAGATAAATAATAAAAATCAACACACTATTGCCGAAAATCAATGCACATATTTTATTTAATTATTTATTCAATTATTACACTTTTAAATATTAAAAATAAAAGAAAATAAATGAGTCATTATATCCTTTCCCCCTTAAAAAGATTATGTCCCCAGAATCTTACTCAGCGAAATAAATGAGGATATTTATCAAGCATTTCTGACTCTAACTCCCAAGTATACTCTTCTACTCGAGGATTTTTCCACAAGACTTTCACTATGGGGATTGACTTATTCCTAAGGACTTGTTCTTTACGGTCCAAAATCTAAATCGATTGTTCCACATAAGACAAATCTGGCTGAAACTGAATCGGTTCATATTCTATGACTTGATTCGAATCAGGAACATAAGGCTTCAACATAGATACGTGGAACACATTATGAATGTGCTTCCACTGCGGTGGTAACACTATCTCGTAAGCTACCTTTCCTACTTTCTTCAAAACCTCAAAGGGTCCTATAAATCTGGGGCTAAGTTTACCTTTTTGACCAAATCGTATTAACCCTTTCCAAGGTGATACCTTTAGTAACACCAGAGTTTCTGTCTCGAAGTTCATATCTTTCCTATGCAAATCTGCATCCTTTCTCTGTCTATTTTGGGCTGCTTCTAACCTTTTTCGAATCAATACTATTGCATCTTTGGTTTGCTGAACCAACTGGGGACCTAACACTTTCTTCTCTCCTACTTCATCCCAGTACAACGATGATCTACACTTGCATCCATACAAAGCTTCGTAAGGTGGCATCGCGATACTGGCATGGTAGCTGCTATTATACGAGAACTTAATCAAAGGTAGGTGTTCATCCTAATTACCCTTAAAATCCAAAAAACAAACTCTCAACATATCCTCTATGGTCTGAATCGTTCTTTCACTTTGGCCGTATATGTGAGGATGATAAGCGGTGCTCATATTCAGCTTTGTTCCTAGGCACTCTTGGAATTTAGTCCAAAACCTGAAATTGAATCTCGGGTCTCGATCTGACACTATAGACACAAGCACTCCATATTTGGTAACGATTTCATCCAAGTATAACTTAACTAGCTTTTCCAACGAATACCTTTCATTGATCGGAAGAAAATGCGCTGACTTGGTCAATCTATCAATGATTACCCAAATAGCGTCGTGATTTGCTCTCGTCCTTGGTAATCCCACTACAAAATCCATATCAATCTCTTCCCACTTCTATTAGGGAATCTCCAAAGGTTATAACAGTCCACTTGGTCGTGGATGCTCCGCTTTCACCGTTTGACATAAGTGACACTTGCTAACCCAATTGGCAATATCTTTCTTCATTCCTGGCCACCAAAAGTTTCTCTTCAAGTCTTGGTACATCTTAGCACTACCAGGGTGGATAGAAAATCTAGAGTTATGCGCTTCGTGTAACACTTCATTCTTTAATTCCCTTACATTAGAAATCCAAACTCTGGATGAAAATATATACAAACCTTGGTTATCCTTTTTAGTACATAACTCTTCTCCTGCCAAAGTATCGAATTCCTGTTCCATAACTCCTTCTTGACACCTTTTTATCTTTTCCATCAATGCCGGCTGGAAAGTAACTTCATATAGTTGCTCCTGACTCTCACTTGGTACTCGAACTTCAATTTCCATCCTTTCTAAGTTTTGTACTAGTTCGTCCATAATCCGAACCATATTTAACTTCTCTTTTCTGCTCAAGGCATTAGCTACCACATTGGCTTTACCTGGGTGATAATTAATTGAACAATCTAGTCCTTAATCAGTTCCAACCACCTTCCTGTCTCATGTTCAAATCCTTCTACGTGAATATGTACTTCAAGCTCTTATGATCCGTATAAATATCGCATTTCTCTCCATACAAGTAATGATGCCATAACTTTAGAGCAAACACTATATCTGCCAACTCAAGGTCGTGAACTGGATATTTCTGCCCATGAGGCTTTAGTTGTCTGGAGGCATAAGCAATGACTTTGTCATGTTACATTAATACACAACCCAATCCTTTCAAAAAAGCATCACTATAGATCACAAAGTTCCCTGCCTCATCTGGCAATGCTAATACTGGAGCTGTCACTAACTTCCTTTTCAATTCCCAGAAACTTTCCTCACACTTTTCTGTCCAAATGAACTTCTCATTCTTCCTGGTCAACTTGGTTAATGGGGATGCAATTTTTGAGAAATCTTTCACAAATCTCCGATAATATCCAGCTAATCCAAGAAAACTTCTTATTTCCGTCGGAGTCTTCGGTTGATCCCATTTTGATACAGCTTCAATCTTTACTGGGTCTACTTTGATACCTTCCTTACTCATCACATGTCCAAGAAATTGTACCTCTGTCAGCCAAAACTCACACTTGGAGAACTTTGCATATAATTGCTTTTCTCTCAACTTCTGAAGGGCAATCCGTAGATGTGTTTCGTGATATTCTGGATTCTTTGAATATATAAGGATGTCATCAATAAATACAATAACAAACTTATCCATATACTCCTTATACACCTTATTCATTAGACCCATAAAAGCCGCTGGCGCATTTGTCAATCCAAACGACATCACTAAAAACTCATAATGGCCATACCTTGTTCTAAATGCAGTTTTGGGGATATCTTCTGGCTTTATCTTCAATTGGTGGTAGCCAGACCTTAAATCAATCTTTGAGAAATAACACGCCCCCTTAAGCTGATCAAACAGATCATCGATATGTGGCAAGGGATACTTGTTATTTATTGCCAACTTATTCAACTCTCTGTAATTAATACACAATCTCATGCTTCCATCCTTCTTCTTCACAAATAGCACTGGAACACCCCACGGAGAAACACTGGGTCGAATGACTCCCTTATCTAATAGTTCCTGAAGTTGCTTAGCCAATTCTTTCATCTCCATTGGGGCCGTCCGGTATGGAGCTTTGGAAACTGGTTCAGCTCCAAGTATCAAATCAATAGAGAACTCTATATCTCGATCAGGTGGCAATCCTGGTAACTCTTCTGGGAAGACGTCAGGGAATTCTCTCACCATGGGAATCTCATCCAAAGTAAGGGTATCTTTCTTCGTATCCACCACGTGATCCAAATACGCCTCACAACCTTGTCGCAACAATCTCTTTGCTTGCATTACTGAAAGGAACTTTTTATCCTGCCTCTGTCCTGGGTAACTGATTCTTTTATTATATGGGGTATACATAACAACTCAATTTTTCTTACAGTCAATATTTGCCTTATATAGAGACAACCAATCCATGCCTAGAATAACATCAAAGTCTCCCAACTCGAAAGGTATTAGGTCAACAGGGAACGTATATCCTGAAATCTCTAAGGAGCATTTAGGATAAAATTGACTTACGGGCACTTTATCTTTATTAGCCACTTCTATGGTCAAAGGTTCCTCTAAGTCTTCCAATATTAATTGCATTTTATTCACACAATTCACAGATATAAAAGATTTGGACGCTCCTGAATCAAAAAAAATGTTAACATGTACGGAATTAAGAGAAAGCGTACCTGCAACCACATCGGAATCATGAGCTGGAGATTTCTTCGTCATCTTAAAGGTTCTAGCTCTAGCAGTACTGGTTGCTAGTCCTTGGGACACGCTCCTCCAACATTACATTTGGTCACAGACTTGCAATTCCTCGCTATATGTCCCACTTTTCCGTAACTAAAACAAGTTACTCCCTGAGTCTCAGACTTGCACTCCGTGGAATAATGACCCTTCTGGCCACACTTAAAACAGTTGATATTTTCTCAGCACTATCCACTGTGCTTCCTCCCACATGTCTTACAATCAACCACTGGCTTACGAACCCTTGTCGGGGTAGAGTTAACTGAAGTAGTACTGGGTCTAGCCTGGGGAAAATTCGGTCTCCGGAACTTCTTATTCTTATTCTTTCCAAACCAACGCTGAAACTTCTGATTTGCTATACCTAATTTTGACCTAGCAGGTCCATTTTTAAACTTCCTCTTCTTCTCACCCTGCTCCTTTGCAGCTAACCTCTGATCACTTTCTATCACTAAGGCAGCCTGGACTACCGAAGTATATGTTTTGAGTTATAAAGCTACAACTTCACTCCTTATTTCTGGCTTCAACCCTTGTTGAAACCACTTTGCTTTTTGGGTTTCCGAACTTACATATTCCGGTGCTATCCAGGCCAACTCTGTAAACTTTGCTTCATACTACGTGACACTCCTGTCTCCTTGTTTTAACTCCAAAAATTCCATTTCCATCTGACTTTGGAGACAGTCCGGAAAGTATTTCCCCAAAAATAACTCTGTGAATCTGGCCAATGGAACATGACCTTCTCCTTCTACGACTCACGTAGATTCCCATCAATAATTCGAATCATTCTTCATAAAATAACTAGCATAATCCATCTTTAAATCCTCACTCACCTTGGTGAGCGCTAACGCATTTTCCATCTCCTTCAACCATACCCTGGCAACAACAGGATCTACCTCTCCTTTAAACTCTAGGGGCTTTACTGCTTGGAAAGACTTACAACTAACACCCTGATTTGTCCCCCTCATCTCATGTTGTTGCTGGATTTGCACTTGCTGCTGTTGGATTTGTTGCTGTTGTTGTTGTTGTTGTATGAGCTGTTGTTGCTGTTGTTATTGTTGCTGCAATTGTTGTTGCCGTTGCTGGAATTGCTGTTACTGTTTGGCCAGCTGTGTAGACTACTGACGCAAAAAATTCATCAATTCACTCATTGAGGGATCCCTAGCAGATCCGTTATTGGGTTGAGAATTTCTCTTTAGTGGCATCTCTTGAAACATAACAGTCATATATAAAAAATTGGATTGCTCCAAGCAGTTTATATTTATGCATCAGGAGAGCGTTGCCACTAAGACAATATCCTCATCCCCAGTTTAATTGGATCCATCCTGAGTGAATGATCATAATCTAAAAATGTCAGCAACAAAAGCAACAATAATAGTAACAACAATAATAGCAACGCACAAATATATAAAAATTGAACAATAAAGTAAAGCAACTACAATACAATAACCAATAGGAATCCAACTAGTACAACTGAAATCCACTGAAAAGAGACCATCCAAATACACATCAAAACTGGATGTCATAGCAGCCTCCGCCTAATACAGCTATCACAACATAATATACATATACAAAGAAAACAACTACAGAACTCCTGGAATCCAACTCTGAGCTCTGTATCTCTCTGCTGTAATCCTGGTCTAACCACTACCACTGCCACCGATGGAACCTAGCTCAAACACTAACCAGTTCACTAGGTCATGATACTGCATAGCCCTGAACTCTGAGCTAATGAAATGGTCAATGGATCTAGCCCTCTCAACAGCCATCTGAGTCAAAGATCGCACACGGGCCTGCACCTCAGGGAAAAGGGGCAGGGATGCCCTGGAAGGGTGCAACCGGTATCTGATCGAGCTGGGAAGCCAAATCCGGACTCTGCTTCTAATAAAAGAAGTATTCACCGCTCGGTGAACATGGTAAGGGATCGGTGAAGAAGTACCACTAGGGGCCACATAAGGTACTGGAGGTCTCGACGAGGATGAACTGGGACCACAACCGAGATGAAAATCCCTAATGGCAGACACAAATCTACGTACCCAGCGGGGATGAGTACCAGGTCCAGGGATGTCTCTCGGTATAAAAGAAGGAACTGGTGGAGGAGGCATATGGGTCTCCTCAGCAACAACATCCAGGGTCCTCTCAGAATCTGAGCTATCCGGGTCAGAGGGATTCTCCCGAGATGGAGAACTTAAGATCACAATAGGCCACTGCCAACATAATAAATATACAGGGAAGACACAACCAGGTCAAGGAAATTCTATCAAAACATTTAATAGATGCCAGGGTAACGCCGTTGGAACCCTCGACTAACTCTAAAGGTTTGCTCCTCTATATGAGTTGCTGACTCACACCTTAAGATTCAATGTAACACCTATTCCACACAATCCCTAACCTAAATCAGGGACTTGAACCTGTAGCTCTGATACCAACTGTGACGGCCTCAACCCCGGGGTCAGGTGTTGACATCACTCAATACAAATACCAGAAATAAACAACAAGAATATTATTAGTATATACTAACTTGACCCCAAACCAAGATCCGATCCAGGTTCAAGTATAATTCAGGTTCACATTATTATAAACCAATTATTCAAAAGTTTGACACACTTTAACTTTATTCAGCAACTCATCAGACCGCATGTGGCCTGAAAAACACTACCTCTGAGGAGCTGAGTTCTGAAGGGGCGGGAACACGGGTCTGTCAGACTGGTCTTCGACATAACAGGTTGCAAGGGTGAGCATAATCGCTCAGCAGTACCAACATATGAATACTAGTATAAAAACAGTAACGTAAACAATGATAGAAACAGAGCTATAATCATGTCAACAATATTATGTAATGAAAAACTGAGATAACTGGATATCACTGTCTAGCATGCTTTTGATAAAACAATGTAGTAGTGTGTTGTGTAAGTACCAGAGTCCAATTTTAGCATGCTATTTACATTTATAAAACCACTGTATCAACCACTTATACCCTTACGGGAATCATAAATCCAAATCAGATACGTAACAGATATGTGAAGACAACTGATCAGGCTATCAACAACAGACGGCTCTAACTGCCATTCCATTTACCTGTTCCGGAACTCAGAGACTAGCTAGGTCTCTGACCTGCTGGACTATTCGGTTATATAGTGCACGCAACCGAATTATCCTCTTACGCCACCTCAATAGGCCTACTATGGCCCCTATGTATCCCATATCTGATCATTTTATCCAGTTTCCAAAACACTTGTACCTATCTCACTTTGAAAGCCATTCATTTTACCAGCACACATATAAAAATTCAGTTCAAAAATCATTTCATTTGAGATAGGTACCTTTTGAAGTTACTTTTCCCCAAAATAATTTGAAAACAATGATTTATAACTATAGGGGATACATAACTTAAAACATTTATGTTCCATTTGGAGAATAAAACCTTTAGCTATTCATACATACTGAACCATAAAAGAATGGTCAGGGGTACTTGCCTTGCAACGCTTTCAGAAATCCTAGGTAACTTTCATGTCGACTTTAGTCCTTGTAACACTCGACCGGAATCTAGAGATACAGAATACCCTAATCAGTTATATCGACATGCTTGATATCCTCAACTTTAACAACCCAATCTGATAACCCGACTCGTATAGCTATTATACACATAATCACGTAATCCGATACAAATAGGGTAGCACATATAATATAAATAAGTACGTTTCAAAATAAATTTTTAAAAAATTTTGGCAGCAACTCCTTTGTTTATAAGCCTACCCGTCGATTACAATCGACGTCAACAATCACAACAATTCACAATCTCGTCCAATACCAATTTCAGAATCACGTATTTATTTACGTACAACCCAAAATACAATTTATTTCCGAAAACATTTTATTTGAATCGTTTTATTTATTTATAAAGTTTAGGACTCATAAAAACATCATCACCGTCCACCATTGAGTCACCGAAGTTCATCGTCAACGGCGGTACAATTTATTGGTGCCCGATATAATACGGGTTCCCAAATAAATTATACCGATTAATATTATTTTCTCGCAACAAAAATTTTTATTTCACGAACGATACTCAATTAATTCCTTGCAGAAAAATAAAAATCAATTTCCAGTCACCAAAGCAAACTGCACAAACAGGCCCAACAGAAAAGGCCCGAAAAATATCCGGCCCAACTGTAAGCCCAAAAATAGCCAAAGGACAGCCTAACAGCAAGGAGGCATGCGGCCAAGGAACAAGGAACAAGGAGGCACGCGGCCACGCGCCGTCCCAACCCACACCACCGATCAAACATACACGCACACATAGCCACAATATACACACAATCACAACACACACACGCAGGCACAACACACACACACATAAGCATATACATATCTATATATAGATATATAAATACATATAAGCAACAGGAACCACCAAGCTCACCGAAAAAACACGGCGGCGGCAAGACTGGAGCAACAGGAGGGAGGAACGAAGAAGAACGCCGGAAAAGAAAAAAAAAGAACGGGAGGAGGAAACGGGGAGGGAAGAGAGAAGTAAGGGAGAGATTTTTTGAGAGATTGAATCGAGAGGGAAATTGAGAGATTTTGAGAATTCAGCCGAGAGAGAGACAAGGAACAAAAGAAATGGTTCCTCAATTAACAAGCTGCAGACACGTGTCCTTTATTTAGGATACGTGTCACTTTCTTATTATCGCCAATTTTTAGGCACAAAACAAGCGCTAATAATTCACGAAAGTATACGCGTTCGCGAGTAATTATAGAATAATTTCTAGTTCATTCCCACAGAGACTCAGACTAATTATGTTCAATTACACTTACTCACCAATGTATGATTACTTCTCAATGTCAAGACAATAACATTTATATTTGATTAACTAATTATTAACTATAATTAACTACGAGAATTAGACACTTAATTGATACTTGAATTAACAATATTAAACACACATGAGATCATAACTTCATTACTACCTCCTTCAATAGTTATTGTTATTACCCTTAGCATGTAACGGTGATGATATGAATCGAACAACATAAAACTGATAAAAGCCAACTTTCGTTGTACTAATACCATTCTACCAAACATCCATAATTAAGATAGAAGTTGAATAGGCATCAATTATGTTGAGACCCTATATGTCTACAGAATTTGACAACATAACAGTTTAAACACAAGTTATTCCTTTTGATTACACAGGGCAAGTAAAACGGTTAGAGTTACCCACTAATCATGTATACACATACATGAACCTATGCTAGCATGGCAAGTTCTATACCTCAAGACCCACTGTCGCTTCACAAGAGATTAACACTCTATCTTATATGTTCGCGATGCACATAAGATGAATAAGCGCAACCGATACTAGATATCATACAATCATCACACACTAAGGTATTAAATAACTAACTAAAGAATTCCATAGTAAATCCGTTACGACCCCATGATCACGATTAGCCCATGATAGAACTCATCGTCACCATGGGTTCATATAAAAACATGATAATAACACACAAGATAAACTAATAAAAATACTTATTAAACCAGAGTACGTCACAAGAGTAATAAGGTTCAAAGTAAAGAAAACTAGCATCCACTGATACAACGAATAAAAGAATCACAAGAAACGTATGCTTCCTCTTCTTCGTTGCGATGTGCTAAAACGGTCTTCTTCCTTCTCTCCTTACTTCTTGATTGATACCACGATTCCTTTATGAAACGTCTCTGAAAACTACTTATATAGAAGCCCCACAAGTCCCAGCTATCTCAGAAGTCAGAAATCCAACAAAATCAGGAGTCTAAAAATCAGTTTTTTAATTCACGCCCCTGAGCGGCCGCCCAACAATCCTGAACGGGCGCCCAGCTTCCTGAGCGGCCGCCCAGCCAGGCTGAGCGGGCGCCCAACACCTTACTAGAAAATGCTTATTTTGCTCCCGTTTTCAGATGCGTGTGGCCCCTAACTTCCCACTTCCAATGTCAAGCACATACCTAGGCTTATTCCTGATGAAATCTTTCCACAAATGCAAGTTATACCCTGAAATGCACAACACTAGAAAAATGCATCAAATACACAAAATACTTATTTTCAAGACATCAATTCAAGCCATTATAAGACGTTCTAAGTGGTATAAAATGCCACTTATCATACCCCCAAACTTAAATCGATGCTTGTCCTCAAGCATCACAGACTCAAAAATAAAACAAAAACATGCATGAATGCAATCTATATGAAATGCAGTGATCCCCCTCACAATGACTAAACCAACCAACTCATGACATCTCAACAAATGCAATTAGGCGAATAAAGATCAATCAAATCATGCAAACTAACATACAACCAGAAACGTGGTGTGTGCGGATGCTTAACAGATATGCTTCGAAACTAGATCAATTATCATAACTCGACTATCCTCAAGGCAATCACATGATTATACGAAGAATAAATTCTAGGCACAAAATGACTTAAACACTTTAAGATTACTGGAGCTTATTATGGAATCATGCCTTTATTCAACACAACAACAAATGCTTATTTGACCGTGCAATGAGTGAGGTCCACTGAAGACTTATGCAATGGTATCCATTCAGCGAGCGTT
Source organism: Apium graveolens (assembly GCF_009905375.1). Lineage (NCBI taxonomy): Eukaryota > Viridiplantae > Streptophyta > Magnoliopsida > Apiales > Apiaceae > Apium > Apium graveolens. Next base: position 152,707,098 of record NC_133648.1, on the reverse strand, counting down.
AGGTTAGCGGATCCCAGAGTATAAAAGCCTTAGGTCACTAGGCACAAAGTCCCTTAAGAACTTAATAACTCGAATACCAAAGAGCCCACTCGTGATCAATTATGCATTAACTCTTATTTTTTCTTATTTTTTCTTATTTTTTCTTTTTTTCTATTTTTTTTTCAAATTTCTGAGCAAGTGCGTTTCGCTCCATCTTGCTCAACCTTAGACTACTCGCATAAAAATATGAGCCGGCTACTAGCCATTTGACGCCTAGCCACAATTAACAATGAATTCCAATTTTCACTCAAATTTTTTTCTTTTCATGCCTTTTATCATTAAGAGCCTATCATAAATTCTAACCATAATCAATAGATTAACCTCAAAAACCATCAAACCATGACAACAATCTAGTCCTTAAGCATACTCTAAGACTTAGTGAAATTACAAGTGTTTTTAGCATGCATGTCAACCTACAAGACTCAACATCACTCTAACGTTATCACTACACTCATATCAATATCACAAATCAATTGGTAAAGCAACGCAAAAGGGATCATGGTATATGCATGAGCTAAATGAAATGATAAATAAAGCTATAAAATAAAATAAAAAAACTATTTGGCAAAAATATGCAATTTTATGAACTAATTATCATGAATATGCAACTACATGACACATACACAAAAATATTCCTTAACTACCACCCCGAAAGTTAAAATCTTCACTGTCCCCAGTGAAGGTAGTACAAAGGAACACAGGGTATACCTACTCCGAGAAATCATCATCATCACCCTCAAAGGGTGGAGTATCCAGAGGCGGATAAGCAGAGTCCTCACCAAAAATGGGCCACTGGATGTCAGCTCCAAGGCCTCTGAAAGCAGTCCCAAGTGCAAGGGTGAGCTCCTGAGCAAACCTACTCTGTGACAAATACATCATATCCATCCTCCTCGACAGCCTCCTATACTGGGCATCAGCCATCCCAGCACCCTCCTGAGCTCTAGAAGAGCCTGCCTCATCACGACCCGGCCTAGCCATGGTAGCACCAGCTGCTGGACGTCCTCCTGGAAGATGATAACCCAACCCATGCTCCTCAGGGTCTCCACCCGTCCATTTCTGCATCGCATTCATAGTCGCTGAATCAATAGGAGCGGCTGGCATCTGCAGCTGCTCGTGAGAAGGCCAATGAACTCCCACTGCTCGGCATGGCTTCGTGATAGTAGATGTATAAGGGATATTCATGTGCTTCGCTCCCCTAAAAAACTTTAAAATCCCTTCGTAGATGAACTCACCAAGGTCCACATAATACCCCTCATTCAGAATACCCCATAACAACCTTGCTCGCTCAACTGTAACCTCATGTGCATGTGAAGTAGGCAGAATATTAGCACAAATAAAGGCATTCCATGCACGGGCATACCTATTCATCGCACTCGCCGGAAAAGAATGATACTCGTTAGTTCCCGTCTTGAACTTCCACACCGTGCCTGGCTGACAGAGAGTAGCACAAATCAAATCCAAATCAAAGTCCTCGGAGGACTTCTCATTCCAATTCTCCTCCATGGGCTTCCGCTGTCGTTGTCCAATCACACGGCGAATCACCTCCGGATGATAATCCACAGTAAGCCCACGAACAACAGTAAACCCATTCTTTTCAGCCTTTGCGTTCGCATAAAACTCGCGAACCACGCTCATCGAAACCGCCTCCGGCGACTCACAAAAAAAAATCCACCCCTTTTCAACAATCATCGGCAACAACTCACCATCCCTCCCCAATTGTAAGAATCCCCTCTCCTTCAAAATCGTCTTAGCCAGAAGCCTAGTATACTCCTCCTCAGCAGCCCTATCAAACAAACAAGGTCTCGCAGCAGTTCCCCTCGAAGAATCAGCAGTAGGAACGGTGCTGCTGCTATCAATAGTTCGGGATCTCTTGGGTGCCATTGAGACATAGTAAAAGTGTTTAAGAGTTGTGTTTTGAGTGTAGGAGAGAGTTTTAAAGTTGAAAGTATGTGGGAGTGTATATGGAGGAGATGTATGTATATATAGGGTAGGATTTAGGGTTAAAAATTGAATAGGAGTGGGGTTGTGAGGAAAAAACGTGGGTTATGGGAAAAGAAATTGTGGGTTGTAGGTTGTATTTTTGTTTTTTGAATTTTTCTGATTTTTTTTGGATTTTTAAAAGGCAAAATTTTTTTCCAACAGTTGGGGGCTGAGCGGTCGCTCAGCAAAGCTGCGCGGATGCCCAACATCCTAAGCGGGCGCCCAACAAAGCTGAGCGGGCGCCCAGAGGGTTTCTTTAAAATATTTTTTTCTTGCTCAATTTTTCTGATTTTTTTGTGGTTTTAGATAGGTTACTAACTTCTAAGGGTTCCTATAGTAACAAATCTTGGGTTGCCTCCCAAGACGCGCTTCTTTTACGTCATTAGCTTGACGTAGAGTACCTTGCTCAAGTTGACAATAAAACGGCACTAACCACTTCCCGGTTTGCCGTGTCCCCATACTAATGCTTCAATCTCTGACCATTAACCTTGAATGCTTGGCCCAGATCATTCTCAAAAATCTCCACCGCTCCATGTGGAAATACAGTTTTGTCGATAAAAGGTCTAGACCACCTTGATTTCAACTTTCCAGGAAAAAGTCAGAGGTGAGAGTTGAATAAAAGAACTTGTTGCCCCGACATAAATGACTTAGGATATAGCTTCCTGTCGTGCCACCTTTTCACTTTTTCCTTGTACATTTTGTTGTTCTCGTACGCTTAGAGTCAAAATTCATCAAGTTCATTTAACTGAAGCATTCGCTTCTTCCCAACTGCATCTAGATCAAGGTTCAACTTCTTTAACGCCCAATAAGCCTTATGCTCAAGCTCCGCAGGTAAATGAAATCCCTTACCATAAACAAGTTGAAACGGGGACATCCCAAGTGGAGTCTTATACGCTGTTCTATAAGCCCAAACAGCTTCATCGGGCTTTAAAGACCAATCCTTCCTTGAAGGACAAACAAATTTCTCTAGAATGCGCTTGATCTCTCTATTAGACACTTCAACTTGACCATTTGTTTCCGGATGATAGGCAGTAGCAACACGATGATTCATATTGTAGCGCTGCATCATAGAAGTGAACTTACGATTGCAAAAATGTGACCCTTCATCACTTATGATTACTCGTGGCATTCCAAACCTTGTGAAAATATGCTTATGAAGAAAATTCAACACTACCTTCGCATCATTTATCGGTAGAGCCTTGACTTCTACCCATTTTGAAACATAATCGACTGCCAGCAAGATGTACTGATTATTGCAGGATGAGACAAATGGTCCCATGGAATCGATTCCCCAAACATCAAAGACCTCGACTTCCAGCATCACATTTAACGGAATCTCATCCTTCCTCGTAAGATTCCCCACTCTTTGGCAACGATCACACCTTAAAATGAACTGATGTGCATCCTTAAACAAAGTAGGCCAGAAAAAACCTGCTTGCAGAATACGAGCTGCTGTCTTTTCACCACCATAATGTCCACCATAAACTGTGGAATGGCAGTCTCGTAATATCCCCTTCGTCTCACAGAATTAGATACATCTCCTGATGACCTGGTCACCTCCTTGTCTAAACAAATATGGTTCATCCCACATGTACCACTTCACCTCATGTATAAACTTCTTCTTTTGAGTTGTATTCATATTATGAGGCATTATATTACTGACAAGATAGTTCACAATATCTGCGAACTATGGCTCTTCCTCCTGAACTGCGAATAACTGCTCATCCGAAAAAGATTCATTGATCAATGTCGTATCATGTGAAGTAGAATCAGGATTCTTCAATCTAGAGAGATGGTCAGCTTCTTGATTCTCAGTACCTTTTCGATCCTTGATCTCTAACTCAAATTCCTGTAGCAAGAGCACCCAACGAATAAGTCTGGGCTTCGAATCCTTCTTTGAAACCAAATAGCGAATGACAGCATGATCAGTGAATACTGTCACCTTTGTCCCAAGCAGGTAAGATTGAAATTTTTCAAAACCAAAGACTATAGCCAAGAGCCTCTTCTCAGTAGTGGTGTAGTTCATTTGAGCTCCATTTAGAGTCTTACTAGAATAGTAGACAACATGAAAGAGATTATTCTTGCGCTACCCAAGAACTGCTCCCACCGCATAATCACTCGCATCACACATCATCTCAAAAGGTTCTGTCCAATCAGGTGCCATAATAACTGGTGCAGTTATCAAACTCTTCTTGAGAGTCTCGAATGCCGCCAAGCATTCATCATCAAATTTGAAAGGTATATCTTTCTCGAGCAAGTTGCACAATGGCTTAGATATCTTCGAGAAGTCCTTGATGAAACGCCGATAAAAACCCGCATGGCCAAGAAAGCTACGGATTCCTTTCACAGAAATAGGTGGTGGAAGATTTTCAATGACTCCCACCTTGGCTTTGTCCATCTCAAGACCCTTGCTAGAGACCTTATGCCCAAGAATAATGCCTTCACGCACCATAAAGTGATATTTTTCCCTATTGAGCACCAAATTAGTTTCCACACACCTTTTGAGCACCGAACGAAGATTATTCAAACATTCATCATATGAATGTCCAAAGACGGAGAAGTCGTCCATGAACACTTCGACATTGTTTTCAATCATATCAGAGAATATAGCCATCATACATCTCTGAAAAGTGGCAGGTGCACCACATAAGCCAAACGAAACTCTGCGAAAAGCAAACGTGCCGAATGGACAAGTGAAGGTAGTCTTTTCTTGATCTTCTGGTGCAATGCAAATATGATTATACCCCGAATAGCCATCCAGCAGACAATAATACTCATGATCGGCCAACCTGTCAAGCATCTAATCAATAAATGGAAGAGGGAAGTGATCCTTTCTCGTGGCCTTGTTCAACTTTCTGTAATCCATGCATACCCTCCATCTTGTGACTGTTCGAGTGGGGATGAGCTCGTTCTTCTCATTTGCTACCACAGTAATACCTCCTTTCTTAGGTACATATTGCACGGGGCTCACCCAAGAACTGTCAGAAATAGGATATATGATTCCTACATCCAACCACTTCAAAATTTCTTTCTTCACCACTTCTTTCATGATAGGATTAAGTCATCGTTGTTGCTCAACAGTCGGCTTACTACCTTCCTCTAGCAGAATTTTATGCATGCAATAGGAAGGGTTGATCCCCTTGATATCTGCTATAGTCCATCCGATAGCCGATTTGAATTCTCTCAAGATACTAAAGAGCTTGTCCTCCTCACTACCTGAAAGGTCAAATGCAATAATAATAGGTAAAGTGGATGCATCACCTAAAAAAGCACACCTCAAGTGTTCAGGAAATGGTTTAAGCTCCAAAGTAGGTGCTTCCTCAATAGATGGTTTGAGCTTTCCTTCAACATTCTTGAGATCAGAAGTACCAAGAGATTCAAATGGCATGTCTAGCTTTCGCCTCCAAGGAGAAGCATTTAGATATTGTAGTTGCTCATTGCCATCCTCATCATCACTGTCAAAGTCCCCCACTAAGGCCTTCTCTAAGGCATTGGACATTAGCATATGATCAAGTTCTGAAGTTACTGCAGAATCAATCAAATCCACCTTTAAGCACTCCTCGTCTTCTGTAGGGAATTTCATCGCCTTGAATACATTGAATGTCATATCCTGATCCTGCACCCTCATAGTAAGTTCACCCTTCTGCACATCTATCAAGGTACGATCTGTAGCCTAGAAAGGTCTTCCCAAGATTATGGGAATCTTCTTATCTTCCTCAAAATCCAAAATGACAAAGTCTGCAGGGAAGAAGAGCTTATCCATCTTTACTAACACGTCCTCCACTATGCCTCGTGGATATGTAATAGAACGATTAGCCAATTGTAGAGACATGTAGGTGGGCTTTGGATCAGGCAAATTCAAATTTTTGAAGATAGACAATGGCATCAGATTGATTTTTGTTCCCAAATCGCACAGGCATTTGTCGAAAGACAACTTGCCAATGGTGCAAGAAATGGTGAAGCTACCTGGATCTTTAAGCTTTGGAGGTAATTTTTGTTGCAGCACAGCACAACACTCTTCCGTTAAAGCAACGGTCTCAAGGTCATCCAGTTTCACCTTCCTTGAAAGAATACTCTTCATGAATTTTGCATAACTAGGCAATTGCTCGAGAGCCTCAGCGAAAGGTATGTTGATGTGAAGTTTCTTGAACACCTCCAGAAACTTACTGAACTGCTTATCCAGTTTTTGTTGTTGCAATCTCTTAGGGAAATGTGGTGGAGGATAGAGCTGTTTCTCCCCTGTATTACCCTCAGGCAGAGTGTGTTCAACAGTAGTCTTCCTTGGTTCCGCCGCTTTCTCCTTTTGCTTCTCTTTTTCATCAACAACTTAAGCTTCTCCGTCTTTCGCTTTTTCAGCATCAGCAACTTTTCCAGACCTTAAGGTAATAGCTTTGACTTTCTCTTTAGCTTCCTTCCTTCCTGGCACTTCAGTATCGCTGGGAAGTGTGCCAGGTTGACGATTGAGCACTGCATTGGCTATTTGACCGATTTGATTTTCCAAGGTCTTGATAGGAACAACTTGACTTTTGCACAACAACTTGAGTTCCTCGAAATCAGCACTAGAAGGTGGAGCAGCACCTCCGTGTTGAGGATATGATTGCCTTTGAGCATAATGTTGTGGTTGCTGGAATCCAGGTGGATTAATGTAATATCCCATATTTTCAAATATTATTATTATTATTATTTGGAATTATTTATGTGATTTTATGTGAATTTTGGTAAATTATCTGATAAGTGGAATTGATGATTGGGTGTTTAAATGTGATATTATTTGAGTATTTTAATTTTTATGTGCCCAGAATAAAATATAGAAAATTGTGATATTTTTCTGGTAATTTTTGGACTGTTATATGATTTTATAATGATTTATGAATTATTAATTATTTTCAGAATAATTACAAAATTATTTTATAAAGCCGGGAATTATTCAACTTCAACTGTTTTTACGTTTTTACAACCCGAAACTCTTCCGAAAACTCCTTTCTAACCTAATCTGGTAATTCCAGACATTTTCCGTGTTTTGACTTTTTCGATCCGGATTACGGTTTGACCCGTGCGCGGCCTGGCACAATATTTTAGATACGACAATCAATTCGGTAATCAATAAAACCCGTATTCTCGAGAGACGGGATATTTTTACATTATTTTCGTATATGGTGTTTTATAAAAAGCTCGGTTTTGATAATTATCCAACTCTGGTATTGAATTGTATCGTTTTTATAGTTACTTAGCGGCTAAGTAACTAATTTAACGATTCAAAATGATCCAGAATGATCCAATATTCCATAAATATAAATAGCCTCTTTCTTATTTCGTTTATTTCGTTTATTCATTTGCAACCAGTTAAAATACCGTAAATACAGAGAAAAACCCGAGAAACCGATACGTTCCCGAGAATCAAACACAAGAACGAAGGCGTTATCGAACTCCGATTCGGGCGTGCAGCATATCAAAACGAAGCTCTCGAAATCTTCTTTCTGAATCAATCATCAATTTCTGCCCAGAAATCATGGTAATTTTCTTATTTATTTATTTATATTCGAATTATTTGATAATTAAATTATGAAAATTTGTTCTTGATGTTGTTGATGTGATATGATGCTTCCATGTTGTACAAAATGTTTTTCTGGTCGATTTGGTATATTATACTTCAAAAATAGAGTTCAATATCATATAGAAATTAAGGTTTGATTTTCTGGAAATTTCTTGAATATGTGTTCTTGGTGTTCTTGGAGAATTCTGAAAATCAAAGTCAATTTTGAAGGTGTTATTGAACACCAAATCACAAGTATTTGTAGCCGTTTTGAAGCCCTTAATCTTCTCTATCTATATCTGCCATCAAATCCTTCCAACAGTTGGTAAATTATAAAATCGATTTTTAGGGTTCTTATTCGGATTTACGGGTTTTTAATTTGCTGATTGTTTGCTTGTATAATTGATTGTGTTAGATTATAGAGACTCTATGCTTTGTTTTGACAGTTAAATCGTAAATTTTGGTTAAGGAAATAGTGATCCCGACTTTTCGCAGGTTTTTGGCAGGAATATTATAGATTTCGTCGGAGAAACCGACCTCGGGGTTGTCTGTTGATGCAGAGTTAGTAGTTGAGTTGCAGGAACAATTTCGAATCGATTGCCATTAAAATCGAGACGAATCCGTACAGTTTTTGCCGACGTCGGAACGCGGCCGGAAGTTTTAGTGGTGGCCGGACTTTTCGCCGGGTTCTGGGTTCATAAAGAACTCCGGCGGGTTATTCTGACCCGGTTCCAACCCACTTGGAAACCTGGGTTTGATCCTTTGCCGCCTATAATCCCATTCTGAAAAATGTTTTTGGATTTTCTTTTTTTACAAATAATTCAAAAATCCTATTTTAATTTCTGAAAAATTTATTTCTATTTTAAAAATCATTATTTTAATTCTGAAAATTTATTTTAATTCAAAAATAAATCCAAATTATTTAATTAATTAATTTTAATTGATAATTAATTAATTTAAATATTTATTAATTAATTTTAATTGTTATATAATTAGATTTAATTATTTATTTTGATTTAAAAATTCCAAAAAATAGTTTCGAGCTTTAAAATATTATATTAAATTATTTTCCAGGCTTGATAAATCTTATAAAATTATTTTAGGGTGTTTGAACACTATTATTTTATTATTAAATGATTCGGAGATCGTTTTAATTCTGAAAAATGTTCAAAAATTCATAATAGATCAACCGTTCGTCCGTTTAATACGAAACGAACGCGTACAGACTCAGAAAAATATTCTGCTTTCATTAAAAATACTTTCGAGACCCAAAACCTTTTGTTTCGAAAGGTCGCTTGTTTTACGAATCGTTCTGAGTCGATTTTGATCGAAAAATTATATTTTCGACCTCATTTCAGTTTTAAACATACCGAGTCGAATGTTTTGACGAGCCGAGTCATATATGATATGAATTATGTGATATGTGAGTTATGTGTTTACATGCTATATGAATTACATGCGTTTGTGGGTTAAGAGTCCTGTGTTTGACTGTCTTATTTCTGTGCGGGCTATCGTATGGGTAGACCATAGGATTTTGACGCGCAGTTCGTCGAGTAATTATTATTTAAGCGATTAAAGTTGTATCTTTTATTTATAGATGCGAGTCTTTCAAGACGATCAGGACCAGATGGAATGGATAAAGACTAGAATTGAATAAGTATGGAATATTGGAGTGTAGCACTGCATGAATAGCAGGCCAAATGATTAGTAGAATAAAGACAGTGATGTTTTGAGATAAAATGTCAGATTAATTGCGTTTCTACGAGTGTGACTAACTGCTAAAACCCAAAGGAAAGTATCCCTATCATCACTTATTGTTCAAGTGATATTTATTTTAAATCTTTTCATGCAAGTATTGATTTCCCTATTCAGTTCGTAATAGATAAATGTTTTACATATCGCTAAATTAAATGATTCTGTTTATGCAAGTTTTCATCTACTATTCTAGGTTCAGAATAGCTAAGTGATTTTACGTATCAAATTACCGAATTTATAAATGTTTTGGATTTTGAGAAAGATGATTTTGTTACGAATATTTCGGCCCAAGTAAATGGGGGAGTAAAATTATTTGGGATGTCGAATGATTCGGCTCCTTTTTCAATAAAAAGGTTTTAAGATTGGAATGGTTACTGGTTACTGGGTATGTGTTACAGTGTAGGTGATCGAGATATCGGTCCAGCTGTAATATCTTTCAAGGCTAGTTATGCCTTTTCTTGCGCCCTATAGGTACTGTATGCCTTCGGGATACGGGTAGTACTTATATTTACGGTATGGCTGCGGGATACCGGTGTTGTTTCGTGACTAATCATCGGGAACAACATGAAATGTTATTTGTTCCAATCTAAATTGCTATCTAAATTTCTTTATTGTTTTGAGAATCATAGAATAAATGATTTATCAACTGATTCTGTTTTGGATTAAAAGTACTGATTCTGTGTTGGATTAAAAGTGAATTGTGGCTTTGATTCAGTTTCTAATTTTGAGAATACTTAGTTTGTTGTTAAATATCAAAGGTGGTATTAGTATAGATGACTGATGTTGACTTCAGTATGGGTGTTGTGAGCATCAAAGTTCGTATTGATATCTAATTTGATATGACAGTAAAATAAGTATTAATTTCAAGAGTTCGATTTTGAGTAAAGTTTATGATTCATTTCATGATCATTGTTTCATGTTATTGTGGTTTACGATATTTCCGTAAACACTGTTTTACGAGCTCTGCTCTCGTCCAGATTCAAAGTATTGCTGAAGCCTTTCGCTTGAAAATATCAAAAAGAGTTTTATGATTCAGCAATTATGATTTTAAATGTTCTGCTCTAATGCAGATGTCGGTTTTATATCAAAATGACCCTATATATGTCATAATGATCTTGCTGAGCATTTCTTTCGCTCATACTTGCCTGTTTTTAAATTTAACCTCCAGTGAGGATTAGCTTGCTGTTTAGCCGCGTAATTCGAGGAAGCAAGAAGAAGCTCTTGGAAGGTGGTTGGTCCAGGGTTTGCGAATTAGTGTAAGATCTTTTGTGTAAAGTTGTTTATATTATATTATATTATAGTTGTGTATTTTGTTTGGGCATATTATACTTCATTTCGAAGTTATACTAGTGGGTTTAGTTTTGAGTTGGAATTTATTGAAAAGAGTTTTAAAAGAAAATGAAAAATTATTGATGAAATTTGGAATTCTTGTTTCTAGAACTGTAACCTTAAAAGATCTTGGATTAGTTGGGGTCATTTATGTCAAATATCTTCCGCTGACATTTTTTTATTGATTTAACAGGTTACTTTCGATTGAAGTTTTATAGTGACGATCAAATCCTCTGACCCCGGATTTTGGGGCGTTACAGGTTGGTATCAGAGCTGAGGTTATAGTAAACTAGAAACGAGAGTGTGTAGGAGTGTGTATAGCTATGTGAGGACGTTTGAGCTCATATCGAGTTCATGTTGGACTATCGGATATAGTGCCAACGAGTAAGTTAAGATAGACGCATTCGTTCGAGATGGTTGTGTTGAGCTGGATGGAACTCCGGGAAGCTGCAAACTTCTATGGTGGAATCTTCCGAGGCTACTACGATTTGACAACGATGAAGATTATCGATATCCCTAGAATATGAAGAAGTGTCGAGAATCGGATGACGAGTCAACAGAAGAATTCAAACAGAAGATAAGCATTAAGACTCTGGCAATACCTTCTCTTTCTATAATTCCTTTTGACATCTCTCAAAAGAAGTAATTGTTAGAGGAAATATTCTCTAACACTCATTTTCAATCATAACTCTGTTTTAAATATGCCAGAGGCTGTCATGAAGCCTATTTTTCAGGTTTTGATAGCTCTGTCAAGTTATGATAATTTAATTCCACTTTTTTTATTTGGTGGATAGTTTCTTGGTGATGTTACACCACATGCTCATTTGGTGCCAGAATTTTGTTCTCAGGGTTTCATTTTCTTCAGAAATATCATCTTAGAAATCTTTTCAGTTTTATTCATTTGATTTTGGATTCTTTTGATATTCTTTTATTCTGACTGAGATGAACAACCCTAACTATAGGGGACACAAGGTATACATGTCTGTGTGATAGGAGTTGGATGGGACGCCATCACTTGTGTGTGTTGTGAATACATGAAGGTTAACAACCTTTAGTAGTGTCTTAAATTGGACACGCAATACCAAGTTCATTTGATCATATTGATCTCTCAGTTATTCTATTATTTGATCATATTGTTGAAATAATAGAATAACTGAGAGATCAATATGATCAAATGAACTTGGTATTGCGTGTCCAATTTAAGACACTACTAAAGGTTGTTAACCTTCATGTATTCACAACACACACAAGTGATGGCGTCCCATCCAACTCCTATCACACAGACATGTATACCTTGTGTCCCCTATAGTTAGGGTTGTTCATCTCAGTCAGAATAAAAGAATATCAAAGGAATCTAAAATCAAATGAATAAAACTGAAAAGATTTCAAAGATGATATTTCTGAAGAAAATGAAACCCAGAGAACAAAATTCTGGCACCGAATGAGCATGTGGTGTCACATCACCAAGAAACTATCCACCAAATAAGAAAAGTGGAATTAAATTATCATAACTTGACAGAGCTATCAAAACCTGAAAAATAGGCTTCATGAAAGCCTCTGGCACATTTAAAACACAGTTATGATTGAAAATGAGTGTTAGAGAATATATCCTTTAACAATTACTTCTTTGAGAGATGTCAAAAGGAATTATAAAAAGAGAAGGTATTGCCAGAGTCTTAATGCTTATCTTCTGTTTGAATTCTTCTGTTGACTCGTCATCCGATTCTCGACACTTCTTCATATTCCAGGGATATCGATAATCTTCATCGTTGTCAAATCATAGTAGCCTCGGAAGATTCCACCATAGAAGTTTGCAGCTTCCCGGAGTTCCATCCAGCTCAACACAACCATCTCGAACGAATGCGCCTATCTTAACTTACTCGTTGGCACTATATCTGATAGTCCAACATGAACTCGATATGAGCTCAAACGTCCTCACATAGCTATACACACTCCTACACACTCTCGTTTCTAGTTTACTATAACCTCAGCTCTGATACCAACCTGTAACGCCCCCAAATCCGGGGTCAGAGGATTTGGTCGTCACTATAAAACTTCAATCCAAAATAACCTGTTAAATCAATAAATAAATGCCAGCGGAAGATATTTGACATAAATGACCCCAACTAATCCAAGATCTTTTAAGGTTACATTTCTAGAAACAAGAATTCCAAATTCCATTAATAATTTTTCATTTTCTTTTAAAACTCTTTTCAATAAATTCCAACTCAAAACTAAACCCACTAGTATAACTTCGAAATGAAGTATACTAGGCCCAAACAAAATACACAACTATAATATAATATAATATAAACAACTTTACACAAAAGATCTTACACTAATTCGCAAACCCTGGACCAACCACCTTCCAAGAGCTTCTTCTTGCTTCCTCGAATTACGCGGATAAACAGCAAGCTAATCCTCACTGGAGGTTAAATTTAAAAACAGGAAAGTATGAGCGAAAGAAATGCTCAGCAAGATCATTATGACATATATAGGGTCGTTTTAATATAAAACCGACATCTGCATTAGAGCAGAACATTTAAAATCATAATTGTTGAATCATAAAACTCTTTTCGATATTTTCAAGCGAAAGGCTTCAGCAATACTTTGAATCTTGACGAGAGCAAAGCTCGTAAAATAGTGTTTACATAAATATCGTAAACCACAATAACATGAAACAATGATCATGAAATGAATCATAAACTTTACTCAAAACCGAACTCTTGAAATTAATACTTATTTTACTGTCATATCAAATTAGATATCAATACGAACTTTGATGCTCACAACACCCATACTGAAGTCAACATCAGTCATCTATACTAATACCACCTTTGATATTTAACAACAAACAAAGTATTCTCAAAATTAGAAACTGAATCAAAGCCAAAATTCACTTTTAATCCAACACAGAATCAGTACTTTTAATCCAAAACAGAATCAGTTGATAAATCATTTATTCTATGATTCTCAAAACAATAAAGAAATTTAGATATCAATTTAGATTGGAACCAATAACATTTCATGTTGTTCCCGATGATCAGTCGTGAAACAACACCGGTATCCCGCAACCATACCGTAAATATAGGTACTACCCGTATCCCGAAGGCATACGGTACCTATAGGGCGCCAGAAAAGGCATAACTAGCCTTGAAAGATATTACAGCTGGACCGATATCTCAATCACCTACGCTGTAACCCATACCCAGTAACCAGTAACCATTCCAATCTTAAAACCTTTTTATTGAAAAAGGAGCTGAATCATTCGACATCCCAAATAATTTTACTCCCCCATTTACTTGGGCCGAAATACTCGTAACAAAATCATCTTTCTCAAAATCCAAAACATTTATAAATCCGGTAATTTGATACGTAAAATCACTTAGCTATTCTGAACCTAGAATAGCAGATGAAAACTTGCATAAACAGAATCATTTAATTTAGCGATATGTGAAACATTTATCTATTACGAACTGAATAGGGAAAGCAATACTTGCATGAAAAGATTTAAAATAAATATCACTTGAACAATAAGTGATGATAGGGATACTTGCCTTTGGGTTTTAGCAGTTAGTCACACTCGTAGAGACGCAATTAATCTGACATTTTGTCTCAAAGCATCACCGTCTTTATTCTACTCATCATTTGGCCTACTGTTCATGCAGTGCTACACTCCAATATTCCATACTTATTCAATTCTAGTCTTTATCCATTGCATCTGGTCCTGATCGTCTTGAAAGACTCACATCTATAAATAAAAGATACAACTTTAATCGCTTAAACGATAATTACTCGACAAACTGCGCGTCAAAATCCTATTGTCTACCCATACGATAGCCCGCACATTGTTAGTCCCTTAACAATATAGCAAGAATTATAGAAGGGGGGTTGAATGGAATTCTTGAACCTTTTTCTTGAAATAAAAATGTTCAACTCGATTATGGATATATTTGTTTTGATTAGCACAATGCGGAATGTAAACTTGAATGAATCTAAACATAAGTAATTAAAAACAAGAGTCTTTAAAAACTTTCTGGTGGATTTAAACAATTCCACCAGAGATATATTTAATATATCGAGAGGACTCTGTGTGCAGAAATGCTCACAGCTGCTTACACAAAATAGAACTGCTAAGAACACAGGAAATGCTAAAGATAGTGCTTACAAAGATTTCTTTGTTGTTGTTTCTTAGCTATCTCAGTTGTTTTTCTATTTGCTACTCTCTTGGTTTATATATTACCAAGATTACAAAGTCAAAAGAACTTAACAAATATAAAATCTAACAGTCTTGATCTTTGCTGCTTTTCGTCCTCTATTACCCAGTTAATGGGCTTCCACAGTGTACTTGTATCCAACTCAACGGCTGTGTGTCAGCTTTTACTGTTCAACTGATGTTTGAATCTTGATTTGATCATCTGTCGACTTTCAGATCATCCGTCGATGACTTAATTGATCATCCGTCGACTGCTATGTTAAACATCCGTTGATAGTCATTTGATTATCCGTCGAAGCTTTGTTAAGCATCCGTTGGTAGCTATTTTGGTCATCCGTCGAAGCTTTGTTAATTATCCGTTGGTAGCTATTTTGGCACTTGACTTCATATCACTTATACAGAATTACAAGACATTGTTTATGTACAGTTAATCAACCTATTCTGCATATCTAGTTAAAGTCAACATGACTTATATGCTACTCCAGATTCTACACAAAGGTGCATACAACACTGTGCTACAAACTTATTATTACATAAGCTACTCACTCGATGGATAATAAGTTAATCATCTATCGGGACTATAATGAGTTATCCGTCGGGACTATAATTCTTATCCGTCGAGTGCTACATTATTTCACTAAGTAAAATCTACTTAGATGTTTTGTTTAGGTAATCATCAAGTACATAACATATTCACAACAATCTCCCCCAATTTATGTCTACTGGAATTGTAGCCATAAATTAAGAGATACTTGATGATGACAAAACATCCTAAACATATATCTTTAAAGATAAGTAGATAAAACTGAAAGTGCTTCAATTTAAACAAAAATATACAAGGTTTGGCTCACTGTCAGTTCAAGATGCTCCTCTAGTCTGAGCAGATTTTTCTAGTTTCTTGAAGGTCTGGATCTTCTTCCAAGCTTTCTGTTGTTTTCTTCAATTTGATTCTGGAGCTGTCTGTGGAATTCTAATTCATCAGATTCTGAGAGATCTAACATTTCTTGCATTTCCAAGAGAGTCTCATTGCTAGAGATACTCAATTGGTCTTCTAATCTGAAGAATCTTCTCACACCCTTGTCATCCATGAATTCCATCAGCCAGTAGGGCCTTAGATGCACTCTTCTCCCTGTGTATGGGATGATAAGAGTTTTGGGTAGTGCATCTTTGGCTCTAACACTCCTTAGCTCTTCAATCTTCTTCAATACTAATCTTCTTGCAGTTACATTGAACCCAAAGTTTTTCTTGAAGGATGAATAGACTTTGATCAACACAGCTTGGCTTTCTTGAAGTATCCTGTGAAGAGGCCACTGAATCTCCCTTCCCCTTTGTACTTGAACACCAACCTTTCAAGTAGGTTTCTGTATGCATCAATTGCCCTTACCTCATCCAGCTCCTCCAGATAAAGGTTTAGATCTGAGAATTCTTTGATGTTACACAAGTACAAGTAGTCTCCCCTGTTGACCTTGGGTTGAGCTTTGACTACTGACTTGGATTTGAGAGATGACAGCTTCACTTTCTTGACTGCCCTTGATTTTGTCCTTCTTGGCATAGTAAGAATTGGCAAGTTGAAGTCAGGAATTGGTAATTTATCCCACTCTATTGGCTCATGCTTTGGCACAATAGGCTCTCCATGTATGTTCCTGTAGGGGTCCACCACCCTTATGTCTTCAAACACCACAGAGGGCTTTGATGCTTGAGTTTCAGCTTGAGTGGATTCCTTTGGAAATTGATCTTCCAATTCCTTGTCAACAACATCCAACTTTCTTTTTGTTCTTTTAGCCAGTTCTTTCTTTCTTGAGGATTTCTTCTGTTCTTCAATCTTCTTCTCTGATTCAGTAGCTTGAGATGGTTGAGAGGGAATTTATTGAGAAGAATTCACAGCCTGTAGCTTGGCCAAGATAGCAAACTGTTCTTTCTTTTGTTTAGACTTCTTTGCATCTAGAGCAACTTGCCTCTTTTCCTGCTTCAATCTGGATTTTTCTTCTTCCTTTGCATGAGCAAATTGTGGATGTCCAACTACCACACAAATTTCCTTCCCATTTCTGAATATCTTTGCAATTCTCTTTCTTGAGGCTGAATCAGCTGGATCTTTGTAGAGGAGAATAGATCTTGACAGAAGCTTCTTTTCATCAGGCTTGGGTGTCTCATACACAGAATCCATAGGGTTCTTCAAAGATAACTTTGAATAGTTTGCCCTTGGTTTAAGAATTATCTCAGCCTTTGTAGTCTTGATGCAGGAAGATTGTCCTTTCTCCAGATAGTTCATGCTCATCTCATTCACATTGATTGGCTTGACATAAGAGTGATGGATGGCTGACTGATCTGGTTCCTTGACTAATTGAAACTTTTTCTGTATTTCCTCATCAATCTTTTTCCAGTTGATCAGAGTCAACTCTCCTTTATCAACATCTTTCAAATTTGCTGCTGCTGCATTTATAAGATCTATACCATCTGCAACTGGTGGCTTGGAGATAGTAATTGAAGGTACAATTACTTTGCTGATTTGAACTAGAAGTTTCTCCCCCTCAGTTGGTCCTTTCTCCCCCTTACTTGATTCTCTCTCCCCCTTTTTGTTATCATCAAGTGGAGGAGTTAGGCCTTGTGCTTTAGCCAGTTGCATAAGAAGATTTGTCTGAGTCTATTGATTTTGAAGAAGTAGAACCAATGAATTCTCAATAACCTGAACTCTGTTCTCCAACTTGGCTATCTTTTTGTCAGAATCTGATTCTCTCCTTAATCTTAGTAATAGATCATGCATGGTACCATATGGCATTATTGAATCCAGCTTCTCAGAGTTATATGTCTTTAAGTCAGCTATATCCTTTTTCAATTCATCCACACTGAGATTCTGTCTTGAGTGTTGGATCTTCATTAAATGTAAGGAGTCTAGGTGAGCTTGAAGAACAGTCTTGGTACCAGCATCTGAAGCTTCCTGAAGGGCCTGCTGAATAGCTATTACTTATTTTACCAAAGACACCTCAAATTGCCCTGGTGAAAATTCCTTTGCCCATGCCCATTTAGGTAAACTGAAAGCAGAACTTGGGCCTTCAGCTCCCCCTAAGTTCATGCTTCCATCCAAAGAACCAGAGTCATCATCATCAGAATTTACTCCAAATTCTTCAGATGGCTCTCCAGCTTGAGAAGGCATTTTGTTCACAGCAGCTTTATCTCTTTGAAGAGATTCTATGGTGTGCACTAAACAGGGTGAGTAAAAGTGTCAGCATCCAAGGAAATGTTATCAATTACAGCTTTGTAATGTTGCTGAAATTGTCTTTCCTTTTCAGCATCATCCACAATCATTGACTCACTGGCAATGGCTGGTTCCATCCTTATTTCTGCAGTACCTGCCTTTCTCTCATATTCTCTCTTTTGTTGTATCAGGGTCTCACCCTGGCTCCCCACCCTCACACCCTCACCTTCACCTACTAAGGTGGGACTCCTCTCACTCACTTTTGCCAATCCTGAATGAATGGATTGCTGAGATTCACTCTTTTCCTCTCCTTTTGCCTGGGAGCAACCCAACCTCTCACTCAATGCACTCTCCTCTCTCAGTCCTAAGAGTGATTGTATTACCACCAAATCTTCTGCACTTGAAATTATTGAAGTTTGAAGTTGTGCAGAGACACTCGACGGATAAGTGATATCCGTCGGGTGAGTGGTAAAGCTATCTGACGGATAACTGCTATTAAGCTTATCCGTCGGGATACAATCACTACTCGACGGATGAGCAATATCCATCGAGAGAGTAGAAATGAATGAGGTGGGAAGAGAAACTATTGTTGACTCTGTGTTGATTGAAGTTATTTGAGGCACATATGTCACAATAGAATCAGAAAGAATTGGCAAGTGAGCCAACAAATCATCTAAAAGATGATGCTCACTTGCACTAGATTTTGGCTTCCCCAACAGAGTTAAAGAAGGGGAATCAGGAATTGAAGTTTTATCATGTCCACTTCCAGTGAGTTAGTTGGTGAGTATTGTGTTTCTGTGGCTTATATTATGAGAGATTGTGTAAGTTTGGTGTGAGCTTGTGTCCCTAACCCTCTTGGCCTGTGCTCTTGGATGAGAGCTTTGTTCAATAGCCACATCCTTTTGGGAGGATGCAGCTAGAAGTGAGCTTTTGTCCTTTTTAAGCACTACAGTTTGTTGGGAAACTGCAGTGTGGCTAGGCTGGGATTCACTCAACTCTCCAATCTTATCCTTGGGGTTTCTTTGATGTTCACCCCTTCCCTCACCTATCTTACCCTCCTTCACACTCCCCTCTTTGGATTTGGTAGATTTTTAAACTGGTACCTTTTGAGAGATACCAGAGGGGGTTTTCTTTGATTTGGATTTAGAAATTGCAGTTGTTTTGGCAGCTTTGGTAGACAACTGTTTGGTCATTGTCACAGTTGCCATAGCTAAGCCTGAAGTCAAAGAAATAGAAGAGATTGGAATAGTTGAGGGTCTGGATGAACTTACCTCACTTACCTGAGGTGTCAGCATTACAGGAAAATAGAACATTGGCACATCCTTGTGATGGTTGGCTCTGTTCAAGTCTGCAATGATTCTTCTCTCTTGAACCCAACAAGCTAATTTGTTGTTGGGGTTCTCAAGTTCAATCTCTTGACAAAGATGGTTAGCCAAAAGCATAAAAAATCTAGCATAGTAAATATTCTTTCCTCTTTTGGCTAAGTCACCTAGTTTAAAACCTAACTCATACACAACAAGGTCACTGAAATTGTAATATTTGTCTGTAACTAGCATGTATAGCATGTTAAGCATGGAAATGTTCACAGAATCAAAATTACTGATTTTTCCAGAAAAGACTTTAGTTACTACATCACACAAGTAACTCCATTCCTTCCTAAGACCCAGTCTTCTAATTTCACTTAGTTTTGCAGTAGGAAGTGCATAATGAATGGAATTGAGCATATTGACAATATCAGTGTCAGTGTGTGGTGCAGTTACATTATCATCAGGAATCTTGAAACATGCTTTTATTACATCACTATTGATACAGAAATCATTACCTTTGATGGTTAGAGTGATGGTTTTGTCAGTAGAGTTGTAGATTGATGTTGTCCACATCTCCTCAACAACTTCACAATAAATTGTGGGTGATTCCAGCATGGCAAAACTTAACTTGCAGTTGTGCACGAAGTCCATCATCTTATGATAGTCTTCAGATTGCTGAATCCCCTTATTGACCAAGGCAGTGAAGTTTTTCTTCTCATAGATGAACCCAGTCTGTGACATGATCTTAACTACGGGTGCCATTATTAGAGAAGAAAAGCTTGAAGAGAAAGAGGATTTTTGCTTGAGAGAGAATGAAGTAACACAGTTGAATTTGAGAACGATAAAAGAAAATGATTAGAATGAAATAAGCTTTTATACTTTACTCAAAATCAACTGATAAAAATAATAAAGAAAAGTAAATTACCCAATAGAAATTGTCTAAAATAGTCGTTTTAAAATAAACTGTAAAAATTCTACCCATTATCCGTCGTGTAATGCTTACAAACTGTAAGTATACTCGATGGATAATATTCAGGGAATTAACGGTTAAGATTTAGACACTTCGACGGATGAGGATAAGTTGATATCCGTCGAGCTTTAAAATACTCCAGAAAAGTAATTGATTTTTATTTACAATTTGTATATCGACGGATGACTCAACTCGATGGATAATGGTCATCCTTCGAGATGCAAATTTTGACTTAGCCAAAATTTTCATCCAAGACAAAAAAATAGTTAAATTTCTGGCTACCTTTCAACTTGCAAAATAATTCAAATAAATTCAAGAGTAATTAAGCATACCTAACTCACTTACCAACCTAGAAAAGGTGGATTCATCCAGTGGTTTAGTAAAATTATCTGCAAGTTGCTTCTCACTTGGAACAAAATGTAACTCTATAGTACCATTCATTACATGTTCCCTTATGAAATGGTACTTGATGTCTATATGCTTTGTCCTTGAATGTTGCACTGGATTTTCAGTGATGGCAATTGCACTTGTGTTGTCACAGAAAATTGGAATCCTTTCAACTTGCAAACCATAGTCTAGCAATTGATTTTTCATCCATAAAATCTGTGCACAGCAACTGCCAGCAGCAATATATTCAGCTTCAGCTGTAGAAGTAGAAACTGAATTTTGCTTTTTACTGAACCAGGACACAAGCTTGTCTCCTAAAAATTGACAGGTTCCTGTTGTGCTTTTTCTATCAATTCTACAACCTGCATAATCTGCATCTGAATAACCAGTTAGATCAAAACCAGAATCTCTAGGATACCAAATGCCAAGGTTTGGTGTTCCTTTGAGATATCTGAAAATTCTCTTAATAGCTATCAAATGTGACTCTCTAGGATCAGCCTAAAATCTAGTACACAAACATGTAGCAAACATATATCTGGCCTACTAGCTGTTAAGTACAGAAGTGAGCCAACCATGCCCCTATAACTTGAAATATCCACAGACTTTTCGGTAGTGTTTAGTTCAAGCTTAGTTGCAGGAAATGTTCACAGAATCAAAATTACTGATTTTTCCAGAAAAGACTTTAGTTACTACATCACACAAGTAACTCCATTCCTTCCTAAGACCCAGTCTTCTAATTTCACTTAGTTTTGCAGTAGGAAGTGCATAATGAATGGAATTGAGCATATTGACAATATCAGTGTCAGTGTGTGGTGCAGTTACATTATCATCAGGAATCTTGAAACATGCTTTTATTACATCACTATTGATACATAAATCATTACCTTTGATGGTTAGAGTGATGGTTTTGTCAGTAGAGTTGTAGATTGATGTTGTCCACATCTCCTCAACAACTTCACAATAAATTGTGGGTGATTCCAGCATGGCAAAACTTAACTTGCAGTTGTGCACGAAGTCCATCATCTTATGATAGTCTTCAGATTGCTGAATCCCCTTATTGACCAAGGCAGTGAAGTTTTTCTTCTCATAGATGAACCCAGTCTGTGACATGATCTTAACTACGGGTGCCATTATTAGAGAAGAAAAGCTTGAAGAGAAAGAGGATTTTTGCTTGAGAGAGAATGAAGTAACACAGTTGAATTTGAGAACGATAAAAGAAAATGATTAGAATGAAATAAGCTTTTATACTTTACTCAAAATCAACTGATAAAAATAATAAAGAAAAGTAAATTACCCAATAGAAATTGTCTAAAATAGTCGTTTTAAAATAAACTGTAAAAATTCTACCCATTATCCGTCGTGTAATGCTTATAAACTGTAAGTATACTCGATGGATAATATTTAGGGAATTAACGGTTAAGATTTAGACACTTCGACGGATGAGGATAAGTTGATATCCGTCGAGCTTTAAAATACTCCAGAAAAGTAATTGATTTTTATTTACAATTTGTATATCGACGGATGACTCAACTCGATGGATAATGGTCATCCTTCGAGATGCAAATTTTGACTTAGCCAAAATTTTCATCCAAGACAAAAAAATAGTTAAATTTCTGGCTACCTTTCAACTTGCAAAATAATTCAAATAAATTCAAGAGTAATTAAGCATACCTAACTCACTTACCAACCTAGAAAAGGTGGATTCATCCAGTGGTTTAGTAAAATTATCTGCAAGTTGCTTCTCACTTGGAACAAAATGTAACTCTATAGTACCATTCATTACATGTTCCCTTATGAAATGGTACTTGATGTCTATATGCTTTGTCCTTGAATGTTGCACTGGATTTTCAGTGATGGCAATTGCACTTGTGTTGTCACAGAAAATTGGAATCCTTTCAACTTGCAAACCATAGTCTAGCAATTGATTTTTCATCCATAAAATCTGTGCACAGCAACTGCCAGCAGCAATATATTCAGCTTCAGCTGTAGAAGTAGAAACTGAATTTTGCTTTTTACTGAACCAGGACACAAGCTTGTCTCCTAAAAATTGACAGGTTCCTGTTGTGCTTTTTCTATCAATTCTACAACCTGCATAATCTGCATCTGAATAACCAGTTAGATCAAAACCAGAATCTCTAGGATACCAAATGCCAAGGTTTGGTGTTCCTTTGAGATATCTGAAAATTCTCTTAATAGCTATCAAATGTGACTCTCTAGGATCAGCCTAAAATCTAGTACACAAACATGTAGCAAACATATATCTGGCCTACTAGCTGTTAAGTACAGAAGTGAGCCAACCATGCCCCTATAACTTGAAATATCCACAGACTTTTCGGTAGTGTTTAGTTCAAGCTTAGTTGCAGTGGCCATGGGAGTTTTTGCAGATGTGCAATCCATTAGATCAAACTTCTTTAAAAGATCAAAAATATATTTAGTTTGACTAATGAATATTCCATCACTAACTTGCTTAACTTGTAAACCAAGAAAGTAAGTTAGTTCTCCCATCATACTCATTTCATACTTGCTTTGCATCAGTTTGGCAAACTTTTTACAAAGTTTCTCATCTGTAGAGCCAAAAATAATATCATCTACATAAATTTGAACAAGTATGCTAGAGCCATTCACATTTCTGAAAAATAAATTTTTATCTACAGTACCTCTTGTGAAGTGATTTTCCAAAAGGAACTTTGATAAAGTGTCATACCAGGCTCTAGGTGCTTGCTTCAGTCCATAAAGTGCTTTCAGTAGATAATAGACATACTCTGGGAAATTTGGATCTTCAAAGCCAGGAGGTTGACTTACATACACTTCTTCCTCCAAATCTCCATTCAGAAAGGCACTTTTGACATCCATTTGATAGACCTTGAAATTGGCATGGGCTGCATAGGCTAAGAAGATTCTGATGGCTTCAAGTCTTGCAACAGGAGCAAATGTTTCATCAAAATCTATTCCTTCTTGCTGACAATAGCCTATAGCAACCAATCTTGATTTGTTCCTTACTACTATGTCATTTTCATCCATCTTGTTTCTGAATATCCATTTGGTGTCTATTGGATTCCTGTAGGCTTGGGTACCAGCTTCCATACTTTATTCCTTTCAAATTGGTTTAGCTCCTCCTGCATAGCTAAAATCCAATCAGGATCTAACAAGACTTCTTCTACCTTCTTTGGTTCTTCCTTAGATAGGAAGCTGTTGTATAGACATTCTTCTTGAGTTGCTCTCCTGGTTTGAACTCTGGAAGAAACATCACCAATAATCAGTTCAAAGGGGTGATCTTTTGTCCATTTTCTTGGTTGAGGTAAATTAGCCCTAGATGAAGAGACCTCAATGTTGTCTTGATGTGTGATTGAGTTTTGATTGCTAGAAACTCCCCCTGAGTTTGTGGATCTTTGATTTGAGATTGGGGTGCTTTCTATGGGTGATCTGTCTTGACTTCCTGCTCCTTTTGATAACCCGACGGATGGTGAATTTTGAGTACCGACGGATGAGGCAGGTTGTCTTCCGACGGATAATACAGATTGCCTTCCGACGGATGAAGCATTATGTAACTCGACGAATGTTGAGTTTTGTGCTTCATTTGTAGTAGATTTGTCTGCATTATCCTTAGACACTATTTCTTGATCACTTTCATCACTGACCATCTCAACATTGTCGAATTTGAGGCTCTCATGGTAATCTTCATCTTTTAGTCCTTCAATCTTTTTATCATCAAACACAACATGGATAGATTCAACAACAATGTTGGTTCTTAGATTGTAGACTCTATATGTTTTACCAACAGCATATCCAACAAAAATTCCTTCATCTGCTTTAGCATCAAACTTCCCATTTTGATCAGTTTGATTTCTCAGAATATAGTATTTACAGCCAAAGACATGAAGAAAGTTCAGAGTTGGCTTCTTGTTCTTGAACAATTGATAAGGTGTCATGCATCTTGCTTGATTAATCAGAGAGATGTTCTGAGTGTAGCATGCAGTGTTTACAGCTTCAGCCCAGAAGTATGTTGGTAGTTTTGATTCTTCAAGCATTGTCCTTGCAGCTTCAAAAAGAGATCTATTCTTTCTTTCCACTACTCCATTCTGTTGTGGAGTCCTTGCTGCTGAAAACTCATGCAAGATTCCATTTTCCTCACAAAATGCTCTCATGACATAGTTCTTGAACTCAGTTCCATTATCACTCCTGATTCTTCTAACTTTGAAATCAGGATGATTGTTAACTTGCCTTATGTGATTGATGATGATTTCACTAGCCTCATCTTTGGACTTTAGGAAATAGGTCCAAGAGAACTTTGAGAAATCATCTACAATTACTAGGCAAAATCTTTTCTTTGAGATTGACAATATATTGACTGGTCCAAACAAATCCATGTGAAGCAGTTGTAGAGGCTCTTCAATTGCTGAATCAAGTTTCTTTCTGAATGATGCTTTAATCTGCTTCCCTTTTTGACATGCATCACACAGTCCATCCTTTGTAAACTCCACCATAGGAATGCCTCTAACTAGCTCTTTCTTTACCAGCTCATTCATGGTCTTGAAGTTCAAATGGGATAGCTTCTTGTGCCATAGCCAACTTTCATCTTGACTTGCTTTACTAAGAAGACAAGTTACAGATTCTGCTTTAGTTGAGTTGAAGTCAGCTAGATACACATTTCCTCTTCTCACACCAGTGAGAACCACTTTGTTGTTTTGATTATTAATCATTGTTGAAGGTTACTGAGTTGCCTTTATCACAAAGCTGGCTGATACTCAACAGATTGTGTTTGAGACCATCCACTAAGGCAACCTCTTCAATGATGACATTGTCCTTTGAAATCAAGCCATATCCCACAGTATAACCTTTGCTGTCATCTCCAAAAGTGATACTTGGGCCAGCTCTCTCTTCAAACTCTGTGAGCAGGGTAGAATCACCAGTCATGTGTCTTGAACAACCACTATCCAAGTACCAAAGATTCCTTCTGTTTCCCTGCACACATCAAAATCAAATCAAGTTAATTTTGGTACCCAAGTTTCCTTGGGTCCTGCCTTGTTAGCTTTCTTCTTCTGTTTCTTAGGTCTTAACTCATTTGACTTAGGAATTTTAGATTCTTCCTTAGTCATTTGGGTTGGGCCTTTGAAACCACTAGATGCAACAGAATTATCATGCATGTTATGGCTAACAGGAAATGGCATGCTTGGTGCAAACATGTTATTCCAGTAAGGCATGCTAAATGGCATTTGAGGCATATTGTATACAACATAATATGGATTAGGTGCAAATGGCATATTAGCAAACTGTGCATTCATGTTCTGTGTAGGCATAGCATTAACATGCATGGGAGGCATGACATTCATGTTAGAGAATTGAGGCTGAACAGACATGGGAGTAGGCATGGCAGATTTGAAATTAACAGACAAATGATTTACACTACCACATTTAACACAGATTTTTCTAGGAGCATATTTGTCAGGTGTGTAGTTATTATGTTTGTTAATCCCTACTTTACCATTCCTATTGTTTTTCCTTTTAGTCTCTGTTTTTACCTTTATCTTCTCAAGTCTGTCACTTAACTGTTTGACAGTCATGTGACCAACATTAGCCTTCTTCCCTTTCTTGGCTTGACTTGACTCTCCTGAAACAAAGTTCTTGGAAACAGACCCATACTTTTCATTTAGCTTGGTTAATTTGGCTTTGCTAATGGGCTTGCTCACAGCCGACGGATGAGGATTTTTATCATTCGATGGATAACACTTTTTGTTATCTGACGGATAGTTCTCATCATCCGTCGAGTCTACATCTGTCAACAATCCATCTACCAAAATAGGTTCTAGTTTCTCCTTATTCTTTTTCCAGGCTTCATCACAAAAAGACTCAATTCCTTGAACCTTGGTGATTTGAGCATGAACATCTCTGGATGTTTTCCATGCTTTAATCACCTCCTGTTCACGATCGAGCTGCTTCTTTAAAATTTCTTCCTTTTTCAAGGATTCGGTTAATTCCTCCTTGGCAATTCTACACTCAATTTTTAGTTTCTCAAACTGAAAAAACTGAGACTCAAGCACATTATTCCTCTCACTTAAAAACAAGTTATTTTCTTTGATTTTAGCATTTTCTTTAGTGAGGGACTTAAGTGTACCACGCAAATGATACAATTCTGTAGACATGTCATTTATTGCATCATTACACTCAGCTTTAGATAAATGTACAAGGTTTGTAGTGATTACCTGATTGCTTGAGGAACTTGTCTCTGTTTCATCAGACTTGGCCATAAGGGCTAGATTGACATAGCTGACATCCTCATCTTCATCCAAACCATCAGCTGCCCAGTCATTCTCTTGTGTAATAAAAGCCCTTTCCTTCTGTTTGAGTAGATCAAAGTATTTTTGCTTATAATCCACAGACTCAAACCTTTTCTTACTGGAATCTGACTTTCTACACTCATTTGCAAAATGCCCTACCAAGCCACATTTGAAACACTTGAATTTTGATTTATCCACCATGTTTCTATTTGGCTTGGCAGCTCCAAAGTTCTTCTTGAACTTGAGCTTGGCAAATCTTCTTGAAAGGAATGCTAGGTGCTCATCAATGTCCTCCATGTCATCTTGACTCAATGAATCTTCACTTTCTGCAGCTAGCCCTTTACCCTTGCTTTCACAGGCCTTTGAAGTTGATTCCACAGCTTCCATCTTCACTTCCTTCTCCTTTTCCAGTTCAGCCACTAGTGCAATGGATCCTCCTTTCTTCTTTCCTCTCTCCATTCTTTCATACTGCTCTACCTCAAGCTCATAGGTCTTCAGAATGCCATACAGTCTCTCCAAAGTAAACTCCTTATAATCTTGTGAGTTTCTCAATGAGACTGTCATTGGTTTCCATTCCTTTGGAAGAGCTGAGAAATTTCAGATTGGAGTCTTTAGTCTGATAGACTCTTCCATGCAATTTAAGAGCATTTAGTAGCTTTTGGAATCTACTAAAAATGTCAGTGAGTGACTCACTTTCTTCATTGTGAAAATGCTCATATTGCTGAATCAGGAGCTGCATTTTATTTTCTCTTACTTGCTCAGTACCATCACAGATTATCTGTATTGTGTCCCAAACTTCCTTGGCAGTCTTGCAGTTGATGATGTTATCAAACATGTCTGCATCAACACCATTGAACAGAATGTTCATGGCCTTTTTATCTTTCCTGACTTGTTCAATATCAGGATCAGACCATTCATGCCTTGGCTTTGGAACAGATGGTTCATTTCTTGTTACAGCTCTCATTGGAACATGAGGGCCTCTTTCTATGCAGTCCACATACGCCTCATCTTGAGAAAGCATATGAAGATGCATCTTTACCTTCCAATGATGGTAATTATCTTTATCAAGAAAAGGAATCTTGACTCCAACATCTTTCTTGTTCATCTTGCTGAATTGTTTTGATCTTTAAACTCTTTGTAGATTAAGAGCTTCCTCTGATACCAATTGTTAGTCCCTTAACAATATAGCAAGAATTACAGAAGGGGGTTTAATGGAATTCTTGAACCTTTTTCTTGAAATAAAAATGTTCAACTCGATTACGGATATATTTGTTTTAATTAGCACAATGGGGAATGTAAACTTGAATGAATCAAAACATAAGTAATTAAAAACAAGAGTTTTTAAAAACTTTCTGGTGGATTTAAACAATTCCACCAGAGATATATTTAATATATCGAGAGGACTCTGTGTGCAGAAATGCTCACAGCTGCTTACACAAAATAGAACTGCTAAGAACACAGGAAATGCTAAAGATAGTGCTTACAAAGATTTCTCTGTTGTTGTTTCTTAGCTATCTCAGTTGTTTTTCTATTTTCTACTCTCTTGGTTTATATATTACCAAGATTACAAAGTCAAAAGAACTGAACAAATATAAAATCTAACAGTCTTGATCTTTGCTGCTTTTCGTCCTCTATTACCCAGTTAATGGGCTTCCACAGTGTACTTGTATCCAACTCAACGGCTGTGTGTCAGCTTTCACTGTTCAACTGATGTTTGAATCTTGATTTGATCATCTGTCGACTTTCAGATCATCCGTCGATGACTTAATTGATCCTCCGTTGACTGCTATGTTAAACATCCGTTGATAGTCATTTGATCATCCGTCGAAGATTTGTTAAGCATCCGTTGGTAGCTATTTTGGTCATCCGTCGAAGCTTTGTTAATCATCCGTTGGTAGCTATTTTGGCACTTGACTTCATATCACTTATATAGAATTACAAGACATTGCTTATGTATAGTTAATCAACCTATTCTGCATATCTAGTTAAAGTCAACATGACTTATATGTTACTCCAGATTCTACACAAAGGTGCATACAACACTGTGCTACAAACTTATTATTACATAAGCTACTCACTCGATGGATAATAAGTTAAT
Organism: Apium graveolens; assembly: GCF_009905375.1. Taxonomy (NCBI): domain Eukaryota; kingdom Viridiplantae; phylum Streptophyta; class Magnoliopsida; order Apiales; family Apiaceae; genus Apium; species Apium graveolens. The sequence goes on along the minus strand of NC_133648.1, from coordinate 152,678,016 downwards.
CATCTTTCGGGACTATAATGAGTTATCCGTCGGGACTATAATTCTTATCCGTCGAGTGCGACATTATTTCACTAAGTAAAATCTACTTAGATGTTTTGTTTAGGTAATCATCAAGTACACAACATATTCACAACACACATAAATAAGAAAGTCAAACACATGACTCTTAACCCATGAACGCACGTAATTCATATATCATGTAAACACATAACTCACGTATCACATAATTCATATCACATATGACTCGGCTCGTCAAAACATTCGACTCAGTATGTTTAAAACTGAAATGGGGTCAAAAATATGATTTTTCGATCAAAATCGACTCAGAACGATTCGTAAAACAAGTGACCTTTCGAAACAAAAGGTTTTGGGTCTCGAAAGTATTTTTAATGAAAGCAGAATATTTTTCTGAGTCTGTACGCGTTCGTTTCGTATTAAACGGACGAACGGTTGATTTATTATGAATTTTTGAACATTTTTCGGAATAAAAACGATCTCCGAATCATTTAATAATAAAATAATAGAGTTCAAACACCCTAAAATAATTTTATAAGATTTATCGAGCCTGGAAAATAATTTAAAATAATATTTTAAAGCCCAAACTATTTTTCGGAATTTTTAAATCAAAAGAAATAATTAAATCTAATTAAATAATTAATTAAAATTAATTAATAAATATTTAAATTAATTAATTATCAACTAAAATTAATTAATTAAATAATTTGGATTTATTTTTGAATTAAAATAAATTTTCAGAATTAAAATAATTATTTTTAAAATAGAAATGAATTTTTAGAAATTAAAATAGGATTTTTGAATTATTTGTAAAAAAAGAAAATCCAAAAACATTTTTCAGAATGGGATTATAGGCTGCAAAGGATCAAACCCGGGTTTCCAAGCGGGTTGGAACCGGGTCAGAATAACCCGCCGTAGTTCTTTATGAACCCAGAACCCGACGAAAAGTCCGGCCACCACTGAAACTTCCGGCCGCGTTCCGACGTCGGCAAAAACTGTACGGATTCGTCTCAATTTTAATGGCAATCGATTCGAAATTGTTCCTGCAACTCAACTACTAACTCAGCATCAACAGACAACCCCGAGGTCGGTTTCTCCAACGAAATCTATAATATTCCGGCCAAAAACCGGCGAAAAGTCGGGATCACTCTTTCTTTAACCAAAATTTACGATTTAACCGTCAAAACAAAGCTTAGAGTCTCTATAATCTAGCACAATCAATTATACAAGCAAACAATCAGCAAATTAAAAACCCCTAAATAAGAATAAGAACCCTAAAAATCGATTTTATAATTTACCAACTGTTGGAAGGATTTGATGGCAGATATAGATAGAGAAGATTAAGGGCTTCAAAACGGCTACAAATACTTGTCATTTGGTGTTCAATAACACCTTCAAAATTGACTTTGATTTTCAGAATTCTCCAAGAACACCAAGAACACATATTCAAGAAATTTCCAGAAAATCAAACCTTAATTTCTATATGATATTGAACTCTATTTTTGAAGTATAATATACCAAATCGACCAGAAAAACATGTTCTACAACATGGAAGCATCAAATCACATCAACAACATCAAGAACAAATTTTCATAATTTAATTTTCAAATAATTCGAATATAAATAAATAAATAAGAAAATTACCATGATTTCTGGGCAAAAATTGATGATTGATTCAGATAGAAGATTTCGAGAGCTTCGTTTTGATATGCTGCACGCCCGAATCGGAGTTCGATAACGCCTTCGTTCTTGTGTTTGATTCTCGGGAACGTATCGGTTTCTCGGGTTTTTCTCTGTATTTACGGTATTTTAACTGGTTGCAAATGAATAAATGAAATAAACGAAATAAGAAATAGGCTATTTATATTTATGGAATATTGGATCGTTCTAGATCGTTTTGGATCGTTAAATTAGTTACTTAGCCGCTAAGTAACTATAAAAACGATACAATTCAATACCAGAATTGGATAATTATCAAAACCGAGCTTTTTATAAAACACCATATACGAAAATAATGTAAAAATATCCCGTCTCTCGAGAATACGGGTTTTATTGATTACCGAAATGATTGTCGTATCTAAAATATTACGCCGAGCCGCGCACGGGTCAAACCGTAATCCGGATCGAAAAAGTAAAAATACAGAAAATGTCCGGAATTACCAGATTAGGTTAGGAAGGAGTTTTCGGAAGAGTTTTGGGTTGTAAAAACGTAAAAACAGTTGAAGTTGAACGATTCCCGGCTTTATAAAATAATTTTGTAATTATTCTGAAAATAATTAATAATTCATAAATCATTATAAAATCATATAACAGTCCAAAAATTACCAGAATCACAATTTTCTATATTTTATTCCGGGCACATAAAAATTAAAATACTCAAATAATATCACATCTAAACACCCAATCATCAATTCCACTTATCAGATAATTCACCAAAATTCACATAAAATCACATAAATAATTCCAAATACTAATAATAATAATATTTGAAAATATGGGATATTACAATTAAACTGTTTACTTACGCCTTGCTGATATGGTTGCTGAATAGCATTCTGATTATTGCTCCTGCTGAAATTGGGATGATTTTTGTTGTTAGGATGATAAGTAGCTGGCACAGGCTGCTGCGGTCGCTGATAATTGTTCACATACCGAACAGATTTATTAACAAGAGAACACTGATCCGTAGCATGAGAACCTGCACAAAGCTCACAGACCATAACTATCTGATTGACTCTATAGGTGGCTAAAGAATCGACCTTCAAAGACAGCGCTTGGAGCTGCGCTGTAATAGCTATAGCTGTATCGACTTCCAAAATACCTGCTACCATCCCAGGCATCATCCTTTGAGTTGGGTTTTGATGCTCATTTGCAACCATTGTTTCAATAAGATTATAAGCCTCAGTATAGCTTTTGGCCCACAAGGCGCCTCCAGCTGCTGCATCAAGCATGGGCCAAGATTGGGCCCCCAAACCATTATAAAAACCAGTGATCACCATCCAGTCAGGCATACCATGATGTGGACACTTTCTCAACATCTCCTTGTAGCGCTCCCAAGATTCGCACATAGATTCTGTTGGTTGCTGAGCAAACTGAGTAAGAGCACTCCTCATAGCTGCAGTCTTCGCCATTGGATAGAACTTCACCAAAAACTTTTGCGCAAGATCTTGCCAAGTAGTGATGGACCCAGTTGGTTCAGAATGTAACCAGTCCTTAGCTTTATCCCTCAGAGAGAATGGGAAAAGCCTCAGCTTGATAGCCTCATCAGTCACACCATTATATTAGAAAGTACTACAGATCTCGACAAAATTCCTGATGTACTTGTTGGGGTCTTCAGTCGTAGCACCTCCGAAAGAAACAAAATTCTGCACCATCTGAATAGTGCCCGGCTTGATTTCAAAAGTGTTAGCCTGAATAGCCGGATGAAGGATGCTTGAATGAATGTCATTAATTTTAGGTCGAGAAAAATCCATAAGAGCTGGATCTGCCGGAACTATATGATCACCCATGATTACTGGTTCTTTCTGTTCACTCTCTTTATCCGAATCTTCAAAATCTATCTTCTCCGGAATATCAAGAACTGAGTCTGTCTCCTCAGCCGTATCTAAAGTCCTCTTGAGAGTATGAGAACGTGTTTGTATAAACGCTCGCTAAAGTACCTGAAATACAACCGGAAACAATAAGTAACACGTCTTAATCAATGAGTCCTAATGACCACTGATGATAAGTACATAAACTAAACAAATACGCCGAGTCCCCGGCAGCGGCGCCAAAAACTTGTTAGGCACAAAACATGCGCTAATAATTCACGCAAGTATACGCATTCGCAAGTAATATAGAATAATTTCTAGTTCGTTCCCACAGAGACTCGGACTAATTATGTTCAATTACACTTACTCACCAATGTATGATTACTTCTCAATGTCAAGATAATAACACTTAGATTTGATTAACTAATTATTAACTATAATTAACTACGAGAATTAGACACTTAATTGATACTTGAATTAACAATATTAAACACACATGAGATCATAACTTCATTACTACCTCCTTCAATAGTTATTGTTATTACCCTTAGCACGTAACGGTAATGATATTAATCGAACAACACGAAACTGATAAAAGCCAACTTTCGTTGTACTAATACCATTCTACCAAACATCCACAATTAAGATAGAAGTTGAATAGGCATCAATTATGTTGAGACCCTATATGTCTACAGAATTTGACAACATAACAATTTAAGCACAAGTTATTCCTTTTGATTACACAGGGCAAGTAAAACGGTTAAAGTTACCCACTAATCATGCATACACATACATGAACCTATGCTAGCATGGCAAGTTCTAAACCTCAAGATCCACTGTCGCTTTACAAGAGATTAACACCCTATCTTATATGTTCGCGATGCACATAAGACGAATAAGCGCACCCGATACTAGATATCATACAATCATCACAAACTAAGGTATTAAACAACTAACTAAAGAATTCCATAGTAAATCCGTTACGACCCCATGATCACGATTAACCCATGATAGAACTCATCGTCACCATGGGTTCATATGAAAACATGATAATAACACACAAGATAAACTAATAAAAATACTTATAAAACTGTTAGGGCGAAAACAAGCGCTAATAATACACGCAAGTATACGCGTTCGCAAGTAATATAGAATACTTTCTAGTTCGTTCCCACAGAGACTCAGACTAATTATTGTTCAATTAAACTCACTCACCAATGTATGATTACTTCTCAATTTTAAGACACTAACACTTAGATTTGTTGACTAAATATTAACTACAATTAACTACGTAATTAACCACTTAATTAACACTTCGAATTAACAATATTAAAACACTCATGAGATCACAACTTCATTACTACTTCCTTCAATAGTTATTGTTATTACCTTTAGCCTGCAACAACGATGATATTAATCGAATAATACGAAACTGATAAAAGCCAACTTTCATTGTACTAATACCATTCTACCAAACATCCACAATTAAGATAGAAGTTGAACAGGCATCAATTATGTTGAGTCCCTATATGTCTACAGAAATTGAAAACATAATGATTTAAGCACAAGTTATTCCTTTTGATTACACAGGGCGGATAAAATGGTTAGAGTTACCCACTAATCATGCAATATCATACATGAACCTATGCTAGCATGGCAAGTTCTAAATCTCGAGATCCACCGTCGCTTCACAAGAGACTAACACCCTATCTTATATGTTCACGACGCACATAAGATGAATACGCACAACCAATACTAGATATCATACAATCATCGCACACTAAGGTATTAAACAACTAACTAAAGAATTCCATAGTAAATCCGTTACGCCCCCATGATCACGATTAGCCCATGATAGCACTTATCGTCATCATGGGTTCATAGGAAAACATGATAAACAAACACAAGAGAATACTAACTAAACTAATTATATTAAACCAGAGTACGTGACAAGAGTAAATAGGTTCAAAGCAAAGAAAACTAGCATCCAACGTTACAACGAAATAAATGAATCATAAGAATATATGCTTCCTCTTCGTTGCGATGTGCTAAAACGGTCTTCTTCCTTATCTCCTTCGCTCCTTGATTAATACAACGATCCAACCTCATAAAAACGTCTCTTAATCTACTTATATAATAGTCCCATAAAACTCAGATTACATAGAAGTTGGAAGTCAAACAGAAGTAGAAGTCTAAAATAGATTATTATTTTTCCCGACCCTGCGCGGCCGCTCAGCATAGGCGCTCAGCTTTCTGCACGGCCGCTCAGCATATCTGAGCGGGCGCTCAGGACCCTACTGGAAAATTCCCGAGTTTGCTCCGTTTCTTCGCTATAATCTGCCCCTTTCTGTCCTCTCGCAATGCTGAACACATGCCGAGGCTTATTCTTGATGATTACTCCCTCGAAATGCAACTAATACCCTGAAATGCACAAACACTAGAAAAACGCATCAAGTACACAAAATACTTGATTTCAAGACACCAATTTAAGCTATTTTAAGACGTTCCAAGTGGTATAAAATGCCACTTATCACACCCCCAAACTTAAATCGATGCTTGTCCTCAAGCGTCACAGACTCAAAAACAAATAAAACATGCATGAATGCAATCTATATAAAATGCAGCGATCCCCCTTACTACGAACAAACCAACCAACTTACAACATCTCAACAAATGCAATTACGCGACTAAAGATCAATCAAATCATGCCAACTAACATACAGCTAGAAACGTGGTGTGTGCAGATGCTTAACAGATATGCTTCGGAACTAAACCAATTATTATGACTCAACTATCATCAAGGCAATCACATGATTATACAAAGAATAAAAATTCTAGGCACAAAATGACTTATAACACTACAAGAATTCTGGAGCTTATTACAGAATCATGCTTTTATTCATAATAGCAATGCTTATTTGACCGTGCAATGAGTGAGGTCCATAAAAGACTTATACAATGGTATCCATGTAGCGAGCGTTAGGTTAGCAGATCCCAGACTCTAAAAGCCTTAGGTCACTAGGCACAAAGTTCCCTAAGAACTTAATAACTCGAATACCAAAGAGCCCACTCGTGATCAATTATGCATAAACACATACTCTTTTTTTTTATTTTTTTATTTTTTTTTATTTTTCTTTTTCTTTGTTTTTTTTCAAAATTTCTGAGCAAGTGCATTTCGCTCCATCTTGCTCAACCCTAGACTACTCGCATAATATGCGAGCCGGCTACTAGCCAATTGACGCCTAGCCACAGTTAGCAACAAATTCCATTTTTTACTCCATTTTTTCTTTTTCATGCCTTTATCACTAAGAACCTATTATCAAATTCTAAGCATAATAATTAGATTAACCTTGAAAACAATCAGATCATAACAACAATCTATTCCTTAAGCATTCTCTAAGACTTAGTGAAAATACAAGTGTTTCTAGCATGCATATCAACCTACATGACTCAACATTACTTTAACGACATCACTACACTCGCATCAACATCACAAATCAGTCTATAAATCATCGCAAAAGGGATGATGGCATATGCATGAGCTATATGATATGATAAACAAATAAAGCTATATAAAAAAAACTATATGGCAAAAATTATGCAACTATATGAACTAAACTATCATGAATATACAGCTATATGACACACACACAAAATATTCCTTAACTACCACCACCAAACTTAAAATCTTCACTGTCCCCAGTGAAGGTAGTAGAAAGGAACACAGGGTATACCTACTCGGAGTCATCATCATCATCACCCTCAGTGGGTGGAGTATCAGGCGGCGCGTATGCAGAGTCCTCACCAAAAACTGGCCACTGGATGTCATCTCCAAGCCTCGAAAAGCAGTCCCTAACGCAAGGGTGAGCTCCTGAGCAAACCTGCTCTGCGTCTCGTACATAACATCCATCCGCCGTGATAGCCTCCTATACTGGGTATCTGCCATCCCAGCACCCTCCTGAGCTCTCGAAGAACCAGCCTCATCACGCCTAGGCCTAGCCATAGTAGCACCTCGTGCTGGACGCCCTCCTGGAAGACGATAACCCAGCCCATGCTCCTCAGGCTCACCACCGGTCTACTCCTGTATCCCATTCAGAGTCCCAGAATCAATCGGAGCGGCCGGCAACTGCAACTGCTCATGAGACGGCCAGTTCACTCCCACTGCTCGGCAAAGCTTCATGACCGTGGATGTATAAGAGATGTTCATGTGCTTTGCTCCCCTCAAAAACTTCAGAATTCCTTGGTAGATAAACTCACCAAGGTTCACATAGTACTCATTTAAAATTCCCCACAATAACTGTGCTCTCTCAACTGTGACCTCATGTGCATACGAAGAAGGAAGAATATTAGCACAAATAAACGCATTCCATGCACGGGCATACCTGTTCATAGTGATCGCCGGAAAGTGACGATACTCATTAGTTCCTATCTTGAAGGTCCAAACTGTGCCCGACCTACAAAGAGTAGCACAAATCAAATCGAAGTCGAAATCCTCAGCAGTCTTCTCATTACAGTTCTCCTCCTCGGGCTTCCTCTCTCGCTGCCCAATCACACGGTGAATCGCCGCTGGGTGATAATCAACCATCAGCCCTCGGACCACAGAAAACCCATTCTTCTCGGCCTTCGTGTTCGCATAGAACTCGCGAACCACGCTCATCGGCACTGCTTCAGGCGACTCACAGAAAGCTATCCACCCCTTCTCAGCAATCATCGGTAGCAACTCACCATCCCTCCCCGATGGTAAAAACCCCATCTCCTTCAGAATCGGCTTCCCTAAAAGCCTAGTGTACTCCTCCTCCGCAACTCTGTCATTCAACCGAGGCCTCGCAGCAGTACCTCTCGATGAATCAGCAGTAGGGACTGTGTTGCTGCTATCAATAGTCCTTGCTCTCTTGGGTGCCATTGAATCTGAATAAAAGTGCTTGAGAATAGTATTTTTGTGTTTGGGAGAGAGTTTGAGTGTAGAAAGTGTGTGGGAGATGTATGGGATAGGTGTATTTATATATAGGGTATGGATTAGGTTAAAATTAGATTAGGATTGGGTTTTGAGGGATAAAATCATGGGGTAATGGGTAAAAAAATCGTGGGTCATGGGGCTGTACTTTATATTTTTTATTTTCTGATGATTTTTGATTTTTTTTTTGATTTTTTATGAACTTAAAAAAATTCTCACAGTCGATCCCTGAGCGGGCGCTCATGGGGTCTCTGGAAAAAAAAATTTCGAGCCCGGTTTTTCTGATTTTTTTATGGTTTTGGATAGGTTATTAACTTCTAAGGGTTCCTGTAACAACAAATCATGGGTTGCCTCCCACGCAACGCTTCTTTTTCGTCATTAGCTTGACGTTGCGTACCTTCCTCAAGTTGACAATAAAACGACACTAACCACTTCTCGGTTTGTCATGTCCCCATAGTAGTGCTTCAAACGCTGACCATTAACCTTGAATGCTTGGTCCGGATCATTCTCAAAAATCTCCACAGCTCCATGTGGAAACACAGTTTTGACAATAAAAGGTCCAGACCACCTTGATTTCAACTTCCCAGGAAAAAGTCGGAGACGAGAGTTGAATAAGAGAACTTGTTGCCCCGGCACGAATAACTTAGGATGTAGCTTCCTATCATGCCACCTCTTCACCTTGTCCTTGTACATTTTGTTATTCTCGTACGCTTGGAGTCCAAATTCATCAAGTTCATTAAGCTGAAACATTCTCTTCTTACCAGCTGCATCTAAATCCAGGTTCAACTTTTTCAACACCCAATAGGCCTTATGCTCAAGCTCCGCAGGTAAATGACATCCCTTACCATACACCAGTTGAAACGGGGACATACCAAGTGGAGTTATGTTTGCTGTTCTGTAAGCCCAAATAGCTTCATCAAGCTTTAAAGACCAATCCTTCCTTGACGGACACACAACCTTCTCTAGAATGCGCTTGATCTCTCTGTTAGACACTTCCGCTTGACCATTTGTTTGCGAATGATAGGCAGTAGCGACTCGATGATTCACATTATAACGCTGCATCATTGAAGTGAACTTACGGTTGCAGAAATGCGACCCTTCATCACTTATGATTACCCGAGGCGTTCCAAACCTTATGAAAATCTGCTTATGAAGAAAATTCAACACTGCCTTTGCATCATTTGTTGGTAGAGCTTTGACTTCTACCCATTTTGAGACATAATCGACTGCCAGCAAGATGTACTGATTATTGTCGGATGAGACAAAAGGCCCCATGAAATCGATTCCCCAAACATGAAAGACCTCGACTTCAAGCATCACATTTAATGGCATCTCATCCTTTCTCGTGAAATTTCCCACTCTTTGGCAACGATCACACCTTAAAACAAACTGATGAGCATCCTTAAACAAAGTAGGCCAGAAAAAACCTGCTTGCAGTATACGAGCTGCCGTCTTCTCACCACCATAGTGTCCACCATAAACTGTGGAGTGGAAGTCTCGTAATATCCCCTCCGTCTCACAGAACGGGATACATCTCCTGATGATCTGGTCAGCTCCCTGTCTAAACAAATATGGTTCATCCCACATATACCACTTCACCTCATGCAGAAACTTCTTATTTTAAGCTGAGGTCAAATTAGGAGGCATTATATTGCTGACAAGATAGTTTACAATATCTGCAAACCATGGCTCTTCCTCCTGAACTGCGAACAACTGCTCATCCGGAAAAGACTTGTTGATCAATGTCTTATCCTGTGAAGTAGATTCGGGATTCTCCAATCTAGAGAGATGGTCAGCTACTTGATTCTCAGTACCTTTTCGATCCTTGATTTCTAACTCAAATTCCTAAAGTAAGAGCACCCAATGAATGAGTCTCGGCTTCGAATCCTTTTTGGAAACCAAATAGCGAATGGCCGCATGATCAGTGAATTCTATCACTTTTGTCCCAAGAAGATAAGATCGAAATTTCTCAACACCAAAGACTATAGCCAAGAGTTCCTTCCCAGTAGTGGTGTAGTTCATTTGGGCCCCATTTAAGGTCTTGCTAGCATAGTAGATCACATGAAAGAGATTATTCTTGCGCTGCCCAAGAACTGCACCTACCGCATAATCACTCACATCACACATCATCTCAAACTGCTCTGTCCAATCCGGTGCTGTAATATCTGGTACAGTGATTAAACTCTTCTTGAGAGTCTCGAATGCCGTCAAACATTCATCATCAAATTTGAAAGGCACATCTTTCTCAAGCAAGTTGCACAACGGCTTAGATATCTTGGAAAAGTCCTTGATGAACCGCCGATAAAAACCCGCATGACCAAGAAAACTACAGATTCCTTTCACAGAAATAGGTGGTGGAAGATTTTCAATAACTCCCACCTTGGCTTTATCCACCTCCGGACCCTTGCTAGAGACCTTATGCCCAAGAATAATGCCTTCACGCACCATAAAATGACATTTCTCCCAATTGAGCACCAAATTATTTTCCACACACCTTTTGAGCACGACACGAAGATTATTCAAACATTCATCATACGAATGTCCAAAGACGGAGAAGTCGTCCATGAACACCTCAACATTATTTCCGATCATGTCAGAGAATATAGCCATCAAACATCTCTGAAAAGTGGCCGGTGCGCCACATAACCCAATCGAAACTCTGCGAAAAGCAAACGTGCCAAATGGACAAGTGAAGGTAGTCTTTTCTTGATCCTCTGGTGCTATACAGATCTGATTATACCCTGAATAACCATCCAGAAGACAATAATACTCATGACGAGCCAACCTGTCAAGCATCTGATCAATAAATGGAAGGGGGAAATGATCCTTCCTCGTGGCCTTGTTCAACTTTCGGTAATCCATGCATACTCTCCATCCTGTAACTGTTCGAGTGGGGATGAACTCTTTCTTCTCATTTGCTACCACAGTGATACCTCCTTTCTTAGGCACACATTGTACGGGGCTCACCCAAGAACTGTCAGAAATAGGATAAATGATGCCTGCATCCAGCCATTTCAGAATTTCTTTCTTCACCACCTCCTTCATGATAGGATTAAATCTGCGCTACTGCTCTGGCTTACTACCCTCCTCTAGCAGAATCTTATACATACAATATGAAGGGATGATCCCTTTGATGTCTGCTATGGTCCATCCCATAGCTGATTTGAACTCTCTCAAAATCCTTAGAAGCTTGTCTTCCTCACTACCTGAAAGGTCAGATGCTATAATAACAGGTAAAGTAGATGCATCACCTAAAAAAACATACCTCAAGTGTTCAGGTAATGGCTTGAGCTCCAAGGTAGGTGCTTCCTCAATTGATGATTTGAGCTTTCCTTCAGCATTCTTGAGGTCAGAATTACCAAGAGATTCAAACGGCATGTCCAGCTTTTGCCTCCAGGGAGAAGCATTCAGATATTGTAATTGCTCGTTGCCATCTTCATCATCACTGTCAAAATCCCCCACTAAGGCTTTTTCTAATGCATCAGATATTAGCATATGATCGAGTTCTGAAGTAACCGCAGAATCAATCACATCCACTTTTAAGCACTCCTCATCTTCTGTAGGGAATTTCATTGCTTTGAATACATTGAAGGTCACTTCCTGATCCTGCACCCGCATAGTAAGTTCACTTTTCTGCATATCTATCAAGGTACGACCAGTAGCCAAGAAAGGTCTTCCCAAGATTATGGGAATCTTCTTATCTTCCTCGAAATCCAGAATGACAAAGTCTGCTGGAAAGAAGAGCTTATCCACCTTGACTAGCACATCCTCCACTATGCCCCTTGGGGAAGTAATAGAACGATCAGCCAATTGTAGAGACATGTAGGTGGGTTTTGGATCAGGCAAATCCAACTTTTTAAAGATCGACAACGGCATCAGATTGATGCTTGCTCCCAAATCACAAAGGCACTTGTCAAACGACAACTTGCCAATGGTGCAAGGAATGGTGAAGCTACCCGGATCTTTAAGCTTTGGAGGTAACTTTTGCTGCAGCACAGCACTGCATTCTTCCGTTAGAGCAACGGTCTCAAGGTCATCCAGTTTCACCTTCCTTGAAAGAATACTCTTCATAAACTTCACATAACTAGGCATTTTCTCTAGAGCCTCAGTGAAAGGAATATTGATGTGAAGTTTCTTGAACACCTCCAGAAACTTACCGAACTGCTTATCCAGCTTTTGTTGTTGCAATCTCTTAGGGAAAGGTGGTGGAGGATAAAGCTGTTTCTCCCCTGTATTACCCTCAGGCAAAGTGTGTTCAACAGTGGTCTTCCTTGGTTCCGCCGCTTTCTCCTTTTGCTTAGCTTCTTCATCTCTAACTTCAGCTTCTCCTTCTTTTGCCTTTTCAGCATCAACAACTTTCCCAGACCTTAAGGTAATAGCCTTAACTTGCTCTTTAGCTTCCTTCCTACCTGGTACTTCCGTGTCATTGTGAAGTGTTCCAGGTTGACGATTGAGCACTGCATTAGCTATTTGACCGATTTGATTTTCCAAGGTCTCGATAGAAAATGCCTGAGTCTTGCATAACAGCTTAAGTTCCTCAAAATCAGCACTAGTAGGTGCAGCTGCACTTCCCTGCTGAGGATATGGTTGCCTTTGAGCATATTGTTGCGGTTGCTGGAATCCAGGTGGATTGAACTGTTTACTCACACCTTGCTGATATGGTGGCTGAATAGCATTCTGATTATTACCCCAGCTGAACTTTGGATGATTTCTGTTGTTGGGATGATAAGTAGCTGGCATAGGCTGCTGTTGTCGCTGATAATTGTTCATATACTGAACAGATTCGTTGACAAGAGAACACTGATCCATAGCATGAGAACCTGCACAAAGCTCACAGACCATAGCTATTTGATTAACTCCATATGTAGCTAGAGAATCGACCTTCATAGATAGCACTTGGAGCTGCGCTGCAATAGCAGTGGCTGCATCGACTTCCAGAATACCTGCTACTTTCCCAGGCATCATCCTCTGGGTTGGATTTTGATGCTCATTTACAACCATAGTCTTGATGAGATTATAAGCCTCAGTATAGATTTTGGCCCACAAGGCGCCTCCAGCTGCTGCATCGAGCATGGGCCGAGATTGGGCCCCCAAACCATTATAGAAACCAGTGATCACCATCCAATCGGGCATTCCATGATGTGGACACTTTCTCAACATTTCCTTGTAGCATTCCCAAGCTTCGCACATAGATTTTGTAGGTTGCTGCGCAAAATGAGTAAGAGCCTCCGCATAGTACCAGTCTTTACCATCGGATAAAACTTCACCAGAAACTTTTGTGCAAGATCTTGCCAAGTAGTGATGGACCCAGCTGGTTCAGAATGTAACCAGTCCTTAGCTTTGTCCCTCAGTGAGAATGGGAAAAGCCTCAGCTTGATAGCCTCATCAATCACGCCATTATACTTGAAAGTACTGCAGATCTCGACAAAATTCCTTATGTGCATGTTAGGGTCTTCAGTCGTAGCTCCTCCAAAAAAAACAGAATTCTGCACCATCTGAATAGTGCCCGGCTTGATTTCAAAGGTGTTAGCTTGAATAGCCGGATGAAGAATGCTTGACTGGATGTCATCAATTTTAGGCCGAGAAAAGTCCATAAGAGCTGGATCGGCCTGAATAATACGATCAACCATGACTACTGGTTCTTTCTGCTCACTTCCTGAATCCGAATCTTCAAAATCTATCTTCTCCGGAATATCAAGAACTTCGTCTGTCTCTTCAGCTGTATCTAAAGTCCTCTTGCGAGTATGAGAACGAGTTTGCATAAACGTTCACTAAAGTACCTGAAACGCAACCAAAAACAATAAGTAACAAATACGTCTTAATCACTGAGTCCTAACGACCAATGATGGTAAGTACATAAACTAAACAAATACGCCGAGTCCCAGGCAGTGGCGCCAAAAACTTGTTAGGGCGAAAACACGCGCTAATAATACACGAAAGTATACGCGTTCGCAAGTAATATAGAATACTTTCTAGTTCATTCCCACAGAGACTCAGACCAATTATTGTTCAATTAAACTCACTCACCAATGTATGATTACTTCTCAATGTTAAGACACTAACACTTAGAATTGTTGACTAAATATTAACTATAATTAACTACGTAATTAACCACTTAATTAACACTTCGAATTAACAATATTAAAACACTCATGAGATCACAACTTCATTACTACTTCCTTCAATAGTTATTTTTATTACCCTTAGCCTGCAACAGCGATGATATTAATCGAATAACACGAAACTGATAAAAGCCAACTTTCATTGTACTAATACCATTCTACCAAACATCCGCAATTAAGATAGAAGTTGAATATGCATCAATTATGTTGAGTCCCTATATGTCTACAGAAATTGACAACAAAATGATTTAAGCACAAGTTATTCCTTTTGATTACACAGGGCGAATAAAACGGTTAGAGTTACCCACTAATCATGCAACATCATACATGAACCTATGCTAGCATGGCAAGTTCTAAATCTCGAGATCCACCGTCGCTTCACAAAAGATTAACACCCTATCTTATATGTTCGCGATGCACATAAGACGAATACGCACAACTAATACTAGATATCATACAATCATCGCACACTAAGGTATTAAACACCTAACTAAAGAATTCCATAGTAAATCCGTTACGACCCCATGATCACGATTAACCCATGATAGCACTTATCGTCATCATGGGTTCATAGGAAAACATGATAAACAAACACAAGAGAGTAATAACTAAACTAATTATATTTAACCAGAGTATGTCACAAGAGTAAATAGGTTCAAAGCAAAGAAAACTAGCATCCAACGTTACAACGAAATAAAGAATCATAAGAAAATATGCTTCCTCTTCGTTACGATGTGCTAAAACGGTCTTCTTCCTTATCTCCTTCGCTCCTTGCTTAATACAACGATCCAACCTCGTGAAAACGTCTCTAAATCTACTTATATAATAGTCCCATAAAACTCAGATTACATAGAAGTTGGAAGCCAAACAGAAGTAGAAGTCTAAAATAGATTATTATTTTTCCCGACCCTGCGCGGCCGCTTAGCATAGCTGAGCGGGCGCTCAGGATCCTACTGGAAAATTCCTGATTTTGCTCCGTTTCTTCGCTGTAATCTGCCCCTTTCTTTCCTTTCGCAATGTTGAACACATGCCAAGACTTATTCTTGATGATTACTCCCCCGAAATGCAACTAATACCCTGAAATGCACAAACACTAGAAAAACGCATCAAATATACAAAATACACAAAATCTACTAATACAATAACCTAATCAGTTATACCAACATGCTTGATATCCTCAATTCCTAATAACCTAAATCCGATAACCCGACTCGTATAGTTATTATATACATACTCGGGTAATCACGTAATCCGAACACAAATAGGGGTAACACGTATAATATAAATACGTACGTTTACAAATACATTTTTAGAAAATTTTGGCAGCAACTCCTTTGTTTATAAGACTACCAGTCAATTACAATCGACGTCATCAATCACAACAATCCCCAATTTTCATTCCAATGCCAATTCCACATTCGCGTATTTATTTACGTACAATTCCAATATACGATTTATTATCGAAAACATTTTATACAAATCATTTTATATATTTATAAAATTTAGGACTCAGAGCATCGTCATCACCGTCTACCGTCCGCTCGTAACGAGTCATCGCGGTATGACGGCAAAATTCTCGGGGTACCCGGTAATGAAGGGTCTGGTGGGACGCTACCTAATCATGTGCTGTATAGTATGAAAGACTGGCCATCTTGAGTATAAATATGGTTGTCTCACTCATGTCTAAATCATCATTCATTCTTTCTTCTTCAATTTTGATTTCTTGATTTATGAACCCTTCTGAATGTTTCCTTGTATTGTTATCCCTTACAAAAAGTCTCCAATCAGAATCATATACATAAATTCCTTCTTGTGTAATGTCTATTCCTTGAATGTTTTAAAAGGCAAGTGAAAGGAAACCGTGTAGCCGATGGAGTTATATGATAAGTGTGGATAACTGCAAGCCGATAAATGGTGGACATTTGCGTGTAGAGAAGAACCCTTATACCAACGACGTGGTTGTTATGAGGACATCAAATTAGAGGCGGAAATCTGTATACATGATACGTTGCAAATATGAGATTTTTGAGTGACATGAAGTAGTTACAGAGCCATATAAGAAAAATTAACTAGAGGAATAAGGAAGTAAAGTTACGTATATTGGATAAGGCAAATGATTGATTGGACTGTAGAAGCGAATGAAGAAATTCTTAATAATAACCAGATAATCGATTAATACATTTTAAAAATGAAGCGTACCTCAATCATGTGAGAGATAGTTGTCATGAAGATTCAAGATCGAAGAAATTCTAGTTACGAATAAACTTCAAAGGTGTTCTCCAAGGAACGGTTGGGTTTTCCCACTTAAGTAAATGAGTTATGGTAAATCTGATACTTGTAACTGAGCCAGTGAAAGAAGTTCAGTAAGAAAAGACATAAGGGGAGATGAAGATATGGTGATTGAACTGCAAGGATTTCTAAGAAGTGATGCTTTTAAGCCAAATGAATTCATTCACAAGATTATGAAAGTGTTGATTGAGACCATGTGTTGGTTATCAGAAGTTGAACGAGTTAACTAATAAGAACAAGTGTATATTGTCAAGGATAGACGAATTGTTAATGAGAGAGCTTGAATTGAAACATGAACTAGAAGAATTTTTGAATAATTTATAATAGTACTCAGTAGTGATATTTGGTTTTAAACAAAGGATATGAGAAAGGGTATAACATAATAAGAATTGTTTGCTATAATCTTAAGTTGAACTAAAATATGAGTGTACTGGTTAGTATTATATGGGATGGTGAAATGGTGAGTTGAGAATATGGAAGTTGATTGGTCTACTTGTAAGTTGATTGTTGGTTGTTTAATTGATTGTTGGTGTCGGCTTGAGTCCGGCTGGTAGTAAAAAATATAAAGGAGATGCTGCCCAAATTTTCGAAAAATACCCTACTTTTAAAGATCGAAAGTATACTTCCATGTGTTATTGATATTTATGTTAATATTCCAAATAATTGTGATCTCGGTTCTTGAAAGAGGTTGTTACATCCAATCCGACTATTTATAATTGGTCTTTGATTTTATTTAGGTAGTCATCACTTGGTGTAATTGATCAATTAAGTAAGTTAATTGGTTAATTTTACCAATTAAAGGTTAGTTAGATGGAAATCGATTCCAATTAGATTAAGTCAAATTTTGATATGACTTTCAAATCCGAAATCAAAGTAATGAGAAATTTGGGGAAGGTAAGGACACCAGTAGAGTTCAGAAGTTGCTGCAAGTGTGTAAGGCTTTAATTGGATGAATATGCCCTTAATAGTGGATAAGAAAGATAGAAAGTTATTTATATGGATAGGAGATAAGGATGTTTTTAAGAATGAAAGATTTAAGATAGAGCAAGGAGAAGGAAGGAAGGAAATGAAGAAGGGAGATGGAATCAAGAAGAGATTTGTACCTACAATAATATGGATTTTATTAGCCAATCAAAGAGATTCTATCATCCGTAATAAAGTTTTACTAAAGGATGTCTTAGTTCCAAAATTTTTTGGTAATCATACAATAAATGATTTATCAAGTATTTATGTTTTAGATAAAGTGTGAGATACAGTTTTAGTTCAGTTTCTGATTGATATTGATACTTAGGTTGTTGTTAAATATCAAAAGTGATATTAATATAGATGATTGATGTTTACTTCAGTATGGGATGTTATGAGCATCAAAGTTCGTATTGATATCTAATTTGATATGACATCAAAATAAGTATTAATATCAGGAGTTCGGTTGTGAATGAGCTATGAGAATGAAGAACGGAAATAGGAAAGAAAGTGGAATCAAAAGGATGACAAAGAAAATTTATAGGTAAGATATAGGTAACATGAGGGACAGAAGTAAGGTGAAAAATTTAGGAAACATTGGCAAATGGAGATAGGAAATGCATCCCAGGAGAACGATCAAGTACTGAGGCCTAAAAGAAGATATCTAGTAACCAGACATAAAGATAAAATGGGGAGGAAACATGTAGATAAATGTTAGACCTACCCAAGAGCTAAGGCGGGACATCAAAGACTAGATGGATACATTTCATCAGGAAACATCATAGTGAAGTCACCTGAGAACCAAAGTTGTCTAATAAGTGGGATAGTTGCTGCTTGAAGAAAGGGTGATACGTCATCAGATCCAGAAACTGATTGTAAATGATCTAGATTATTTGATTTGAGAACTAACAGGAGTATTCAGAATGCGAGGAATTATGTCAAACCGGAATAGTATATACCACTCCTAGATGCACGGGCAGTAAGTAAGGAAGAACTAAAAAATAGGAATTTGGCTACGATAATGCAAGGGATTCAAGCTACTCCGAGAATATGATACGAGACATGGATGTTAAGGAAGACTTCTGATAGTGTGGCACAAAGGAAGAATAAGCGTTATATGTGACTAGACGTTAAGGAAAAACATTGTAGTCAGTTCATATGAGAACTCCCAAAAACCAATAATGATAGTAAGAGTTAGAATATGCCGATGATGCCTCCAGATTAGTATACTTTCTTCTAAGTAATAAGAGAATTTCGCTCGGCAAATCTACTGGAATGTGATTCAAGGAAATTAAGGTATGATATTACGGTTGTGCGCCAATCGTGTCCAGTCGAGATTTTCTCGTTAATTTTTACTCTAATGCAATTTCGAGAATGTCAGATATCGAATACGCCCCGGTTTTAATATATCATTCGCAGATGGACGAGAAGATTAAGAGAATGATTAAAGAGCCTCGAAGGCGATTGGAAGTGATTAAAGAGTAGGTGGATGGAACAGAGAAACATGTGGGAATGAGATTCAGCAACCAATATCTATTGAAAACATTCATGAGCACGAATTTCTAGAATTAGAAAGAAAAGAAAATTAATAGACGTTATGCTGGTCCTTTTGGAAATAGTAAAATAGAGAAGATAAGTGTAATTGAGTTGGCTTCACCGCCACACATATACATGGTTCATAGGGTGTTTATACGTGTATATTCACGAAAAGTAATTAAGCTCCATTATATATAAAATGAAGACTTGAGTTGAGTTATAAGAGCAACTAATAGAATATGATGTCAGCGAGAGGCTGTTCAGTAATGAGTAATACTGCGAGTAAAAGTTTATGAAAAGTGGTAAGGTTGAGAGATCAACCTGAGAAAAATGGAAGCGAGATACTGGAATATATCATTATCTTATCTTTAGTGCGATTCTGAGGACAGAATCATTTTAGGGGGGGGAGTATGTAATATCCGGGGCATAACGTGTAATTATCTTTATCAAAAAATAATTTTTATGTGAATTTATGTGATTTTTGGAGAATTATTTGATGATTGGTGTGGTCATGTGGATGTCTATATGTGGTAAAGTATAAGTATGTTAATTTTATTATGTACAGAATAAAATATAGATAATTAAGGTATTTTTCTTGTAATTTTTGGAGTGTTATATGATTCTATATTGATTTATGAATTTACTAATTATTTTCTGAGATTACAAAATCATTTTCTAAAGCCGGGAATCGTCCGATCTCAACCGTTTTTACATTTTTACAACCCGAAACTCTTCCGAAAACTCCTTCCTAACCTAATCTGGTAATTCCGGACATTTTCCGTGTTTTGACTTTTTCGATCTGGATTACGATTTGACCCGTGTGCGGCCCGACGTGATATTTTCGATACGCTAACCCTTTTCGATAACAATATCTTCGTACAATCGTTTTATAAAAGCCCGGTTGTGATAATTATCCGAAATAGGATAATGCTTATCCAAAATAGGATAGTGCTTATCCAGAACAGGATAATGTTTATCCAAAACCGGATAATGTTTATCCAAAACTATCGTATTTATAATTACTTAGTGGCAAAGAAACATATTTATCGATCCAACACGATTCAGAACGTACTAATATTCCGTAAATATAAATAGCCCTTTCTTATTTCATTTTCACGCGTAAAATCATAATCAGATAATGCAAACCCTGAAAAACTAGAGAAAATTTTATTAAAACACCGTATTCTTGAAAATCAATCGCACAAACGAAGGCGTTATCGAACTCCGATTCGGGCGTGCAATATATCAAAACGAAGCTCTCGAAATTCTCTTTCTGAATTCACCATCCATTTTTATGCATAAATCAAGGTATTTTTCTGATTTAATTATTTTAATTCGAATTAATTATGAATTTTTGTTCTGGACATTTTTCATATGATTTGATGACATAATCATGCAGATCTTTTCTTCCTGGTCATTTTGGTATATTATATGTCATATTTGGAGTTCAATAACATGCTTAAATTGATGTTTGATTTTCAGAATGAAGAACTGGATTTATGTTCTTGAATATTCTTAATTCAATTTGGGCTTTTTAATTTGGTTGATTCTGGGTTGAAATTAAAGATACCAGTACGTAGATCGTTTCACGTACAATCAATTCATGTAATTAGTTTTGTTCTTGGATGATTAAATCGACTTCACCGGAAAATTAAAGTTTGTTGGAGTCGGAAACTTTCGGTCGAATTTCCAGCTGAACCATGAGCTGCTCGCTCATTTTGATGGTAACAATGGATCCTGACAATTGGTACTATAGTTCCGCTGCTTTTGGCGGTGTTCTGAATAAAAACGAACCAGCCGGCGGTGTCGCCGCCGTCGTCGCCGCCGGTATCGTCGAGGAAGAGGACCAAACTGTCGTTTGGTCCCCGAACTTTTGCATAAATTGCATATTTATACTATGCTCCAGAGCTGTAAAAGTGAAGGAAAAGAAAAGAAGAGGAAAGAAGCTATCCCTATTGTGGCGCCCTCCAAACCCGGGTCAGAAGTTTGGGTCTACAACATATGCACAATATATAAACCTGTATAAGAAATATTATTTGCAATGACCCTGCTTCACATAACCACAAATCGCAATAGGTTAAAGTATGAAAACAAGACACAACCATAACTTTTATTACATCATACCAAATCCCAACTAGTTTAACTTATAACTGATAATATAAATGATTCTTACAATCTTACTATCTCTTAACCGAATGAAGCTCCGGCTAGCACGATCCAACTCAAACTGGAACCTTAGCCTGTACATTGGACTGAGCAACTTCACTATCATCCATATCCTTTTCAACTGTAAAATATGTAAAAAGATTCGCAAGGGTGAGCTAACTAGCCAAGCAAGTCATAATAATGATAACTGAGGTTAAACAATGATCAAATGAGATAATTCAGAGGAATCAAGTTTCTTTCCAACTAATCATTAGAATTGGATATTCATTTTAAGTTTTAAAAACCAAGGTTAGGCTGCTGATCAGTCACGCGTTAACCCCGAGCGAAGCATACAGCTCTGCTCTACGAAATGGATCCAAGGCACACATTGGCCTAAATCGACCACGAATCTGGTCTATCCATGAATCTGGTCCACATAAAGAAAACTATCCAATTCTAAAACAATTTAGTGTAATAAACAAAGTAATTCAATAAGCAAGATCATAATCAACAGCAATAAAGCATTGGTATAAAAGCGTAATGCAAATATTGAGTATCACAAGGGTATATCAGGGTATGTATAAGAAATAGTTTCCAATTTGTAAAGGATCAGGTATTAGACCAGTAATGATTTCTCAAGGTATAGTTCTTTGGTGTTATAAAGAATGGTTGGAGTATAAAAGTTTCTGTGTTTTCAAACAATTTTGTTCCAGTATTTGGTGTTTGGTAGTTATACATTTGGGGTGTAGCATCATATTTGTGTGGTTTGGTGTCTGAGGATCAACAAAGGATGGTTTACAAAGAACAAGCCTTACGGCTCAAGATCAAGAAAAATCAGGGTTCAACAGTAAATAGTTTAAAGCACTTGCAATATAAACAAGAGTTATTTTGAATAAGAGTGACATGTTATGAAACAGTTCAAAAATAATTGCGATATATCTTGAAGAAAAGTTCGGAAGTACTTGCCTTACAAGGCTTTATAACTATTACTGATCAACTCTGAGCCGACTCTGTCGCTCAGGCTTTAACGTCCAACCACTAGATCCCATTGGATTCGACTTCAACAATCAGGTCTTTCTGTTGAAATTCTACTGAGCTCGTCGACTGACCACTAGGTTATCTTTAGTCCATCGTCCACTTTCAGGTTCCCGACTATAACCTACAGGGTTGAAATACCCTACGTTAGACGTCTAGGTATGCTTGACATATCCTCGATACTAATTCTTGCCCAACGATATTCAAACCCGACTCGTAATTATGAATATTATAATAACATACGCACAAATAGGGTTCACAATCTCGAAGATCGATTCAGTGTTCTTTTTCAGAAAATACGTACACTCGTAATTTTATGAAATCAGAGTTATTGATTTTACAAAATTATTTCATCACATCGTGCAATCAAGTTTCATATAAAGCACATATATATATATATTTATATAGCTACTCGACATCTTGATAATCATCGGATATGTTCCCGTATTTTCGTAGGTCAATTTCCCGGAAATCGGGCAGCATCTTCTTTGTTTATCGGACTACCCGTCGAACAACTCGACGTCAAACCAATCAACAACCAATCAATCACGCAATCCATATTTCAAAATTCCCCAACCACCGATTTAAACCTACTAATTATTATTATTCGCATCTTATATTTATTTTAAATTATTAGGACTCAGAATAAACATCATAGTCCACCGCCAACTCATCGAAATTCATCGCTGACGGCGGTAAAACCTGGAGGTACCCTATTCGGGTTTCCAATCACGAATTCTACCGATTAAATAACTGAATAACTAGAATAACTAATCGATTCATCACAAAAATTTAATCGAATTTTTCATAATTATTCTAATCATAAAAAAACAATAACCGAATAATTCACCAAGAACCAAAAACCCAGAATTCGCGTAGCCCAACAGAATACTCGAACAAACAAGACAACACAGAAGCAAGGCATCAGAGAAACATCAAGCACAAGACATGCGCGCCGGCCACCACGCCGGCAACCACACGGCGGTGGCCGGAGTTAAAAGAAATAGGGGCACGAAGCATAACAACACACCCAACATATATACATATGCGTACGCGTGTGTATATATATTTACCAGCAATCGCGACTGAAACCAGGGCCAAGCGGCCGGAACAGAGCAAGTCACCGGAAAAAAAAACGGCGGCGGCGTATGACCGAAGAACCAAGGCGACAGGAACGGGGAAAAGAAATAGGGAACATAACAGAGAAAGGATAAAGGGAGAGGTGAGGGAAGGTCTGAAAAAAAATCAGAGAGAGATTAAATCGCGTGTGATGAAGAAAACGGTACAGGGGTGAATCCCTGAGCGCGTGTTTGTGTTTTATTCTGCTGTTGTTTGTTTGTTTTTTTTCTATCTTTTCCTGTTAAACCAGTAAACAAGCGACACGTAGCACCAATATAGATTTATACTCAGCCACGTATGAAACTGGATAAATATAAGTCCCTTGTATTCCGATTATGTCCCGTATTCTCCGGTTTAACGAACCGAGCTATACTTTAAACAAATTCATAAAATTAAAAAAATAGTCTTAAAATGTTACAAATATCCCGAAGTTCATAAAAGCATAATTTTCGTAATTTTAAAATAATTTTTGAAATGCAATTTATACCCGCTTTTATCAATTAAACGAATCACCGTGCGGGTGAAATTAATCCGAAAAATTCCCAAAATAATTTTAAAATTCCCGGAATATTCCTAACTTAAATAAATATGAGTTTATTATTTTTGAAGAATTAGGGAATTAAATACAGATTTTTTTTCAAATAAATGCAATTAGAAAATCATACAGGGCTAAATAATTGATAAAATATTGATTTCTAAATTTTATGAAATCCTAAAAATAATTATTGTAATTATAAAATTATAAAAACAATTTTAGAGACATTCCAAATATTTATGCAAATAAATTTGCACTAAATCCACGTTTGGAATTAGAAATAAATCAATACAACTCCATTATTAATCCCGCGGACAACCCGATACACCATAAATCATACCTAGATAATAATCAAACAACACATAGCGGTCAAAACCAGTACACATATTTTATTTATTTAATAATTCCATAACCACATTTTTAAATAATTCAAAAATACACGAGTCGTTATATCCTTCCCCCCTTAAAAAGATTCTGTCCTCAGAATCTGGTTTAACTAAATAAGTGAGGATATTTGTCAAGTATATCTGACTTTAGTTTTAGGTAGACTCTTCTACTCGAGGATTTCAAACGTACTTATTATAGATATATCCTCATTTCCAAGGATTTGCCTTTAACGATCAAAAATTTGGATCGATCACTATATGTTTTACAGACTTGGACCAGAGCCCATTGGCTCCTGATCAATCACTTGGTTCGAATTAGACACTTATCGATTTAACATTGATACGTAGAACACACTATATGTACACACTATTGTGATGGTCACATCAACTCATGGGCATCTTTACCTATATTTATCAACACCTCGAATGGTTCACTAATTTTAGGACTTAACCTGTCCCTTTTTACTCAAACTTATCCAGTCTCTTTCAAGAAGAAACTTGTGCTAACACTACTGGTCCTATTTCTATACTCGTATTCTCTCTCGATACAATCTCGCCTTCTTTCTTTGTCTACTCTGAGCTGCTTCAATCAATATTACTACGCTGTTGGTGTGCTGAATTAACTTAGAATTTGATAACTTTCTTTCTTCCACTTTATCTCAATAAAATGGGGACCTACACTTGCGTTCACATGAAGCTTGGTAAAGTGGCATTCCAAAGCTGACATCGCTGATAAATGATCATTTTAGTGTTTCCTTAAAACTCAACCTCTTAACATATCTTACATTTTTTGAATCACTTCCGTACTTTTGACTCTCCGTTTAAGGATGATAAGCGGTGCTCGTTTTCAACTTGGTTTTCAAACATTTAAACATTTCTTACTCTTTTCCATCAGGTAAGACTTAAAAGTAATCTCGTATATTCATATATTATCACCTTTAAGTATT
Source organism: Apium graveolens (assembly GCF_009905375.1). Taxonomy (NCBI): domain Eukaryota; kingdom Viridiplantae; phylum Streptophyta; class Magnoliopsida; order Apiales; family Apiaceae; genus Apium; species Apium graveolens. The sequence continues at coordinate 152,652,440 of NC_133648.1, read as the reverse complement.
TGAACTTCAGATTTCACTCTTTCCAATTCGTTTATTAACTCCTTGGTGGTCTTAATTACATCCTATCCTTTCTATCGGTATAAAGCATCTGTTACCATACGGTTTTGCTTAGGTAGTTGTTAATGGATTAATTCAGAATCTTTTATTAACCTTAGTCAAAATTTCATTCTTGAAGACTCAACGTATAGTTGCTTTCCTTCTGATCTTTGGAGAAAAATCCTTGGGCATCCCACACAGACTTTCTTATTCCTTGAGTAGCTGAGGATATTATCAATAAATAAAGTTTGCTTATCCAAGTACTCCTTATACACCACGTTCCTTAATTTCTTATAGCCACCTGATACACTTGTCATTTCACATAATATCACCAGAGCTTGCAATGCTCTTAACTCAGTTTAATCGTAATCTCTGATATTTTCTCAGGTTGGATCTTAAGTTAATCCTCGAGATATAATATATTGCTTAATTAGGTCTCGTAAGTAGTCATTTCTTTTATAGGGTCTCACTTCTTCTTATTCGTTGAACTCCCGCTAATCAGTACATAATCTCATAATTTTATTCCTTTTCTCCAACAACATCACTAATACATTTTATGATTCGCTTCTTGTAAAACCACTCCTTGGTCTGTCTTGTTTATTAGGCTTCCGATGCTTCGCTTTAATTCTTTGGCATGTCTAACACTTCCCAATCTATTTTGAAATCCACTTCTTATACCTGGTTATCACTATTTTTCTTTAAATTTCCATATATCTTGGCGTCTTTTCAATAACTTAAATACTTAATATTGTGAATTCCCTGTAGGATCTCATTTCTTAATTCTTCTACTTGTAGCATCCAAGTGCTGGAAGAAAATATGGAGATATCGTGATCGTTCTCCTGGGTGTATAAATTTCCTTTTTCTAACTACTAACATCGTGATCCAATATCTTCTCTTGACATCTTATCTTTCCCTTCACAACTTCAACTGAAAGGTCACACTATCCATCTTTCTTCCTTTTGGATTATGAACTTTAGCTTCCAATTCCAACTTCTAGAATCCTATAGTTAATTCTTCTGGTATAGTCTCTATGTTCGTTCTTTCCATTTTGCTTATCGCTTGCCACTAAATTTGCTTTTCCTCGTGAATACCTACTTCAAACTCTTATGGTCTGTATAGATCTTACACCTTTCTTCATACATATCATGTCTCCCAATCTTTCAAAACAAATATTATTACTGTTAGTCCCAATGATGAGTAGGATACTTCTGCTCATAAGATTTTGGTTGTCTGGGTGCATATACAATAATTTTATTGTGCTGCATCAACACACATCCTATTGCCTTATGAGAAGCATCACTATGAACTACCCAATCTCCTTGATACTTCCAAAATGATAAAGCAGGTGCTGTAACCATTCTCTCCTTTAATCTCCGCAAAACTTTCTTTAATCTTCTTCATTTCATATAAACTTCTTGCTTTTCCTGGTTAGCTTCGTCAAATGTATTACAACTTTCAAGAAATCTTGCACAAATTTTCAATAATAACCGGTCCGTGGTAAAACTCTTTACTTTTATTGATGCCTTTTTGGCCTTTCTTTATTTATAGTAACTTTGAGTTCTACTGGATCTCCTTTGGTCTCCTCCTCACTGATTACTTATGCTTTCTACCATCAAAACTTTCACCTTGTAAATTTTACATACAATTTCTTTCTTCTCCGACTTCCAAGTTTATCCTTAAATGCATCGCATGGTACTTTGCTGACTTTAAGTAACACAAATACAATTCATCCAGATATTCCTTAAAGATTCCATCCATCCAGTTTAAATATTACTGGTATATTGGTTAATTCAAATAACATTACTTAGAATTTTATAGCAGCAATACTTAGTTTTGAAAATTATCCTGGATATGTCATTAGATTCAATCTCCAGTTGATAACATCCAAATATTAGAAAATACTCTACTTCTTTCATCTGATCAAATAAATCATTAATTCGAGGTAACGAATACTTACTCTTGATAGTAAACTTGTTGAGTTTTCACTAGTCGACGCATAATCTCATACTTCCATTTCTTATTAAGAATTAGTATCGATGCACCCCATGGGATTCACCGGGTCTAATCGCTTCTTCTTCTAGCATCTCTTGCATCTGCTTTGCTAACTTCCTCATTTTAACTGGTGCTATTTTGTGTAAGGCCTTGGTCACTGGCTTCGTCTCAGGTGCTACGTCAATCGCGAGCTTCATTTCTCTATCGGGGGGAAATATTGATAACTCCTTAATTGCTATAAAATCTTCAAATTTTGTTTGCTTCTGACTTTTATTTATCTCATAATCACCATAATGCTCACATCTTGATCACCATAATCATCGTTAACAAATTCTTAACCCTCCTTTTTCCTTTATACCTCATCAAATTCTCATTTAACATCTTCAGGACTATCTCTTCATCACGACGGTTTGTCAGGACATCATGCTTCCATAGTTAATCTATTCCTTAAAATAATGTCAAGTCCTCTTATCTCAAATGATATCAATTCTTCACAACTTGTTGCCAGAAATCTCAATTCCATCATTGGTATTCACTTATATAACAATTACATGTTCTTGACATGCTAGTCTTTTAATCATAATCTTATCAATTCAACATAATAATTCATCTCATCAACAAAACCTTGAGAGATAAACAATTAAGTTTCTCTCACATCTTTTAATACTTTAACGCATAAGGTATTTACCATAATCATCCATGTTATCACGTCCGTATTCTGAACAACATATTTTATAGGAAAATCGCATATTCTCGTTCTCGAAGACGTATTCTTTATTGGAGTAGATTCCCTTGATCCTTAGTGGATTCTTCCCTGGGGTTAGTGATTTGCAATCCTCGCCATATGTCCTTGTTTCCTTTCCATGCATAAAAGGTAAATGGAACTTCATCCGCTTGATTCAGGATACGTTGATTTCCGTTTGAAAACCTCTTGCAAAGAACGATAGTACGACGAAACAACTAAAAGGATTCATAATTCAACAAAATTAGAGTTGAAAAGAAAGAAGAAATAAAGATTTGAATATGAATGAGACAAGCACATTGGTACTTAAGATGGCCAGTCTTTCGCACCATATGGCATACAGCACATGACTAGGTGGCGTCCCACCCGACTCTTTGTCATTCCGACAAAGCGTCTCACCATAACACTGTTTGTCCCAATCAGAAAGCAAAACTTGAGGGAAACAATTAGATTTGAAAGGAATGCAATATCCTCCTTTTTGATATCATCATAAAGAATTTATTAAGAAAAGAAGTTCATACATTTTTAGGAATTAAAAAGGAATATACACTGTAAGATTGAAGACAAGAATGATACTGTTGGTCACCATCCACATTTTACTTGTATTCATCTTTCGAGCTTGTTCGATCATATCCCGATTGTGTCATATAACAAGTTTAGAAAGTATACTAAAATGTCTTCGCAAATTAAGCATTATAGTAGATTCTTACTTGTTAAGTCTTGCATTTTTAACATCGCACCTGCACGTATAATACTTTAACAATTCGATCATAATGACGTTCTTACCAGATAACCTCGAGTTCCTCCTCTTTAATTTGGAATAACCATAAATTATTCAACATAGTGATCCTTTTGTTAATAATCTTTTTTCTTTTGGAAAGGTCTGGAAATCTTCCCAATCTCCTTCGATCATGCCCAGGCTCTTTTTAAATTAATGAATTTTTTAAACTCTAATGGTCTCTGCAACTGGATAAATAATTACTCCGTATGCGGATTCTGTTATTATCCTTGTCAAACAACATTTACACCTTACCGTTAGGAATAATCAACTTCTTCATAATCGCGGATCACTTTATTCTCTGAATTAACAATACTGGGTCTAAAATAAGTATCCTTCCAAGTAATCTGGGTCTTTTAACGAACAAAAAACTCTAAGTAGTAACTTGACAACCAATGTTTAAAACTTATTTTATTCAGAAAGTCTTTTGGAAATTTTATAAGGGAAAATCTTTTTCAAAAACTTATTTAAAAATTTTGAAAATCACAAATCTGGTTGTCCTTACTATATGAGTTGGTTGTTGTCCTTCTTACCTATAACAAAGTACCATATTAAAGAAACAATCACATAAAAGTCCGTTCACTCCAATCTACCTTTTCTCCTTTATCATGTCCATTTACCTTTCTTAATCGACAAAAACTTCAATTATCGTTGCATGTTATCTTATTCGTAGCTTCACATCAAAGCTTTCATACTGGTAATACTCCCGACATTATCATTGCAGTAGTTAAGTAGAACAAGCTATCCAATAGTCAACAATTCTATTTCATAGAACAAAGTTTTCTCGTATCACATCACATCACTACTTTACATATCGCATTTATCATAGCACCATCATTTAATTCCACAAAAATTCCAGATTTATACCTTTCTCTCTAACTCTTTCAAAATTCATCTAATTCATCCCACAACTACTCACGGGTGGCTTAGTCACTAATGGCTTCTTTTAACCCGGTAACAGCTATCCTCTGAAACACTTAAATCTTCTCTCTAAACTTCTTCTCACCTTTATTTATATCTCAGGTGTTCACCATTTACTGTAGCTCTCGAATCCATCCTCGTAGGTACTGTTGCTTCCTAGGACGAGTTTTAAACTGGGGGTGTAGAACAGGGTGTAAAGTAAACTGAAAAGATACACTCCCAGCTGAATATCCAGTAAAACAAGTATAAACATAGGGAGGTTCTTACATAGGTGGTTTCATGTCAAGAGGTGATAAAATAGTGTAGAATAGGTTGAAAGGGTGCAGCTGTTAAAACAGAAGGTAATACCATTAATACTGATGGAAGAACAAGGTGCAAATCAAATCTGGAAGAAGATGACGACCCTCGAACGGAAAGCTCCAAACGATCAAATGATACAACGAAATTAGGATCTGCCATTGTCGTTGTCTGAAAATCATGTCGCAAGCTAAGAATCCCAATTGCAACACGAACCGTGTTGGAGACCTACTATATAGTCGCATTCATCCTTACGACGTCTTATCTTTCTATTTTCTATTCCTAATCCTAACCCTCTACCCAATCCCGACAATCTAGGCTTGTTTCAGTGACTTATAACCTGTAGCTCTGATACCAACCTGTGGCGCCCTTCAAACCCGGGTCAGAAGTTTGGGTCCACTACACATGCACAATATATAAACCTGTATAAGAAATATTTGCAATGACCCTGCTTCACATAACCACAGATCGCAATAGGTTAAAGTATGAAAACAAGCCACAACCTTAACTTTTATTACATCGTACCAAATCCCAACTAGTTTAACTTACAACTGATAATATAAATGATTCTTACAATCTTACTATCTCTTAACCGAATGAAGCTCCTGCTAGCTCGATCCAACTCAAACTGGAACCTTAGCCCCTACATTGGACTGAGGAACTTCACTATCATCCATATCCTTTTCAACTATAAAATATGTAAAAAGATTCGCAAGGGTGAGCTAACTAGCTCAGCAAGTCATAATAATGATAACTGAGGTTAAACAATGATCAAATAAGATAATTCAGAGGAATCAAGTTTCTTTCCAACTAATCATTAGAATTGGATATTCATTTTAAGTTTTAAAAACCAAGGTTAGGCTGCTAGCGAAGCACACAACTCTGCTCTACGAAATGGATCCAAGGCACACATTGGCCTAAATCGACCACGAATCTGGTCTGTGCACGAATCTGGTCCACATAAAGAAAACTATCCAATTCTAAAACAATTTAGTGTAATAAACAAAGTAATTCAATAAGCAAGATCATAATCAACAGCGATAAAGCATTGGTATAAAAGCGTAATACAAATCTTGAGTATCACAAGGGTATATCAGGGTATGTATAAGAAATAGTTTCCAGTTTGTAAAGGATCAGGTATTAGACCAGTAATGATTTCTCAAGGTATAGTTCTTTGGTGTTAGAAAGAATGGTTGGAGTATAAAAGTTTTTGTGTTTTCAAAAAAATTTGTTCCAGTATTTGGTGTTTGGTAGTTATACATTTGGGGTGTAGCATCATATTTATGTGGTTTGGTGTCTGAGGATCAACAAAGGATGGTTTACAAAGAACAAGGCTTACGGCTCAAGATCAAGAAAAACCAGGGTTCAATAGTAAATATTTTAAAGCACTTGCAATATAAACAAGAGTTATTTTGAATAAGAGCGACATGTTATGAAATATTTCAAAAATAATTGTGATTTATCTTGAAGAAAAGTTCGGAAGTACTTGCCTTACAAGGCTTTATAACTATTATTGATCAACTCTGAGCCGACTCTGTCGCTCAGGCTTTAACGTCCAACCACTAGATCCCATTGGATTCGACTTCGACACTCAGGTCTTTCTGTTGAAATTCTACTGAGCTCGTCGACTGACCACTAGGTTATCTTTAGTCCATCGTCCACTTTCAGGTTCCCGACTATAACCTACAGGGTTGAAATACCCTACGTTAGACGTCTAGGTATGCTTGACATATCCTCGATACTAATTCTTGCCCAACGATATTCAAACCCGACTCGTAATTATGAATATTATAATAACATACGCAACAAATAGGGTTCACAATCTCGAAGATCGATTCAGTGTTCTTTTTCAGAAAATACGTACACTCGTAATTTTACGAAATCAGAGTTATTGATTTTAGAAAATTATTTCATCACATCGTGCAATCAAGTTTCATATAAAGCACATATATATATATATATATTTATATAGCTACTCGACATCTTGATAATCATCGGATATGTTCCCGTGTTTCCGTAGGTCAATTTCCCGGAAATCGGGCAGCGTCTTCTTTGTTTATCGGACTACCCGTCGAACAACTCGACGTCAAACCAATCAACAACCAATCAATCACGCAATCCATATTTCAAAATTCCCCAACCACCGATTTAAACCTACTAATTATTATTATTCGCATCTTATATTTATTTTAAATTATTAGGACTCAGAATAAACATCATAGTCCACCGCCAGCTCATCGAAATTCATCGTTGACGGCGGTAAAACCTGGAGGTACCCTATTCGGGTTTCCAATCACGAATTCTACCGATTAAATAACTGAATAACTAGAATAACTAATCGATTCATCACAAAAATTTAAGCGAATTTTTCATAATTATTCTAATCATAAGAAAAACAATAACCGAATAATTCACCAAGAAGCAAAAACCCAGAATTCGCGTAGCCCAACAGAATACTCGAACAAACAAGACAACACAGAAGCAAGGCAGCAGAGAAACATCAAGCACAAGACATGCGCGCCGGCCACCACTCCGGCAACAAAACGGCAGCGGCCGGAACAGAGCAAGTCACCGGAAAAAAAACGGCGACGGCGTATGACCGAAGAACCAAGGCGACAGAAACGGGGAAAAGAAATAGGGAACATAACAAAGAAAGGATAAATAGAGAGGTGAGGGAAGGTCTGAAAAAAAAAATCAGGGAGAGATTAAATCGCGTGTGATGAAGAAAATGGTACAGGGGTGAATCCCTGAGCGCGTGTTTGTGTTTTATTCTTCTGTTGTTTGTTTGTTTTTTTCTATCTTTTCCTGTTAAACCAGTAAACAAGTGACACGTAGCACCAATATAGATTTATATTCCGCCACATATCAAACTGGATAAATATAAGTCCCCTGTAGTCCGATTTTATCCCGTATTCTCCGGTTTAACGAACCGAGCTATACTTTAAACAAATTTAGAAAATTACAAAAATAGTCTTAAAATATTACAAATATCCCGAAGTTCATAAAACATAATTTTCGTAATTTTAAAATAATTTTTGAAACGCAATTTATACCCGCTTTTATCAATTAAACGAATCAACATGCGGGTGAAATTAATCCCAAAAATTCCCAAAATAATTTTAAAATTGCCGGAATATTCCCAACTTATATAAATATGAGTTTCTTATTTTTGAAGAATTAGGGAATTAAATACAGATTTTTTTTTCAAATAAATGCAATCAGAAAATCATACAGGGCTAAATAATTGATAAAATATTGATTTCTAAATTTTATAAAATCCTAAAAATATTTATTGTAAATATAAAATTATAAAAACAATTTTAGAGACATTCCAAATATTTATGCAAATAAATTTGCACTAAATCCACTTTTGAAATTAGATATAAATCAATACAACTCCATAATTAATCCCGCGGACAACCCGGTACACCATAAATCATACCTAGATAATAATCAAACAACACATAGTGGTCAAAACCAGTACACATATTTTATTTATTTAATAATTCCATAACCACATTTTAAAATAATTCAAAAATACACGAGTCGTTATACCTATTTCCTTTTCTAATCATGCTCCAGAGTTTTTGTAGGAAAGAAGAGAAAATATTAGGAAAGAAAATAGGCCCAATATCTCTCAATTATTTTCTGCCCAAAAATGGGACGATTAGGAAAGAACGGAAGCATGTCTCTATCTAATATTTTAATATACCAATAATACCCCTGGAAACACTTAACAGTTGGTAGGGTTTTTTAACACGTTAAAACAACTCCCCAGTGTTGTTCTTCACGTCTTCTTCTTTTTCTGAGCTCTACTCCACGTCTGCGAGAGAAAATTGTTCAAGGTATCTTGAGTCATCGATATATATCATAATTGACACTCCTCACTTTGTTTAATCGGTCATTCTTTTGAGGTATTTCTCAACTTTTTTGTTAGCTTTCCTCCTCATTTTTTTGTATAAAGCTAGATACAATCCTATATATTTGCATATAAACATATTATATGTCTATGTGGATAACTTACAAGTGTGTTTGGTAATTTTTGTTGTTATTGTTGTTATTATTAAAAAATATGATTATATGATAACACTATGGCAAAAAACAGAAACCATATAATTAAATTGAAGGTTATATTATGTGTAATACTGATTTTAATTTATGTGAAGATGGACCATATTTTGATTGAAAGGGAAAATCAACTTCGTCAATGGGTACTCATGCAACAACAAGTTGCTGTTCAATTAATTTGTCTAGTTTTGGTATTTCTTGTGCATCATAAACATGAATGTTTGAAGCGTATTAATTTTCCTAGTAGGGAGCCACGATTACATAGACAAAGAGTTCGAGAAGAGTTAAATGTCGTGAAACAATCCGTATGAACAAAGAAGCTTTTATAAAATTATGTAGTCTATTAGAAAATTATGGAGGTCTCCGACCAACTCAACGGATGTCGGTTGATGAGCAAGTTGCTAGATTCTTACATATAGTAGGAGGTGATAAGAGAAATCGTTTTATTTCATGGATTTATCGCCGATCTTCTTCGACCACAAGCAGAACTTTACACAGAGTTTTAGATGCAACATTATCGATTCCATTTCCTGGCCAAGAGTCTCTAGAAAGAGCTAAGTTTCGGCTTATATTCCTACAAATGTAATTTCGATTACTGGCTGAGGAAACCAGTCCATGACTTGACATCGGTACGACAATCTCTCCTTCACTCGGTAGGGCACAGGCATCGGCATCATTTTCTTCATCAAACTAATAGACAAAAAATTGCAAAAGAGATTGAGAAGAAAAAAAGATTTTTTCCATATTTTAAGGGAAATATAACTCATATATTTGCTACTTACATTCAAATACATACTTAAGCATAATTAATTTAATTTTAGTATTGCTAATATATTGTAGGATTGTGTTGGAGCTATTGATGGAACATATGTTCGTGTTAAAGTGCCGAATAAATATGTTCCAAAATATCGTGATCGCAAGGGATACCCAATGATTAACGTATTAGCTGCGTGCACTTTTGATTTAAAATTTACATATGTTTTGAGTGGTTGGGAAGGAACTGCATCGGATGCGTGGGTAGTTAAAGACGCACTTATCAGAGAAGATAAATTGATCATACCTACCGGTAATATTTCATAATATTAGTAAATCTTGTTTTATACTTCTCTAGTTGAATATAATAATTTTTTCTTGTTTACAGGTAAATATTATTTAATTGATGGAGGCCTCCCGCACAAAAGTGGACTAATTGCACCGTTTAGAGGTGTTCGATATCACTTAAAAGAGTACTCAAGTCGTGGACCTCATAATCCAAGAGAATTGTTTAATCATCGGCATGCATCATTGAGGAATACTATCGAAAGAGCCTTTGGAGTGCTGAAGAAAAGATTTCCTATTATACGAAGTACAACTGAGCCATTTTATTCGTGTCAAACACAGTCTGACATATTTCTTGCATGTTGTATCTTGCACAACTTCTTATTAGATGAAGATCGTGATTTGATATATGAAAAAAAAGTGAGGAAAGAGTTGGAAAAAGAAACTCCCGAAGTAGTATATCACGCAGCAAGAGATAGATCTGAAGATAGCGCTGTTGCAGATGGAATACGAGAAACAATAGCAAAGAAAATGTGGAGTGATTACATATTGCATAAAGACAATGATAATGAAGAGTTAGACTAGATATTAGTCCTGGCCTTCCTCCGAAGTTAACTAATTTTAAGTTAAATTTAAATAGGATTTATAATTTTTAGTTATCTCTGTCGTTTGACTTATTTTTGTTGAAATGGTTTGATCGTATTAATTTATATGTGTTATGTATGGTTTTAAATTTATAATCTTGTTTATTTCATTTCGTGTCCGTTTGTTTTCTGTATTTATAAATATTAATTTTCTTTGTTGTTTATAGTATTTTACTGATTTTAGGAAAAAATCTGAAAGATGGCAACAGACTGTCCAAATTCAGCTACATTTGCTATTGATCCTGGAATGGAAACTAAGAACAAGGTCTTAAAATTTTGCTAATTGCTCATTATATTTCTTGTTCAAGTACTTAATTTTACATATAATTATTGTGGTTAATATTTTTGTTTTAGAAGGGAAAGAAGGAAGGGGAAAAGGTGAAACGAGAACAACTAATATGGAATTCTTCGATGGATACTTTATTCATTCAGGCCATATTTAACCAGCAATATGAAGGTAACCGGGTTGACGGAATGTTCACATCTTTGGCTTATGTGAATATGGTAAACGAGTTGCAGAAGAAACTAAATATAAATTTTACCAAAGCACATCTGAAGAATCACTTAAAAACGCTGAAGGAACATTTTTCTTAGTGTTATGATTTATTTCGTGGAGTTGGTTTAAGTGGGTTTTCTTGGAGTCCAAAAACTAAGTTGTTTGAAGAAGCAGATGAAGAGATATGGGAACAATTAATAGCTGTGCGTCTAATTTCATTTGTTAATTTCTTTAACACTGGAATGGAATTTCCATATGTTTAAGTTTACTAATTCCCGAGACTTACTTTTGTAGGCAAAACCTGATACAGGCAAGTGGAAAACAAAACAAATTTTTAACTACAATGAATTGCAGGAGCTATTCACAAAAGACAGAGCAACGGGTTCAACAGCTGAAACAACAAAAGAGAAGAACATGCAAAGGTCTAGTAGAAGTATCGGGGCTTGGGAATCAATTGAAGAAATTAATAGTTTGTTATCAGGAAATACTGTGAACTTGAACCGTATAAACGATAACAATGATGTTCAGTTTGTAGCTGGCACACCATCTCCACAAGAGCAGGTTAAAATTGCAACTGAATCAAAAGGGAAAAAACGAAAATATGAGGATGAAGAGGAAATTAAAGACAGGAAAAAGAAAGTTGAGAATGAAAATGACATGAATACTAAGATTGTGGCTTCTATGGAAAATGTCGCAAATGCTATTAGGGAAGGACATACCATACTCAAGAAGAGTAATCTTTTATTGGAAAGGTCCCGACAACGAGTTTATACTAAACATGAAATATATAATGAGTTAGAAGTTATTGGATTGGATTCAAGTGTAATTTGTGAAGCTTACTTATTCCTTGTGAAGCATCCTGAAAATGCAAGGGCGATATTTGGTTGTCCCCTTCAAATGCGGAAGATAGTCCTGGACGAATTGATGAAGAAAAAAGCTTAAATTTGTTGATCCTGACTTTTTAGAATTTCATTTTATTTTCTTTTTCATGCCAGGACCTTAGAAGTTATGGTAGTAATAATTATTGGATTTTGAAATATAGGTTTCCATTTTTAGGATTGGATTTGTCGTACTTTACATATTTCCTAGGAATTTGGATTTTTAAATGGTAGTGCTCAATATTGCGGTAGAGTTTCTCTATTATTTTTCTACTTTTTACAATTTAATTTTGTTTAGATCAGTTCATCTCAATTTTGGATTTTTGTTTATGAACCCTGTGTGATGTGGAGCATGTACATCTTTAGCTAATTTTTAGCTATTAAATATATATACTAGTATGTTTGTGTATACTGTCAAAAGATTGTGTGTGTTGAAGAGCTCTGAACTTTCTTCACTACTTTGTGAGCATTCCTTCTCGCATATTCCACAAGTTCTTGTTTACCTAAATTTGATTTCTTGATAGCCACAACAAAACTGAATTGATTTCTGCAGTTGTTAGTAAGCAAGAAAGGGAACCAACTTGATGCTTCTCAGCAACATTGATTCGATGAAGATTACTCTAATTAATTCTTCTAGAGAAGTTTTAGCATGAATTTGTTGTATTTATCACTTTAAACATATTGTATGTTGATGTGTAAAGAAATTGAAAGGCAGTAGTTGAGGGTTACAACATATCATAATTGTTTTCTGCTCTAGTTTGATCAAATAATCATTTATAATACTACATGATATGTTCGGAGCAACTACTATCAGTAATCCATGACAACTTAATGTTTTTAGATGAATAAATTGCTTAATAGTTATGTTTTAGTGTGCCTAGTGCCTAACAATACTTGCGGAATATGCATCATCTCCATTCCTGGTGGGTTGTTTGTTAAAGAATTTTGGATGTGTGCTTCCTGGGCTTTTGCAGTGATAAAATTTTTTGGTATTTGAAAAAGTACTTAAATAGGTAGAATGGTTAAATCTCAGTACATTAAGAAGAACCTGAACAAATTTGTGAAGCATAATCTACATTACTAGCCAAGTTATCTGATTCCTTAACACGAGGGTTCAAAACACACCATTTTTTGGCATATATAGCAAACACCTCCAACAGGTATTAGGGTGAGTAATATTATATTATGGTTGTATGTTTAGAAGGGCAATGGTAGTAATTATGTAATTTTATTTTATTTTCTTTCCGAACTCTGGAGCACAAGAATGATTTAATTTCTTTTGTGTTCTTTGAAACTCAGGAGCACGAAAGAGAAGCAATTTCTTTTGTTCAATCTCTCCTATTCTTTTCTCTCCCTTTCTCTTCTCTTCTTTTCTTCCTTAAAAAACTAGGGAGCACAGCGTTAGTACTTCGATTTTAAAAGTTGCAGAAATCAGATTACTATTATATTTATTTTCAAAAACGATATTCTATTATTTTAGAAATCAGAAAATTGCTTGTTTAATTATTTTAAATTCCGAAAATTATTTTAAATTATTTATTTATTCAAAAAAATCTGAATTATTTTTAATTAGTTTTTAATTATTTTAATTAATAGATTAATTTATTATTAATTGATTAATTAATTAAATCAATTATGAATTAATTTTAATTGATTTAATAATTAGATTTAATTATTTAAATTTGATTTAAAAATTCTGAAAAATAATTTCAAAATATTATTTTAAATTATTTTTAAAGCTCGATAATTATTATAAAATTATTTTAAAGTCATATTCGGGTGTTCAAACTTTATTATTTAATTATAAAATGATTTGGAGTCCAATTTTAATTTCGAAAAATATTCAAAAATTCGTAATAAATACCTGAAAAATCATTTTGACCCCGAATCTTCGTTGAAAAATTAGTTTGATCTAATATCTTGCGTGTTATATGCTATGTGTTATCTGATTGATGTGTTATATGCCTAAGTGGTTATTGTTTGACTGTTTTAGTCATAACTTTCAATCCGTAAATCGGATTTGGGTAAAACGAAGGGTAGATAAAAGCTTAGGTCGTCTATGTGACGATTAGAATGGTTTGAGACTGAGTATTGATAGATGATTGTGATGCCTAGCAGAGTAAGTGAGGCATAGAAAAAGAAAGTCAGTGATCCGTAGATATAATTGAAGCATAGAAAGAGAAGGCAAGTGATTGACGAATAGAAGCAAGGCATAGAAAAAGAAGGAAATTGATTGATGAGTAGAACTATTAGATGAATACAAGTAAAGTTGGAAATCATCTATGATAAGGCAAGTCCTTCTGAACCTTTCTTCGAGATATATTACAAATATTTCTGAACTTTCTCATAACATGTTGCTATTATTCGAAATAAATCTTATTTTATATTGCAAGCGCTTTAAACTATTCAACCTCGAACCCTGATTCTTATTGATCTTGAGCCATAAGCCTTATTCTTCATAAATCAGTGATTATTGAATTCTCAGATACGAGCCAAACATATATGATACTATTCCACAAATACTTACACACCATAAACCAAGTATTTTAATATAATTTCTTGAGCACGCAAAAACTTTACACCCTGGAATACCCTAACACATCAAAGATCAATACCTTGTACTATCATTGAACCATTGTTCTTTCGATACATGATTTTCATCAGGCTTGAAGCCGTTCTTCATATTTATATCTTGATATACCCTGGTGATACCTGTGAAATGTTTTATACTCGGAGATAAATGCTTTATCAATGTTAATTATGATTCGGTTTTATTGAATTGCAATGGTTATCATATTGAATTATTTTAGAATTGGATGGTTTTATAAATGTGGACCAGAATCGTGGTCAGACCAGATTCGTGGTCATATTAGGCCAATGTGTGCCTTGGATCAAGTGTATAGAGCAAAACTGAGAGGTTTGCTCGGGGTTAGTGCGTGACTGATCAGCAACCTAACCTTGGTTTTTTTAAAAATGAAAAGAATATCCAATTCTATTCATTGTTATCCAGAAACTTGATTCTTATGAATCATTTCAACTGATCATTGTTGAACCTCAGTTATTGCTATTATGACTTGCTGAGCTAGTTAGCTCATTCTTGCAAATCTGTTTATCTTATTTTATAGTTAAAAAGGAATTTATGGGTAACGAGGATTTCCAGTCCAGAGTGCGAGCTAGGATTTCAGGATAAGATGGACCGAGTTAGCAGGAGCTTTATAATATAGATGAGTTATGTAAGATTGTAAGAATGATATCAGCAGTTGCTAGTAGAACTAGTTGGGATTTGGTACGATGTAATAAAAGTTAAGGTTGTGGCTTGTTTTCAAACTTTAACCTGTTGCGATCCATGGTTATGGTAAGAAGGGTCTTTGCATACATTACTTTCATAAGCAGGCATTTATATATTGAGTGTGTGTGTGTTGTGAACCCCAAACTTCTGACTCGGGTTTAGAGGGTGCCACAACCATGGTTAGTTAGTGCGATACGTTTATTTAATCGTTTACGTGTTCGTTCGGTCGCTTAAACATTTTCGTAATAATTTCTCGTAAACGGTTCGCGGCGTAAATCCTTTCGTATTTATTCCATATATTTTGAAGTATCGTCCTTGGATATAAATCCGTAGGGTTTTAAATTCGTAATTATATTGTGATTCCCGTAATCCTCGATGATTCGTAAATATGGTCGTTTTTTCAAAGTTCGTTTTCTTCAAAAACTAATAGCGTTTACATACACTCATTTGGTACGTATAATCATAATATCAATTTCGAAACTCATTTTCTCATGCATAACATAGTGTGGGATAAAACGTTTTCCCCGTTTGTCAGGCTTACTATTCATTAAACGTTTTTACAAAGTATCAAAAATTTGAGTTATTACATCTAAGAAAAACTGGAGAGAATGTCTTGGCTATGTAGATGGAATTAAGGATGTTGACACTGAAAATAAAATTACCCTTAAGACTCCTGTTAAGTTTATCTCTTCAGAAGCTGATGAACCCAAATCTAGTTTTGAGAAGGGTTCAACCTCAACATCCCAAGAAAAGGTAGTAGATGATAAAACTCAAAAAGAAGAAAATAAGGAGACCATTAAGACTATTAAGAAAGAAAAGAACATATGACTTTTGTCTAAAAGACAATTGAAGAAGAAATTATCTGAGGTTATTGACAAACCTCAAGTAAAAAGTCTAAAAAGAAACAGGATTGGTAAGTAAGGTATTTTTAAGGAATCTAACTATAAGTTTATTCCCAATGCTCCTAGAAAAACTTATTTTAACTGTGGTAATACTAATCATCTTGCTATTGATTGCAGGAGTAAGAAAAAGAAAAATGCTAATCCTAAGTCCGATGTTAAGGGTAGATTAGTATTTTACAAACCACAAAATCATTGTTTTCATTATGGTAGTAGTTGGCATTCAATTTACACTTATAGTTCTTATCATAAGCTGTATCATAATTTCTATGAACCTTTGCCAAAATTCAATAAAACTGCTTATGTGATTTATGCTGCCAGTTCTACTAAATCTACTTATGATAAGACAAATTCTGATAAAGAAAAAACTGTCAGAAATAACTCTGAATCACAGAAACTTAAGTTGTCCAAAATGATGACCCAAAAAGTGTGGGTCCTTAAAAATCCTTCTAATTAATCACTCCTCTGATTGCAGGGTACCAAGAAAAATACTCTTGTCTTGGATAGTGGATGTTCAGGACACATGACTGGAAATAAATTCCTGATGTCAGAATTTGAGACGAAAGCTGGCCCAGATGTATCTTATGGAGATGGAAATATATGACACACTCTGGGATATGGCAACTTGGTAATTGGAAAGGTAGTAATAGAGGATGTAGCTCTGGTGGAAGGACTGAAGCACAATCTACTAAGCATCAGTCAAATCAATGACAAAGGTTATCATGTGGTGTTTTATAACTCTCACTGTGAAGTTGTTCATAACAAGACAAAGAAAGTTGTCTTGATGGGATACAGACATGGTAACATGTATGAAGCAAGGATGCATGAAAGTCTTGAGCAAGAAGCTACTTGCCTTATCTCTAAGGCATCAGTAGATGAGAGCTGGAATTGGCACAAGAAGCTCTCACATCTCAACTTAAATTCAATCAATAAACTTGCCAAGAAGGAGCTAGTAAGAATATTACCAAATATGCTATACTCATCTGATGGTCTTTGTGATTCTTGCCAAAAGTCCAAACAAAGAAGAATATCCTTCAAATATATAAAAAATTCTCTATCACTGAACCATATCATATGTTACATTTGGATCTCTTTAAACCAGTGAACATAATATCTATCAATAAGAAAAGGTACACACTTGGAATGATTAGATCGTGTAGTTTCGAATCGATTCATATCTGTTTCGTTGAATTTGGTGTTGATTTCGACCTCGCCAGAGAACCGCCGCTGTTGGTGGTGTTCTTTATTTTTCGGCGATAATAACGACGAAGGGAGGGAGAGAAGGGCTGAGGAATTACCAGGGGAGTGTTTTGGAGTGAAATCGCAGAAGAACGGGATCAAAAACCACAGGATTAGCCACGATTTGCAGTCGCCGGAAACCGTCACTGTCGCCGGATTCTGGGATGACGACGGTTGTTCTTCGTGGACCCGAGTCGACCCGGTTTTGACCCGGGAAACGACCCGGGTTTGATCCTCACAACCTTGAAACCCATTCCTATTTTGTGTTTATGGATTTTCTATTATTTAATTTTTCTTTATAAAATCAAAAATCAGTTTTATAAATTCTAAAAATCAAATAAAAATTAGTTTCAAATTCTAAAAATTATTATAATT
The DNA here is from genome assembly GCF_009905375.1 of Apium graveolens. Classification (NCBI taxonomy): domain Eukaryota; kingdom Viridiplantae; phylum Streptophyta; class Magnoliopsida; order Apiales; family Apiaceae; genus Apium; species Apium graveolens. The sequence goes on along the minus strand of NC_133648.1, from coordinate 152,634,747 downwards.
ACATTCTAAATTATTTTATTAATTTAGAAATTCAAAATTGATTATTTATTTATTTATTATTTAATAATTAAGTAATTAAATAATAAATAAGATTAAATATATCTAATAATGTGATTAATAATTCGATAATTAGTCGAATAATACGAGTAACTCATATTTATACGAGTAGTTGATTGATAAGTTGGACTATTATTCGAGCGATAGTTTATTTATCCGAAGAGTGTTGTAATAGTTATTCATATCGACTAATTATTCGTAATTGATCGATTTAATCGTATAATTGGTAATAAATTGTAATAATTTATAATTAATTCTAAAAATTAATGATTAATTATTTTAAAATATAATCAATATTAAATAATTATTTAAAAATATAATTAAGGTTTATTTAATTATGATTAATTACTTATAATTGATTTATAATTAATTAAATCTTGTTTATTGCGTAATAAATAAACCGTTAGTCCGATTTAAGTGAAACGAAAACCCTTATACTCAGAAAATTGACCCGATTCCATTAAAAATAATTATAAATCATAATTTCTTTCAGAAGCGAGTTATTGGGTGTTAGATAATTGCTTGTAGGCCCTATCAGGGTATAATCGAGCCTAATAAATCCCGAAAAATTATAATTCGAACCAGATAGTGTTTGTTAGTGCGAGTATAAGTCTAGTATCGATCCTAAAAATAATTATAAGTATAAAATAAATTGTGTGCCTTATGTGCTATGTGCTTTACGTGATTATGTGAACCTTATGTGCTATATAATTATATATACGAGTGTAGATAAAATCGTATGGTTAGACGATAAGGGCAACGTGGTATCAATTCGAGATACGCGTATGATATAAGTTATCTAAACGAATATATTTCTATGATAGATTCCATATCCGCAAGGTGAATCAAGCCAGAGACTAAAGGCAGTGAGGCATAAGAGGTGAAGTGCACACCAGGCAAGTTTTTCCCCCATTCTAAGTTCAGAATAGTATACCCCACTCTCCATATCAATTATACCTTGATAATTCTTGTTCATATGCACTGATACACAATTATTGATTATCATTTCTATCTCATTTTGATTCTTGATTTCTCCCAATTTATTGAATCCTCTATTCATATTCCAATACTTTTACCCTTTTTACATATACTCTGAAATATCCTGATGTTGGGATACATCATAAGTATATCGATTATTGCGGATGCTAAGTTATGGACTGGATGGTTACGATGCGGGGCAGGTATTAACCAGACCCTTGATTATGAGGACATAGTTGCCTGGGTACCCCTTATGTTGGTTGGGTCTATGTAGTTGGGTATAGATCCACACTGTATCATGACTGATCAGTAGGTTATAGTGCATATATTGGTTCTTGTTTCCAGTCTCGTTCATTTGGCACTCGCCAGTAATGGCAAGTTATTATTCTACACAAAACAGATGGTTGTTCAAACCAGAAGATTATGATTCACATATTCTTCTTTCTTTACACTATATATATTATTTCAGGCTTATTGAGCAATTTTGGCTCACCCCATTTTATTGTTATTCACATTGTTTTTCAGTTAAGGTAGAGAATGAAACCCATCAGAACCCAAGTAGTCAAGAAGCAAGTCAAGAAGCGGGACCCTCTAATATCAAGGGTGTTTGTCCCTATCCCAGAAGAGAGCTTTGAATTACCAGATCAGGTGTAACAGGATAAGTAATAATGATAGATTGAATAAAAGTTGTTTAGTTTAAAATGTGAATAGAATAAAGTTTTATAACAAAGAGAGTTTTTGAGACAATTGATTTAGTTTGTTTGTAATAAAGTTAGTTGTGGTTCTTGTTTTCAATCCTTAACCTTGAAAAGATCCGGAGTAGTTGTAGTTCGGGGTAATTATTTTATTGATATTCTGCTTATACAGGATTAGTGAGTAGTAAGTATTAATGCCCCAAATCTATACCCCGAATTTGAAGGGTGTTATAGTTGGCATCAGAGCTTAGGTTTTGGCCCTTGAAAATAAGAACATTAGAGTTAAGATAAGATAGGAAGATCACACGAGATAGGAGTAGTGGTATTAGGATTGTTTGATTATTAGATTAGGAGTTTGTGAGTTTTAGGCATGTGATTTGATTTTCTTGTGTTATGGTTATTATATTATATGGGTTCTTCAGCGTCATTCTCGGAGTGGACCGAGTCAGATCCAGTGGCAGCACCAGAAATAGCACCAGCGTCATTTCAGGCATTTCCTCCATTGCCACCACCACCACCATTACCTCAGGGACCCGCACCAGAGCAGTTGCCGGTACCCCCTGCACTAGAGGTACCTGATTTTGTTGATTATTTTCCTCATTTTGAGGCGGAGAATTGACTTTCTACCGTTAGAGTTTCTGATATTTGATATATTCCTGATATGGTTGACATTCCCCAGTGGGAGGAGTTAGAGTTGCAGATTCTAGTACCACAACATGAGATTCCACAGTTCCAGCCAGAGCCAGAGCCACCTATGTATGCACCCCAGGAGCAGCCTACTTTATTTCCTGCACTGTTGGCTATTTATGTACCTGTACCTGGTATATACAAGTTTCCACAGCAGGAGTTCATGGATGAGGTTGTTGTTGACCAGCCATTACCTACCCGAGATTCCCAGACTGATCTTCATGAGTGTCATATGGTGTCTTACCAGCAGTTCCAGAGTGAGAGGGAGGAGAGGCTGAGATGGCAGGACCAGTGTTGAGAGATACTTGGGTTGTTCGAGACCAGAGATGATGGACCAGTCAGAGCACTTCAGCCGGATTATATACTGAGGGATAGACTTCTCCAGATACTTAGGGCAGGATCTCAGGAGATGGTTGATTTGAGACAGCAGGATGTGCGCACTGATGCCGTATATCGTAGGGCTATGAGACTTATCGAGGCCGTACTAGAGGCGTTACAGCAGGAGTTGAGCCGTGTGCCACCCGGATTTTGATCTTAGCTGATAGCAGAGTGTTGTACCATGTGTATTATATGTAAATAGATGCAACATAGTATAGTATGACTAGTTTGTATGCGTGTAGCCGCTAGTTTTAACTAGGAGTAGTAGTAGGATGACTGATATGTTGTAGACCTTTTGTATCAAGCATTGACACCTGTAGCTGGTGTCCTATCTATATATATATATAATGAACCTTTTCACGTTTTCTTTTAATTTTAGTCTTTTTAAGCATTTACAATTATTTTACTGTTTACCATTGCATTATTTTAAAATGCTGTTTTTATTTACAACCATGTTGTACCCTTTATTTTTCCAAAATTTTCAATAATTTCAAAATGATTTATTTAAACACCACACTGTTATTAATTACTTGTTTTAGATATTTTGTAATTTTATTTTCTTTTCTATATCAACTGTTTAATTTTTTTTTAATATCATACAAATTGCTTCTTTATCCATAATACTTGTGTAATAAACTGTTTTTAAAAGAACCAATTGTTTTATTATTAGAACTATGGCACCTAAAAGAAAAACAAGAACCGAATCGTCTAATGGCAATACCGAGGGTCAGAACAATAATAACCTAATGGACCAAATGTTCCACCGCATGCAACAACAGATGATTATGATATAGCAACAGATGCAGCAACAACAGCAGCATTTTCAACAACAAATATTACAGCAAGCCATTCATCCAGAATAACAAGTACAACCAGCAGTACCGGTAGTTACTTTTATGCAATTCCATTCGGTGAAGCCTCCGGAATTCGAAAGTTCCGCAGATCCTACTAAAGAGAGAGCTTGGTTAAAAGAAATAGAAAAGGATTTTGCGTTGGTTAAAAGTTGAGGAAGGTCAGAAGACGGATTTTGCTAGTTATTTTCTGAAAGGTGAGGCCAATTACTGGTGGGAATTGAAAAAAGCTTTGGAGGGTGAAGGTGCAGTGACTTGGGATAGATTTACTGATCTTTTTTTGGAAAAGTATTTTCCTCGTTATATGAAGAATCAGATGGAGATCAAGTTCTTGGAGTTGAAGTAGGGTAATTTGTCGGTCACGGATTATGAATCCAAGTCAACTGAATTGACTAGGTTTGTTCCTGAGCAAGTAGATACGGATAAAAATCGAGCCAAGAGGTTTCAGCAGGGATTGAAGCCATGGATCCGTAGTAGGGTAGTAGTGTTCGAGCTGACCACTTATACAGCCACTGTTCAGAAGGCCATGATCATTGAAGGGGAGAGTGAAGCGTCTCAGAAAGAGAAGGGACCAGGAAGTTTCCAGAATCGTACCAACAGAAGGCCAGGATTTCAAGCTCGGGGAAATGTGAATGTTAGAAGGACAGAGCAGGGCAACCAGAGGACGGGTAACCGACTCCCAGCCCCAAACTAGCAGAGACTTATCCGACCACCTATACCTGATTGCAGAATATGTGGAAAGAAGCATACTGGGATTTGTAACAAGCCAAATGTCACGTGTTTCAAGTGCCAGCAGAAGGGACACTAATATAGAGAATGTACGACGGGAAAGGCCAAAGTCACTTGTTTCTAATGCGGAAGAAAATGACACATTGCCAAGGACTATAGGGGAGCAGCATGGCCGCCAGCATTTTAAGGGTTTTAGCATTACCTCCTCCACCACCACCATCACCACAGAATCAGCCCAGGGCAAGGACTTTCAACATGTCAATGAAAGAAACGGTACAGAGTCCGAATGTGGTTGCAGGTACGCTTCCTGTGAATTCTATAAATGCTCAAGTATTTATTGATTCTGGAGCTACGAGGTCTTTTATTTCTGAAGATTTTATTCCTAAGATATATTGTGAGATTCATCGGTTAGATGAGGTGTTAGTTATAAAGTTAGCAAATGATTATCAGATTGCGGTAGATCGAGTATGTCCAGGTTGTGATATTGAAATAGCGGGACATCATTTCTCAGTTCACTTGATACCTTCCAAGTTAGGAGAATTCATGTTAATTTAGGAATGGATTGGCTAGCTAGTAATAATGCTCAGATAGATTGCACAAATAAGAAAGTAAAACTACGAACTGAAGAAAATGCAACAATAATGTTCAAAGGTGAAAAGCAGAAGCAGAGATTCTTAACAATGATGCAAATGAAGCGATTGTTATGACAAGGATGTCAAGCTTATCTAGCTTATGTGTTGGATACGGAAAAAGAAAATCCGAAGATTGAAGATATTCCTGTAGTTTGTGAGTTTCCCGATGTCTTTCCAAATGAACTTCCAGGACTACCTCCGGATCGAGAAATCGAGTTCACCATTGATTTGGCACTAGGGACTAAACCAATTTCAAAAGCTCTGTATCGAATGGCGCCTGTTGAAATGAAAAAATTGGCAGCAATTACATGATCTTCTCGACAAAGGAATCATAAGGCCTAGTGTGTCCCATGGGGCGCACTAGTGTTGTTCGTGAAGAAGAAGGACTATAGCATGCGACTATGTATTGATTATCATGAGCTGAACAAGTTGACTATTAAGAACAAATATCCTTTACCCCGAACCGACGACTTATTTGATCAACTGAAAGGAGCGACCTGGTTTTTGAAGATCGACTTGCGATCAGGCTATCACCAATTGAAGATCAAGGCAGAAGATATTTCAAAGACTGCGTTCTGAATGAGATATGGACATTACAAATTTATTGTGATAGCGTTTGGACTAACCAATACACCAGCAGCATTCATGGATTTGATGAACCGAGTATTCAAGAAGTATTTGGATAAGTTTATCATTGTATTTATTGATGACATCTTGATATATTCGAAGACGGAAGAAGAACATGCAGAGCACCTGAAAATGACATTGGAAACGTTGAGAAAGGAATAACTTTATGCGAAATTTTCAAAATGTGACTTTTGGTTAAAGGAAGTGCAATTTCTAGGGCACATCATCAGTGTTGAAGGAATTCAAGTCGATCCAGCGAAGATTGAAGCTATTTTAAATTGGGAAAGACCAAAGACTCCGATGGAAGTCAGAAGTTTCTTGGGATTAGCAGGTTATTACAGAAGATTTGTTAAAGACTTTGGAAAGATAGCCACGCCATTGACCAAGTTGACCCGGAAGAATGAAAAGTTCGAATAGAATGAGAAATGCGAAGAGAGTTTTCAAGAATTGAAGAATCGACTGGTAACCGCACTTGTACTTGTTTAACCTGATGATCAATGAGACTTTGTTATTTACAGTGACGCTTTTTATCGTGGACTTGGATGTGTTTTGATGCAACATGGAAATGTAATCGCATACGCTTCCAGACAATTAAAGCCTCATGAGCAAAAATATCTGACGCATGATCTGGAGCTAGTAGCAATTGTATTCGCACTGAAACTCTGGAGACATTACCTTTATGCCGAGAAGTGTGAAATCTATACAGATCATAAAAAGTTTGAAGTATATTTTCACGCAGAAAGAACTCAACATGCGACAGCGACATTGGCTAGAGCTAATCAAAGATTACGACGTATCAATCAATTATCATCCAGGCAAAGTGAGTGTGGTAGCAGATGCATTGAGTCAAAAAGAAAGATTGAATTTGTTAACATCTTAAGAATACTTGATTAAAGAATTTGATAAATTGGAAATTGAAGTTCGTGTTCCAGAAAGTTCCACTGAAATGATATATGCCATGACTTTTCATCCAAAATTATTGGAGAAGATAAGAAGATGTCAAGAAGAAGTAATGAATCATGAAATTGATAATTTGTCAGGAGAAGAAATTACCAGCCAGAAAGATGACAAGGGAATTTTTTGAGTTGCTTCGAGAATCTGGATACCTAACATACCGGAATTGAAAGCGGAAATTTTGTAAGAAGCTCACAGCTCAAGATATTCAATTCATCCCGGAAGCACCAAGATGTATAGAGATCTGAAGGAAAACTTTTGGTGGCCAGATATAAAGAAAGAGATAGCGGAATGGGTCAGTAAGTGTTACACGTGTCAAAGAATCAAAGCTGAACATCAATGCCCGAGTGGATTACTACAACCACTATATATTCCAAAATAGAAACGGGAGCACTTAGAAATGGATTTCTTAGTAGGACTTCCAAGGACCAGGACAAATCACGATGCAATTTGGGTTAATATCGATAGATTAACGAAGTGAGCACATTTCCTTCCAATCAACGAAAGGTTTTCGCTTGACAAGTTAGTACATTTATATCTCAAGGAAATTGTGATGCGTCATGGAGTACCTGTATCTATTGTATCGAATCGAGATCCCCGTTTTAATTCGAGATTTTGGAGACAATTCCAGGAATGTCTAGGAACCAAGTTAAACATGAGCACCGTTTATCATCCATAAACGGACGGGCAGAGTGAAAGGACTATTCAGACAATTGAAGATATGTTACGTGTTTGCGCGATAGATTTCGAAGGCAATTGGGTCGAGCACTTACCGCTAGTAGAATTCTCTTACAACAACAACTACCATGCGAGTATCGGGATGCCACCTTATGAAGCTTTATATGGAAGAAAATTCAGATCACCTACATGTTGGGATGAAGTTGAAGAGCGTAAGATTTTAGGTCCAGAACTGATTCAGCAAGCCAAGGAAAAAGTAGAACTTATTCGAACGCGACTCGAAGCAGCACATAATCGATAGCGTAAGTATGCAGATCCAGCCAGAAGGAATGTGGATTATCAGGAAGAGGAGCCTGTACTGTTAAAAGTATCACTGTGGAAGGGATTGACTAGGTTTGGCAACAAGGGCAAGCTAAAGCCTCGTTACGTCGGTCCATTTGAAATTCTGAAGAGAGTTGGAAAAATTGCATACGAATTAGCTTTACCGCCCCATATGCAACATATTCATAATGTATTCCATGTGTCCATGCTTAAGAACTATAACCCTGATACAAGGCATGTAATAGATAATGAGCCGATAGAACTTCAGGTAGATTTGTCATATGTAGAGCAACTGGTAAAAATTTTAGATCAACAAGAGAAATAAGTCTGTACCATTAGTGAGAGTTTTATGGAGAAATCCCATGGTTGAAGAGTCAACCTGGGAGCTTGAGAGTGATATGTTAGAAAAGTACCCTCAATTATTTTCATAGCGTGATTCTGAGGACAGAATCCTATTAAGGGGGGGGGGGAGAATGTAACGATCGAGAAAATTACGCTTTTATTATACTCTAATAAAGATAATTATGTGTATTATTATGTGATTAAGTGTGTTAAGTCGTAAAACCCTAATTGCTATGTGTTACGTGTTGTCTATTTTGATTAGAATGTGTTTCAGATATTTATTGATTGTTTTATTATAAGTTATAAGTTTTATATCAAAAATCGTACAGCTCAAAGAATGTTTTAAAAGCCCGTATTTCAAACAAAATCATTGGCCTTATATGTTAGTGTTTGTGCCCTAGAGATAACACTATGATGTTTTAGTTTAATACATTAGGATTATTAATGTTTATGTTCTATCGATTATTCTCTTTAAAACTTATTAATTCTTAATTTACTGCGACATAAATGTTAGATTAATAAATGTCCTTGGAATATGATATGCAATTCTATATCTCTAAGTACGTGATTTAGAAATGAGATTATGAGAGTAGTATCAATATTCCTAAAGGTCCCTAGTCAAGTATTATTATTAAGGGACAATAATAATGTAATAATACTGGTGTGTTTGTTGACTGATGATCACATCTCATTGATCATAGGTATAGTGATACTAAAGTCAAAAATACAGGCAGATGTATATGTATATGGTGCTGGACAGACCCAATGTGAGATTCTACATGTTTGTTGTGTCATAAGTAATTCTCACAGTGATAATGATGTAATGGTCCTTATACCTAAAGTCATTATATTTCTATACGAGAATTAATGTACATTGATTCCATTAAAAGTTATCCTTGACCGGATAATGATAAAAGTGGACAATGGGTATATTATGAATCGTATGAGAAATATGAATAATCTAGATGGGATTTAACCCTCCTATGTTAGGAGTGATACTATTGGCCTCTTGTGTGAGCTAGACTATGAAATGCGTGGCCACACTCAAATGTTGATTTGATATGATAGTCTACTCATTGATCAAGGAAACTTGGATTAAACTATGATGAGGACGACACATTACATGCCTCTAGTTTAATCTATAATATTTGGTTAAAGGGATTATATTATATTATACATTATTCATGAAAGGTTTAATCGATCACGGAAGGTAACAATGATGTATTACTAGATGCCGCTCATTGTTTATGATTTTAAATTAGATTTAAAATTCGTTTCCAATGTAATAATAACCTATAGGGTCTCACACAAAGAATGCTTGAAGGATTATTTAATTTAAATTGGATTTAAATTAAATTAAAGTAATTTGAATTATTTATAATATTAATTAAGTTTGACTCAATTAATTAGATAAATAATGGTATTCAAATTTACTAATATTAATTATGAAATTTATTTGTTAAATAATTAAGTGAGACTTAATTATAATACAAATAGGAATTTTGAATTAATAATAACTCATAATTAGTTAAGAGTTATACTTTGTTTTTCTACTCTCTATATAATATCTCTTATGTGGTTGATTTTTAGTGTGCAAGACTTTTACTAAAACCCTATCCACCAAGAGAGAAGATGAAGAGAGCAAGAAGAAATGAGTTTGTGCTAGTACACATCCAATCCTTGAGTTCAAGCATTCGTGTGGATACCGATAGAGCATAGATGCGTGGTGATTGAACAAGCTTTGGATCTCCATTAGTCAACCAATTGGTAAAGCTTCTTAAGGTAAACAATCTAATCTACGAATTAAATATATGTTTTTCGCATGGATCCCGCGGTGGGTTTCGAAATTTTTAATTTTTTACATTTCTATTTACTGTTTCCGTTGCGTTTATGTGCTCGAAACCCTTCAATGGCATCAGGGCTACTTGCGAAAAGTGTTTAATTCATTTATGTGTTTACTGCTTTTATGATGATATCATGTATACAATATTCCATGACTGTTATGTATGCGATTTTGTATGTTTTTATGTTTATATAGTGCGTATGTATATATATGTTTTGAATATATGATATTCATGAGAGTTGTATACTCATATGATGATTATATAATATGTATATATACGGATATATACTATTTTGTGTTTGTCCTTATTATAAGAATCATATTTGATACGATTCTGAATCAGATGTAGCGGATTTGCTGAAATCTGGGTCTATTGTCCGATTTTGGCGAACGAATATGCTATTTCATATGGAATCAAGTGTCTGAACAAAACAGATAGCTAAGGCTATCATCGACTGATCTGTAAGGTGTTTGACGTTGTTTAGACCCTGTAATCTACGATTTAATGTTATAAGATTTAATTTCGAATTTTCTGATTTTTGCTATATTTGGTTTTTATGATTAGATCATGATGGGTATGATATGTTAAGATCATATTATGTGTTTTAACATGTTCTTATGTGTTAATTGAGAATGGTGGATGGTTATGGCTTATGACCTTAGGATAATGGTTTTGGTTTTTTAAATACGGCTTGCATATCGTTTGATCTTGTAATTATTAAATCTCGAATGTAACTCGAGTTCTTATTGTAAGTACATTAGATTAGTTTTTATTTTTCATTCGTGTAATGTACATGAAGACATGAAGATTTGAAGATCAAGGAAGGGTAATCTCACATGGAGGCCATCCAAGGAAGCAATACAAGAAAGAAGACATGTAATAGTTAGCCTGTATTTATTTTTCACCTTAGATTGACCTAGATCTTTGTCATTAGCTTGATGAAGATCACATAGGATAAAACCATAACCAACCACGTTTATTTATTGCACTTTACATATATATGAGCATATGATGAATGTATGTGTAAAGTAGTTTATAAAGATGCATGCTTAATTAGATTAAGGATGTATGTATTAGATACGACACCCATGCCATGCTTTCTAAACAAGATAAAATCTGTAACGACTCAAGATTTTAAAATGAACAAATGATTATGAGATTCTCGTGTTTATGAAACACGGAATAAAATATAAATTTTCTTTCTTTCTGACATGGGGCGATTTTGTCAAAAGCGAGTTCATTGAACTAGTAAGGTTGTGGGTTTTAAGCGAGACCATTGTGACTCCCTCACTACCTGGAAATCAAACCATTGACGAATATTGATTTGAAGTATTTTACTCAAGGAAAAATTGGGAATCTCTTTATGATGGGATCATGATCGTTTTAAAATTAACAAAACCCTAAAGTTAATATTAAGTTGATCAGATGCCTTCCAATGAGTCCAATGCGTTAACCCCTAGATCGACCAGGATTGGGTTCAACAAAGTGAAGTACTCATATCTATCGTGGGAGATATGTTGAAGTATATTGATACTTTTGACTATTGGGTTTGACTTAACTAAGTTATCACAATAGGATTGTGAACTTAGAGGCATAGAGTTTGGCGAGATTTATTAGATAAATATGAACAAATGTTGTTCCACCAAGCTATCCAAGAGTTATATAGTTGATATAATTGACAAATGTTGTCTACCTAAATAATTATTTTTTAGGAGAAAAGCCAAAGATGACCTAACGTGTGGCGAAATATGGATCTTGGCTCACTAGAAAGGATCTAGAAGATATTTTTTCCGAATTAATAGTTAGGGCTATTGATTTGATAAAAATAGTGGGAGATATATATTGTGAATATATATATATGAATAATCACTTGAACATAATTTAATGATCATCTGTAGACTAAGTCATTTTATGCACTTTAATATTGTAGATATCAAATGACAAATAACACAAATAACTTCTCTATGTAATAGTCCCTGAGAAGGACAAGCCGACATGAAATAATTTCCTCAATTGACACGGGAACTTGAGGATTGTCGTCAGGTTCAAGGATGTCACTCAAACCCCTACCTTATTTCTTCTAGCTGAGAATGAAACATGTTCTGAACAAAATGCTTACCAGAAGCAAATTGATTATGCAACTGATGTTTCATGTCTCATGCTTGTAATTATGAGTGCTGAGCTTTAGAAGCAACAAGAGCATAATGATGCCTATGATATGATTGAGCACCTTCAAAGGATGTTTGAAGGATAGGCTCGTCAGAAAGATTTGACAATAATAAGGCACCATACTTTGCATTAATGGGAGAATGATATCCGGTTGGACCACATGTTCTAAAGATGATAGGTGTATGTTCCTTGATATTCTGGATTTCAAGAATAGTCTAGAGACTCAGCTTGATTTGATCAAACGATCTTTGAACAACTTTTATTCTCAGTTTGTTAAGAACAAAAGGAATGAGATAGAAAGAACACTCACTGAGTTATTAAGCATGTTTAGAACTGTTGAAAATAACACGGTAAAGGCATGAATTACGTCCATATTGATGATGTACACATGGAATGCAAATGGGAAAGGAAAGTGGATAGGCAAGGTGAAGATTTGATCTTATTCGGTGCCAAACCAAAGTCCAATCCCAAAGGGCTTTTGAAGCCTGATAGTGGTGTTGCTAAAGGAGATGATTGTCATTTCTTTGGAAATAACCGGATGATTGGAAGTTAAATTGTCGAGCTTGTTTGGAAGATCTAAAGAAGAAGACTAGCAATGGTCAAGCTTCAGGTATCGGGTTAGAATTGGAGAAAAAGTTGTTGCTCTAGTTGAAGGAACTCGATACCTAATTTTGCCCATATAGGCGAGATTGAGAACTTGATAAATTGTTATTACGTGCCTGCCTTTAGGGGATACATTAAGTCAATTTCTTGTCAGGACAAGAAAGGTTTTCATTTTAATTAAATAAACAATAGTTGTTTATTGTATTTCAATGATAAGACTTATAATGTTGCACAATTAGTTAACAATTTATATGTTCTAAGTTGACTCAAATCAAACATTATCTCTAGCATTGTCGTTAAGCCATATTAATGAGAAACGCATTTCTGAGTTACATATAGATGAATACTTGGATAAGTTTGATTTTGAATCATACGGAAGATGCGAACTTTGTCTCATTGGCAATATGACTAAAGCTTCTTTTACCTGATCAGGTGAAAGGGCCACTGAACGATTATGTCTTATACATAATGATGTATGTGGTCGAATGCGTATGATGGCAATGGGGCTTATACTACTTCATAACATTTACTGATGATTTCAGTAGATATGGATATGTGGTTCTTATGAAGAACAAATCCGATTCTTTTAAAATGTTCAAAGAATATAAGGCCGAAGTAGAAAAGTAAACAAGGGAAAAGTATAAAAGTTTTAGAATGAGATCGTGGAGGAGAATACTTAAACCTCAATTTCAAGAGTTTCTTGAAGGAGTGTGATAGTGTATCATAACTTACTACTTTTGGAACACCTCAATGGAATAGAGATTATGAGAGGAGAAATCGTACCTTGTTGGACATAGTGTGATCGATGATGATTCAAGCGGATCTTCCATTCAGTTTCTAGGGTTATGCTCTAGGAACGGCTGCATATACACTTAACCAAGTTCCGACTAAAGTGGTTGAAAATACTCCGTATGAGATATAGAGTGATAAATGTCATAGCATGTCATTTATAAAAATTTGGGGATGTGAAGCGTTTGTAAAACGTTTAGCCTCTGACAAGCTTGGACCAAAATTAGATATATGTTATTTCATGGGATATCCAAGGGATACTAGGGTATAGTTTTATAATCCTTTCGAGAACAAAGTGTTTGTTGCTCGGGTCGCTGTATTTTTTGAAGGAAAACTACTTTATAAGAAAATCAGTGGGAGGATAATACATCTCGATGAAGATCAAGAACCACATGATAATATTGAACCAGAGTTGGAATAAGATCAGGATGTACATCAAAATGTTGAAAGTAATCATGTTTAGGAAACGCAGGTTATTCGTAGATCTAGTAGGATTCAACATGAGTCCGGGAGAAATTATGGATTTCTTTTGACTCAAGATGGTGATGTGATGCTTACGGATAATGATAAGCCTCTCACCTACCAAGATGCTATGAATAGTTCAGACTCCAAGAGATGGCTAGAGGCCATGAAATCCGTGATGGAATCCATGTATCAAAATAAAGTATTGACTTTAGTTGATCCACTCGAAGGGGTAAAACCTATAGGCTGCAAGTGGGTTTTCAAGAAGAAAACTGACATAGATGGTAAAGTACAGACCTATAAGACGTGACTAGTGGCAAAAGTTTTAGACTAATTTATAGTATAGACTATGATGAGACTTTTCACCGGTTACTATGGTCAAGTCTATCAGGATTTTGTTAGCAATAGTTGCTTACTTTGACTATGAGATTTGGCAAATGGATGTCAAAACTGCTTTTCTAATATGGGAGCCTTGAAGAGGATGTATATATGATACAACCTGAGGGTTTTGTCGATCCAAAGTTTGCTAAGATAGTTTGTAAGTTGCTTCTATCTATTTATAGATTGAAGAAAGCCTCAAGGAGAATGAATATTCATTTTGATGAAACGGTCACAAAGTTTGGCTTTATTTAAAATGAAGATGAACCATGTGTTTGCAAGAATGTTAGTGGGAGCCATGTGACATTCCTAGTATTATATGTAGATGACATATAACAAATAAGGAATGTCATACCTTCTCTATAGGCTGTTAAGACTTGGTTGAGAAATAGTTTCTCGGTGAAAGACTTAGGCGATGCTACCTATATATTAGGGATCAATATCTATAGAGATAGATTGAAAAGATTAATCGAACTAGTTGGAGTACATACATTGATAAAGTATTACATCATTTTATGATGCAAGAGAGAAACAAAGGATATGTTTCGATGTCTCATGGGATAGTGATCTCAAAAGATAATTGCCCCATAAATCATTAGATGATAAGGGTCGTTTGAGTAAGTTCCAGATGCGTCAATAATTGGATCTATAACGTATGTAATGATATGTACTTGTCCTGATATTTCGTATGCTTTGAGCATGACGATCAGATACCAGTCTAATCTAGGTGAGGGTCACTTGATAGTTTTCAAGAATATTCTTAAGTACTTAAAGAGGACTAAAGATTTATTTTTGGTGTATAGAGAAGATATGGAATTGGTTGTAAAGGGTTACACTGATACTAGTTTTTGAACGTAATTTTTGGACAGACAAGGATGATTACGAGTTTATGTCTGTTTTGTGTTTTGTCTAAATATAATTGATGTTAGCTTGAATAGTTCACAGTAAGAACATTGATGATTCTATGGAAGCCGAATATATTGATATTTTTTTGAAACAACCATGGAGACGGTTTAGGCATGTCCTTAGGCAATATCGCCTTATTAATGAGATTAATGATTAAGGAGATATAAATGTAAAGTGCATAGTAAAGATAGTGTTACAGACCCACTGACTAAGGCTTTGTCGCAGCAGAAGTACGATGGTCATACTAGTTCCCAGAGTATTATATACATGGGTGATTGGCTCTAGTGCAAGTGGGAGATTGTTAGTGTTTGTGCCCTAGAGACAACACTATGATATTTTAGTTTAATATATTAGGATTATTAATGTTTATGTTCTATCGATTATTCTCTTTGTAATTTATTAATTTTTAATTTACTGCGATATAAATGTTAGATTAATAAATGTCCTTGGAATATGATATGCAATTCTATATCTCTAAGTACGTGACTTAGAAATAAGATTATGATAATAGTATCAATATTCCTAAAGGTCCCTAGTCGAGTATTATTATTAAGAGACAATAATAATGCATTAAGACTGGTGTGTTTGTTGACTGATGATCACATCTCATTGATCATAGGTATAGTGGTACAAAAGTCAAAAACACAGAAAGATGTATATTTATATGGTGCTGGACAGACCCAATGTGAGATTCTACATGTCTATTATGTCATAAGTAATTCTCACAGTGATAATGATGTAATGGTCCTTAGACCTGAAGTCATTATATTTTTATATGAGAATTAATGTACGTTGATTCCATTAAAAGTTATCCTTGACCGGATAATGATAAAAGTGGACACTGGGTATATTATGAATCGTATGAGAAATATGAATGATCTAGATCCTCCTATTTTAGGAGTGATATTATTGGCCTCTTTTGTGAGCTAGACTATGAAATGCGTGGCCACGCTCAAATGTTGATTTGATAAGATAGTCCATTCATTGATCAAGGAAACTTGAATTAAACTATGATGAGGATGACACATTACATGCCTCTAGTTTAATCTATAATATTTGGTTAAAGGGATTATATTACATTGTACATTATTCACGAAATGTTTAATCGATTACCGATTCAATTATTATTACTTGGGTAGTAATGATGTATTACTAGATGTCGCTCATTGTTTATGATTTTAAATTAGATTTTAAATTCGTTGCCAATGTAATAATAACCTATAGGGTCTCACACAAAGAACGCTTGAAGGATTATTTAATTTAAATTGGATTTAAATTAAATTAAAGTAATTTGAATTATTTATAATATTAATTAAGTTTGACTTAATTAATTAGAAAAATAATGATATTCAAATTTACTAATATTAAATTTGAAATTTATTTGTTAAATAATTAAGTGAGACTTAATTATAATACAAATAGGAATTTTGAATTAATAATAACTCCTAATTAGTTAAGAGTTATAATTTGTTTTTCTACTCTCTATATAATATCTCTTATATGGCTGATTTTTAGCGTGCAAGACTTTTACTAAAACCCTAGCCACCAAGAAAAAAGATGAAGAGAGCAAGAGGAAACAAGTTTGTGCTAGTACACATCCAATCCTGAGTTCAAGCATTCCTGTGGATACCGATAGAGCGTAGATCGCGAGAGCGGGATGCGTGGTGATTGAAAAAGCTTTGGATCTCCATTAGTCAACCAATTGGTAAAGCTTGTTAAGGTAAACAATCTGATCTACGAATAAATTATATGTTTTTCGCATGGATCCTGCGGTGGGTTTCGAAAGTTTTGCTTTTTCACGTTTTTATTTACTGTTTCTGTTGCGTTTATGTGCTCGAAATCCTACATTATTTTGCCAAAAACGACCTATACCACATCGCTATTCTGAACCCCTAGACGTTTTACAAATTTACATCGTTCGTGAAAAATGACTTTTCCAGACCCCTTCGGGAGTCAAAAACCCCACAAAAATCACATTTTTATTTTTATATGATCATGAAATTATCAAATATCATTTTTCTTTGCATTTTTGTAATATTCACAATTTTTGGGAATTTTTGACATATATGTTATATTTATTGGATATTTAAAAATTCATAATTGATACCCAAATATTATAAAAATTGGGGCCAAATATTTTTATTAGATGTGTTATTAGCCCCTTAATTTTATTTTGGGTTATTATTTTCATAAATATAAATAGTTTATTATTAATAATTAATTAGTTAGTTAATCATAAAAAAATCAGAAAAATCAAGAAAATCCCCAATTCTCTGAAATTAGGGTTTGGAGTTTTTGGAATCAAACCAGATTTTGAAGGTGATTCTGTTAACCAAATCAATCATGTAAGTAGTCATTTTGAAGCTTATGAATCGTAGTTTTCAATTCTGTAATTGTTTTTGTTGATTGATTAGCCGATTTTAATTTTGAATTTTTGGATTATTTCTTTGAATTCGGGTTTTGAGTTTAGGTGATTATTCGATATTTTTGTTGATGGGAATGATTAAATCGTGTAGTTTCGAATCTATTTATGTCTTCGTTGAATTTGGTGTTGATTTCCACCTCGCCGGAGAACCGTCGCTGTCGGCGGTGTTCTTCGTTTTCCGGCGATAATAACGACGAAGGGAGGCAGAGAAGGCTAAGGAATTACCAGGGGATTGTTTTGGAGTGAACTCGCAGAAGAACGGGATAAAAAACCACAGGATTAGCCACAATTTGCAGTCGCCGGAAACCGTCACCGTCGTCGGATTCTGGGACAGCGACAGCTGTTCTTCGTCGACCCGAGTCGACCCGGGAAACGACCCGGGTTTGATCCCCACAACCCTGAAACCCTTTCCTGTTTTGTATTTCTGGATTTTCTATTATTTAATTTATTTTTATAAAATAAAAAATCAGTTTTATAAATTTTAAAAATCAAATAAAAATTAGTTTTAAATTCTGAAAATTATTATAATTAAATTCTAAATTATTTTATTAATTTAGAAATTCAAAATTGAATATTTATTTATTTATTTATTTATTTATTTATTTATTTAATTATTTATTAATTAAGTAATCAATTAATAAATAAGATTAAATATATCGAATAATATGATTAATAATTCGATAATTAGTTGAATAATATGAGTAACTCGTATTTATACGAGTAGTTGATTGATAAGTTGGACTATTATTCGAGCGATAGTGTATTTATCCAAAGAGTGTTGTAATATTTATTCATATCGAATAATTATTCGTAATTGATCGATTTAATTGTATAATTGGTAATAAATTGTAATAATTTGTAATTAATTCTAAAAATTAGGGATTAATTATTTTAAAATACAATCAATATTAAATAATTATTTAAAAATATAATTAAGGTTTATTTAATTATGATTAATTATTTATAATTGATTAAATCTTGTTTATTGCGTAATAATTAAACCGTTAGTCCGATTTAAGTGAAACGAAGACCCTTAGACTCAGAAAAATGAACCGATTCCATTAAAAATAATTATAAATCATAATTGCTTTCAGAAACGAGTTGTTGGGTGTTAGATAATTGCTTGTAGGCCCTATCAGGGGTATAATCGAGCCTAATAAATCCCGAAAAATTATAAATCGAACCAGGCAGTGTTTGTTAGTGCGAGTATAAGTCTAGTATCGATCCTAAAAATAATTATGAGTCTAAAATCAATTGTGTGCCTTATGTGCTATGTGCTTTACGTGATTATGTGAACCTTATGTGCTATGTAATTATATATACGAGTCAGATAGAATCGTATGGGTAGACGATTAGGGCTACATGGTATCAATTCGAGATATGCGTATGATGCAAGTTATCTAAATGAATATCTTTCTATGATAGATTCCATATACGCAAGGCGAATCAAGCCAGAGACCGAAGGCAGTGAGGCATATGAGGTGAAGTGCACACTAGGCAAGTTTTTCCCCCATTCTAAGTTCATAATAGTATACCCCACTTTCCATATCAATTATACATTGATAATTCTTGTTCATATACACTGATACACAATTATTCATTATCGTTTCAATTTCATTTTGATTCTTGATTTCTCCCAATTTATTGTTCATATACACTGATACACAATTGTACGATGCGGGCCGGATATTAACCGGACCCTTGATTATAAGGCCATAGTTTCCTGGGCACCCCTTATGTTGGTTGGGTCTATACAGTTGGGTATAGGTCCACACTGTATCCTGACTGATCAGCAGGTTATAGTGCATATGTTGGTTCTTGTTTCCAGTCTCATTCATTTAGTACTCGCCAGTAATGGCAAGTTATTATTCAACACAGAAACAGATGGTTGTTCAAACCAGCAGATTATTATTCACATATTATTCTCTCTTTACACTATATATATTATTGCAGGCTTGTTGAACAATTTTGGCTCACCCCCTTTTATTGTTATTCACATTATTTTTCAGTTAAGGTAGAGAATGAAACTCATCAGAACCCGAGTAGTCAAGAAGCGAGTCAAGCAGCGGGACCCTCTTATACCAAGGGTGTTTGTCCCTATCCCAGAAGAGAGCTTTGAATTACCAGATCAGGTGTAACAGGATAAGTAATAGTGATAGATTGAATAAAAGTTGTTTAGTTTAAAATGTGAATAGAATAAATTTTTGTAACAAAGAGAGTTTTTGAGACAGTTGATTTAGTTTGGTTTGTAATAAAGTTGGTCGTGGTTCTTGTTTTCAATCCTTAACCTTGAAAAGATCCTGAGTAGTTGTAGTCTGGAGTAATTATTTTATTGATATTCTGCTTGTACAGGATTAGTGAGTAGTAAGTATTAATAATGCCCCAAATCTATACCCCAGATTTGGAGGATGTTATTGTTAGATATATTTGATAATGTCATGGCTAATATGTTTTATGTTTAGATTTCAGATCTTATTTGAACAGGACAAATCAGTACTTAACTGATCAGTACTTATACTGGAAGTCAGAACTTAAGGGATATCAGTACTTATGTTATCAGGAGATAAGCATCAGGAGATAGATATCGGAACTTAAGTGCTGAAGGACGATCAGATAAGGAAAGTAGCTGATTAAAGTTAAGAAGATTAAGATAAACATAAGAAGAGATATGCATGAAGAAGGAATTCCGTAAAGAATGGAATACTTGGAATAGAAGATATCTGATTGATATATTTTAGGAAGCAGAATTATATTCCATATCAATTAGCGATTATCTTGTAACTGTGTAGTATATAAACACAGACATAGGGTTTACACTATAAGTGTTATCATTATCGAGAATATTATTTACTATAACCCTAGCAGCTCTCGTGATATTTTGTTCATCACTGAGAGATAACAGTTCCAGATTGTAACAGAGTTTATTGTTTAAATAAAGTTTTTTTCTGTTACATAAGTTCTTGAAGTTTGATTTGATTGTAATAAACACTGTATTCACCCCCTCTACAGTGAAAGTGTGACCAAACAAGTGGTATCAGAGCCTTCTGTTAACACACATACAGTTAAAGATCCAAACACAATCATGTCTGACACAGAAACTCCAACTAAGCCTACCAAAACTGAGGAATCATCAAAGACATCAACTCAGAGTCGATATGAGACTATCAGAGTTCCCATATTGAGACCATCTGAATATCCCATATGGAAGGTAAGGATGACCATGTTTCTGGAAGCAACAGATCCAGAATACCTTGACAGAATCAAGGAAGGGCCTCACAAACCTACCAAGCTCGCTGTTGTAGTTGCAGGTGAAGCAGCAATGACTGTACCAAAGGAAAAGAGTGATTACACTGCTGAAGATATAGCATCTATTGCTAAGGATGCCAAGGTACGACACTTATTGCATAGTGCCATTGATAATGTAATGTCAAACAGGGTAATCAACTGCAAGACTGCTAAGGAGATATGGGATGCACTGGAGACAAGGTGTCAAGGAACTGAAACAGTTAAGAAGAACAGGAAGACAATACTCACTCAAGAGTATGAACACTTTGACTCTAGGACTAATGAGTCATTGACTGATGTATATGATAGATTTGTCAAACTCTTGAATGACTTGTCGTTGGTTAATAAGGAGTATGATCTTGAAGATACAAACCTTAAATTCCTGTTAGCTCTTCCTGAATGTTGGGATTTGAAGGCAACAACAATAAGAGACAACTACAATCTTGATGAGACAACTCTTGATGAAATCTATGGAATGCTCAAGACTCATGAACTTGAGATGGAACAAAGAAGCAAGAGGAAAGGAGGAAAGTCAAGGATAGTTGCTCTCAAGGCTGAAGAGGAATCCCCCAAACCACCTTCCTCAAAGAAAGACAAGGGTAAAGCTCTTATCATAAAGTCTGATACTGAGTCATCAAGTTCTGAGAGTGATGATGACTCAGATTCTGAAAGCTTGCCTGAAACTGATGCTGATGAGGAGATGATGAAGCTGTGTGCTCTTATGGTGAAAGGAATCACAAAGATTGCATACAGGAAGTTCAGGAAGGGAAAGAAGTTTTCCAGGAAAGGCATAAGTTCTGATAAAAAGAATTTCAGAAGATCTGAAGGAAGAGGAGGAAAGGTGACAGAGGAGATTATGCTAATGTTAAATGTTATAATTGTGGTGAGAAAGGCCACATATCTCCTGATTGCAAGAAGACCAAGAGTGACAAAGGCAAAGCTCTTGTCACAAAGCAGAAAAGCTGGACAGACACCTCAGACTCTGAAAGTGAGGAGAACTATGCATTGATGGCAAATGCTGATAAATCAAGTTCTGAGAGCAGTTCTGAAGCTGCTGAACCAAAGGTACCTCAGACTACTTATGCTTTTCATACTGATGATATTAATGAGTTGAGAAGATATCTTAAAACCATGTTTGTTAGTTATAGAGATCAAACTTTAACATGTGAAAGATTAACTTCTGAAAATCTTGCTTTTAGAAAAAGAAATGATTTCTTAGAAAAAGAGTTAGTCATGTTCCATCAAACTCAGCAGGATAGAGATGATGCTTTTTATGTTAGGGATGAAGTGTTAAAAATGAATGAATCTCTAAAAACTGAGTTAGAAAAGGAGAGAGAGATTATCAGAACTTGGACTAACTCTGGCAAAACAACTCAAAATTTGCTAAGCAGTGGAAACTGGAAAGAGGGCTTAGGCTATGGAGAAAATAAAAATGAAAAAGGAACTGTAGAAATTAAGCCTGTTGATAAGCAAAAGCCGAAGTTAAAACCTGTTAAGTTTGTAACTGAAAAATCTGAAAATGAGAAATCAGAAGTTAAAAAGGAATTAGCTTCTGACAAACTAAAACAGGAAAAGACAGCTGAAGTTAACATAGGCTTAATGACGAAGAAGCAGCTTAAGCATAAGCTGAAAGATGTTAAGAATGCAAACAAGGTAAAATCACCTAGGAAAAACAGGAATGGAAAGGAAGGTGTGAATAAAAGCAATAACTATAAATCTGTTCCTGATGCTCCTAGGAAAGCATGTCATAACTGTGGAAGTTCTAACCATCTGGCTTCTTTTTGCAGGAAGAATAAGAATATTAACTCCTTATCTACAAAGTCAGGAGTTAAGAGTCAGTCTATTAGATACAAACCACAAAATCCTTGTTTTCATTGTGGTAGTTTATGGCATTCCATTTATACTTGTAAGGAATATCATAGTTTGTACTATGATTATTATCAAATAAAACCTTCTTTAAAGAAAGTTTTTGTTGTTCCTTCTAGTGTAAGTTCTGATTCAAAGTCTGGTAGTATAAGTTCTGATAAGAAAACTGTTAACATAAAATCTGATGCTAAATCCGCTGCAAATGTTAACAAACCTAAAAAGGCCAAAGGATCCAAGCAAGTCTGGGTCCTTAAAACTAATAATTAGTGGTCTTTTTGATTGCAGGGCAACAGGAAAAATATTTTAGTTCTGGACAGTGGATGTTCAGGACATATGACTGGAAATAAGGCCCTGCTATCAGACTTTGTGGAGAAAGCTGGCCCAAGTGTTTCTTATGGAGATGGCAACATTGGAAAAACTTTGGGATATGGCAATATCAATCTTGGGAATGTCATCATTAAAGATGTAGCTCTGGTCTCAGGACTTAAACACAACTTACTGAGTATAAGTCAAATCTGTGACAGAGGTTATCATGTTGATTTCTTTGCAGAACATTGTGAAATAGTTAGTAAATCTAAAGAAAAAATTGTTCTAAAGGGATTCAGGCGTGGTAACATTTATGAAGCTAAGCTTTCAACAAGTTCTGATGGTTCTGCAATCTGTTTAGTGAGTAGAGCCTCAACTGAAGAAAGCTGGAATTGGCACAAGAAACTCTCCCATTTAAACTTCAACAAGATAAATGAACTGATCAAGAAAGATCTTGTGAGAGGACTGCCAAAATCAGTGTTTGTTCCTGATGGTCTTTGTGACTCATGTCAGAAGGCTAAACAAAGAAAATCTTCGTTCAAGAGCAAGACTGAATCATCAATTCTTGAGCCTTATTATCTGCTTCATGTTGATCTATTTGGTCCAGTGAATGTCATGTCTATTGCAAAGAAGAAATATGTGTTGGTCATAGTAGATGAGTTCACCAGATACACATGGGTGTATTTCTTGCACACAAAAAGTGAAACTGCATCTATCCTGATTGATCATGTCAAACATCTGGATAAATTGATCAAAGATTCTCTGAAAATTTTGAGGAGTCATAATGGCACTGAATTCAAGAATCTGATAATGGAAGAGTTCTGCAAAAATCATGGAATAAAGCAGGAATTTTCTGCTCCTGGAACTCCACAGCAAAATGGAGTTGTTGAAAGGAAGAATAGAACTCTCATTGAAGCTACACGAACAATGCTTGAAGAAGCAAAGCTTCCAACCTATTTCTGGGCTGAAGCTGTGCAGACTGCTTGTTTTACTAAAAATGCAACACTCATTAACAAGCATGGAAAAACACCATATGAGATGGTGAAGAACAAGAAGCCAAATCTCAAATACTTTCATGTATTTGGATGTAAGTGTTTTGTTCTCAAGACTCATCCTGAACAGCTATCCAAGTTTGATCTAAAAGCTGATGAGGGAATCTTTGTGGGATATCCACTTTCTACAAAAGCCTTCAGAGTCTATAATTTGAGAACAAAAGTGGTCATGGAATCTATCAATGTCTCTTTTGATGACAAGAAGATCACTGGACTTGAAGATTGCATTGATCATGATCAGCTGAGATTTGAAAATGAAGATTCATATTCTGATACCTCAAGTCCTGACAGTCTAAGTCCTGATACTGTAAATTCTGATGGATTAAACTCTGATGTTATTGAAACTGTGGTGACTACGTCAAAGGAAGATGCACCAATGCAGGGGGAGCATACTCAAGATATTATCACATCTCAAGAAGCATCAGAACATACATCTGGCTCTTCAAATTCTGATTCGTCAAGTTCTGATAAGCCAAGTACTGACAGTACTGAAAATCTAAATACTGAAGGATCCAACTCAGAGAGCATAGTTTCAGGGGGAGCATCAGAAAATGAAACCGAAGACAGCATGAATCATGGGGGAGCATCCAGTTCTAGAGAAAATCTTCCATCTGCAAGGAAGTGGACAAAATCACATACACCTGATTTGATAATTGGAAATCCTGAGGCAGGTGTCAGAACTAGAACAGGTACTTCGAATGAATGTCTTTACAATTCTTTTCTCTCTCAGTCTGAGCCAAAGAAAGTGGAAGAAGCTCTTCAAGATGCTGATTGGGTGCAAGCAATGCAGGAAGAGTTGAATGAATTTGAAAGAAACAAAGTCTGGACCTTAGTGCCAAGACCTAAGAATAGATCGGTTGTTGGTACAAAGTGGGTATTCAGAAACAAAACTGACAGTGATGGCATAATTGTAAGGAACAAAGCAAGGCTGGTTGCAAAAGGATATTCTCAACAGGAGGGAATTGACTATGATGAAACATTTGCTCCAGTTGCTAGGTTAGAAGCCATAAGGATATTCATGGCTTATGCTGCTCACAAAAAGTTTACTGTCTTTCAAATGGATGTGAAAAGTGCTTTTCTCAATGGAGAATTGGAAGAGGAAGTATATGTTGAACAACCTCCAGGCTTTGTAGATTCCAAACATCCAGATTATGTCTACAGGCTTGATAAAGCACTTTATGGACTTAAGCAAGCTCCTAGAGCATGGTATGAGACTTTAGCTCAGTTTCTTCTGGAAAGTGGATTCAACAGAGGAACTATTGACAAAACACTGTTTTATCTCAACCATGGCAAGGACTTACTTTTGATCCAGATTTATGTTGATGATATTATTTTTGGGTCTCCAAATGACAAATTTGCAAAAAGTTTGCCAAACTAATGCAGTCAAGATATCAGATGAGTATGATGGGAGAACTCAGTTATTTTCTGGGCCTTCAAGTCAAGCAGAGTGAAGAAGGAACTTTTATTTGTCAATCTAAGTACACCAGAAACTTGCTGAAGAAATTTGGAATGCAAGACTGTTCAAGTGCATCCACTCCCATGGCCACTGCAACAAAACTGGATAAGGATACTGGTAATTCAGTAGATATTACTGATTACAGAGGTATGATTGGCTCACTTCTCTATCTAACTGCTAGTAGACCAGATATCATGTTTGCTACCTGTCTTTGTGCAAGATTTCAAGCAGATCCAAGAGAACCTCACTTAACAGTTGTAAAAAGAATCTTTAAGTATCTTAAAGGAACAGCTGATCTAGGATTATGGTATCCTAGAGAATCAGATTTTAAATTAATAGGTTACTCAGATGCAGATTTTGCAGGTTGCAAGATTGACAGGAAAAGCACAAGTGGTAGCTGCCAATTTCTTGGAGGCAGGTTGGTTTCTTGGTATAGCAAGAAACAAAAGTCAATTTCCACATCAACTGCAGAAGCAGAGTATATTGCTGTAGAAAGCTGCTGTGCACAGATTCTCTGGATGAAGAATCAGTTACTGGATTATGGGTTAACATATTTCAAAATCCCTATTTACTGTGATAATCAAAGTGCTATTGCTATGACAGGTAATCCAGTTCAACACTCTATGACAAAGCACATCAGCATCAGGTACCATTTCATCAGGGAACATGTGGATGAAGGTACAGTGGAATTGCATTTTGTTCCCACAGATCAACAAGTAGCAGATATCTTCACAAAACCACTGTGTGAAGCTACCTTTTCAAAATTGGTAAATGAACTTGGAATGATTTCAGGTTCTTTCTCTAAATCTGCTTAAACTTGTTCTATGTTATCAGACTTTATGATTAGTATTTACAGAATTAATCTCTTTGTATATTCTGTGCATTAATTGATAAATGTTTTTAAGTACTGACTGTTGTCTGATACATATCTCTTAACTCTCATAAGTGATATGTCTATTTCAGTAACTATTCAATCCTATGAGGATAACTGTGCTAGATACTGATCTACTAGTCTTCAATAAACAAATGATCCCATGAAAGAAGTAATTATTTCTGTGGAAATCTTATGACACAAGCAAATTCTGATACTTGAGCTTAGTTTAGTTTACTTTATTCATCTTATTACTAAGTCCCAAATTAGAATAATGCTACTCATCTGTTTAAGTTCTGATTCTAGTAAAACTGCTGAATGTACTAAGTGCTGATAAACCTCACTTATCAAAAGAAAAGAAAAGAATCAAAGAATAATATCAGGTACTCCTTTGAGATCTAGAGTAAAAATGTGAATGGGACGACCCAAGTGCATTGCTGGTATTAAGTAAATATGCATTAGAAAAGCAAAATATTTTTTCTTGGTGACTGTTCACACTCTATGATTACTGGAGAAATACTCTGATAATAGCATAAATTCTGATAAACAGTCGTGACTCACTTACACTGAGAAGCCTCTGTAAAATAGAATTTCAAAAGATGCATAAAATTAGCACAAAAACAGTTGAGGTGGACTCATGCATGAACTCATTTATCAGTAGGTTTCAGGATAATGACAGCTCTTTAGCAAAATTTTAATTATGACTTATTTCTAAGATGTACTGAAGTAGATCAGACTTTACTCTTTGTCTGTTATTTAGCTTAATGCACACACACATCACTCCATATGAATGATGAAATTTCTGTGGTGGTCTATGTTATTTTAGATAAACAGTCATTGTGTCACTTTTGCACAAATTCTGAGGACAAGTTCTAGTTACACGTTCTGATGATTAAGTTCTGACGTTTATACCTAAGAACTTGTATGAGTATTTACTAAGATAGATATTCCTTGTTCGAGTTAAGACATTATGTTCTGATGACTGTTAAGTTCTGGTATAGGTCTAAGTTCTGATTTTTCAGTCTAACCCTTTACTTGACTTATCTGTGAGTAAAATTTGGTAACAGTCTCAGATTAATTTCGAAATGTTGAAGTGGAAGATTAATAGTCTATGGTTAAAACATAATGGCACTCGTCCTTGAACAGTTCACTCTTGTTACATGTGCACATTCTCTTTCCAATGACTGTTATTCTTTTTCAAAGTCTAGGGAGACGAGGTAGAATTAATTCTACCTGTCAGCATTAAATATCTTTGCGTCTCTTGGCATTCTCTTGCCTATATACACAGCCACTTCACATTAGTCTTCTCATCACACTTGTATCACAAATTCAGTCTTATTTTTCATTTACTATCACAAATGGCTGAATTTGGCTGGTTCTACAATTACGGTGATGAGACTGTGCATGTCTTTTTGAATGGAATTCCAACTCCCTACCCTATCACCAACATCCCTCACAATCTCTGGATTCAATTTCCAGAGGTTATCAAACGTGATCTGGTGGCCATTCGAAGAGACCTTCACCTTCGTCGTATCCGTCAGCAAGAGCGAATCATACGACTCGCCATCTTGTTCGTCGAAGATAGGAAGAGGAAGATGACTTAATCTCGTCTTCTTCATGTTCTTCTTCATCCTCAGCTTTGTCAGGCTTCTTAGCTAGGACTAAAGCTATTGACGTTAGGATTAGAAGCTTAGGGAAAATCTTGTATTGATGTAATTTCTATTTCATATATGTATTGACTTGATATATTAATGAAAACTGTTTTTACTTCAAGATTTTGTCTCTGAGTTATTTTATCTTGTGTGTTAAATCCTGCTTGATATTCTGATGACCATTTAAATTTTGTCTTTATTTAAGTTCTGATTCTTTGTCAGCACTTATTCATCGAAATTATCTCGGTCATTTTTAACATGACTCATTTTCAGAATATTAATGTTGCAGTGAAAAATAATTCAATCAGTGCTAACGGTTTTTAATTTTGAATTAAAACTGTGTCTCTTGATAACTGAAATGGTTTTTCCTTGAAACAAGGCAACTGGGTAAGTAATCATTCCTGTTTTCTCGAGCCCAGTAACTATCCGTTATTACTGCATGTCTGACAGGTGTCCAACGGTAACATTTTTTTTCAGAGTATAAGAACAACAGAGAGAAGATTTCTTTAATCTTTTATTTTCTTTATACTTTATCTCTCTTCTTACTTTTACTCTCTTTCTCATTCTTTCTCACGTTGGTTTTTCATACAGACATTATCTCAAACACCTAACAGGCATACTTGAATTTCAATATTTTTTCACATGGCACCAAAGGATTTAATCATTGATGGAGCAAAGTTTGTTCCAAACAACTATGCTGCAATTCTTGATCATGCTGAAGCTCCATCTGAATTGCATTTTGTGCAAGATCTTCTTGCACATAGTGAGGTTGGGTACGCCTTAACTCAGCCTGAATTATTTTCAAGTCAACAAGTTCTGCGGTTCTGGAGGACTGGAGTTTTTGATGATGGTGGTAAACGAGGGAACTCCCAGTATTATCTTCCAAGTGGGTGATTCATCCTATATAGTCACTCCTGGTACAGTACGAAGAGCATTACATCTTCCAGAAGATTGTACCTTCTCTATACCAGAGGAATCAGAACTTCGGGGGTTAATGACTGATTTGGGATATGAAAAGAGTCTGACGAAACTTGGACAGTTGAAACGGGCTAATATCAGAAGAGAATGGAGTTTCTTCTTCGATTGCATCACCAAGGCTTTTGGCAACAAGTGTTCAAATTTTGATGCCATCCCAATTCTGAGTCAGCACATCGGGTATGCTATTATCCATCAAACTCATTTTGATTTTGCAACTGGAATAATTGCTTTTATTGGGGATAGGATGACAGAGGATCGAGATGTTGTTTATTTTGCTAGATTCTGTCAACTTAATTATACGTATTGTACTGCTGAACCCCAGTTAGTCAGCACTCAAACCCCACCTTTTAAGGTTGCAAAAAGGTACTTTAACGACCTGATAAATGCTGACACAAAGAAATCAATGGTGAGACAATTACAGATTCCTCAGTCTGTGAAACAGATTTTGGTAAATGCTGATCCTGCTACTTACAAATCTGTTTACTCAAATGTTCAACCAACTCACCATAACCAAAATCCATCAACCTCAGTCCCTACCTCTCATTCTACTCAACCTACCCTCAGAACTTATCTCAAATCCTATCTCTCCACTTCACAGACTGCTCAACCTTCTTCTTCAGCACCTACTGTGAAGCCTACATCCTCTAAGCCAAAGAGAATAAAGACTGTTCCTCAAACATCTCAGAAGAAAAGGAGGATTCTGAGGATCAGATTCCCTCTTCAGAACCTGTGGTAAATGAAGCTGAGAAGGTAACTTCTCAGAAGGATTCTGCAATTGGGGGTTCTAGGCTTCTCAAGAGGCTTAGACGTATGACGGTTCCTGAAACTCCCAAGGAATCCAAATCAACAAGGAAGTACAAGAAACAGAGGGCACAGAGGCCAGTTTCAGATGATGAGGAGGAAGCAGCTAAGGAAGGGGATCAAGAATCTCTGATCTCACAAGACAAGGAATTTGCTCCAGTCACTTCTTCTCCATCAACTCCATCTCAGGAACCTGTATCTGACAAGGCTAATTCACCTTCTATGTCTCTTGTTGATCCAGGAACAAGTGCTGAAATTGATATTCAGAACCTGGTTGTGCCTGAAATACTTTTCTTAGAAGCTCCAACAGCAAATAATCCTTCCACAACACCTGTTACTGATGCTGTTCAAACTCCTGAGTTATCACTAACACCTTCTTTGCATCAAGATGCTGATGATCAGATTTTAGGTGAGCATCAGTATATGGCTGTTGATCAGAACTTAGTATCAGATCAGCAATTAGAGGATGTTGAAGCCTCCATTGCTACTCACACAGTTGTCTTATCAGAAGATACTGATTCTCTAAGTTCTGATGCTACAAATGTTGGAGATACTGGTGAGGCTGCTACAACTGTAGATGCTGATGAAGCAGGTCCTTCAGGACATACTCCTCCACTGACTCTTCCTAAGTCTGAACTGGTAAAGGAGTTTGTTATCAGGGATGCACCAGTACCTTGGAGTGAAACTCCTGCAGGTCAGGAGTGGACTAAGGAATGGAACTCAGTTTCATGTGTTCCTAATGCTTTATATCTTGCTGAGCACTTGACTAAAGCTGATGAAATGTTACATTCTGATGATTTTAAAACCCAGCTTAGAGTCACTGCATTGAGTACTAAACATCTACAAGGTCTTCATTCCAACACTCATGCAGAGCTACACAAGATTCAGGAGAACTTTATCAAACAGGAACAAGTTTGGAAACTTGATAAGAAAAAGTTCTTCCAACCTACCATTGACAGGGTTGCTTATATTGAGAAAACTCAAGAGAAGCAACAAGCTCAGATTGATCAAATTCTGACAAATCAAGCTTCTCAGCAATCGCAACTTACTGAAATCCAGACCTCAGTGCTACTTATCATTACCTGCTGATGCCAAAAAGGGGGAGAAGGTAATTAAGTCCAAATGCAAAACCAACAAGTCACTGCAAGGAAAGGATGATGGAAAAGATGACCAAGGAAACTCTGGAATGGGTAGTGGTCATAGTCAAGGTAGAAGGTTTACATCAAGACAAGCTAGTCACAGAACAAGTTCTGATACTGGGAAAAGAATAAGTTCTGCTGCTGGTAAAAGGATAAGTTCTGATGAACTTCTAGATCTTGATGAGGAAATGTCAAGACAGTTATTTCTTCAAGAAAATCCAGGGATGGACTTGGAAAGTTTAAAGGAAGAAGAAGCCAGACTTAAATCAGAGAAAGTCACATCTAAATCTGAAGCTTCTGGTAAAAAGTTACTTCCAAAACCTAAAGGCATTGTGATCAAAGAAAGGATACATACTGAAGAAACTTTGGCTAGATCACAACCACAGATAGATCCAAGATCCAAGGGTAAAGAAAAGGTTGGTGAACCTATCAAGCCTTATGTACCTCCTGAGGAAGAAGAAATTACTGATGGAAAAGATAATCTTGCTCTGACTTCAAGAAAAGTTCTTAAAACAACCTCTGACATGGCTCAAGTTGTTCAGAGTCAAGAAATCGTAAGTTCTGATATTCAGAAGAAGCAAGTAACCTCTGACAGTGCTCAAGTTAACTTGATATCAGAAAATAAATCTAAAACACTCCTACCAGGATTCACTAAAGCAAAACAGACTCAATCTTTGAAGACTACTCCAAGTGGTTTTGAAGCAAGAGTAGTTACTGGAAAGGAAGCTAGAGATAAAACTGGATTGGGAAGTGCTGATGAAAGAAGAGTACACAACACTACTGATGATCCAACTTCCTTGAGTGAACCAGGTATTTGAGCAACTCCTGAGAGATTGAATCAACTAGAATCTGTACAGATGGTTTACCATACCTACTTGAAAGAATACATCATGTTGTATTTCATGACAGATGGTAGGGTTTATCATATAAGACAAATGCCATTTCTTTGAAGTATTTTGAAGAATTGGAGCATGTACTTTTCTTACTTCAAGTGGATGACAGAATAACAGAGACTGCTGCAAACTACTTAAAAGAACAGATTCAGAGACAGAAAAGACTTTATTCTGTTAAGTCTGACAGCAGATATGTTCCAAAGTACAGAAATCACAATGGTGATATTGTTGATATGAAGCCTAATACTGCACAGATCAGAATATATCTTGGTATTAAGGGGCTTGAATTCAATCTAGAGTCTAACAAAGCTTATGTCATAAGACTAGATCGGGAGTTGAGAAAAGCAAAGATTAATGATCTCAGAGCTGCAATATTTCAAACTGGTGAAGATACTGCAGAGCTTAAAGATGTCAAACGGAGAATGATTAATGAACTCAGATATGCTGAGAAATGTTTGTTGAAGAATTATCTCAGAACAACTCCTGACATCAGAGAGATCAGAAAATGATGAAGCCAAGTCAAAGATCTACAACTACTTAAATTCTGATATGTATACAGACCAAAGTTGTTATCAGAAGTTGAATTGGTAAAAGCTTTAAGGACTGTAAGTTGTAGTTATCTTGTCTATTTCTCATGCATTTGTACTTAATGTTTTTGACATCATCAATATCTGTTAAACTTGTATATTTTGCTAATTTACAAGTTGGGGGAGATTGTTAGATATATTTGATAATGTCATGGCTAATATGTTTTATGTTTAGATTTCAGATCTTATTTGAACAGGACAAATCAGTACTTAACTGATCAGTACTTATACTGGAAGTCAGAACTTAAGGGATATCAGTACTTATGTTATCAGGAGATAAGCATCAGGAGATAGATATCGGAACTTAAGTGCTGAAGGACGATCAGATAGGAAAGTAGCTGATTAAAGTTAAGAAGATCAAGATAAACATAAGAAGAGATATGCATGAAGAAGGAATTCCGTAAAGAATGGAATACTTGGAATAGAAGATATCTGATTGATATATTTTAGGAAGCAGAATTATATTCCATATCAATTAGCGATTATCTTGTAACTGTGTAGTATATAAACACAGACATAGGGTTTACACTATAAGTGTTATCATTATCGAGAATATTATTTACTATTAACCCTAGCAGCTCTCGTGATATTTTGTCATCACTGAGAGATAACAGTTCCAGATTGTAACATAGTTTATTGTTTAAATAAAGTTTGTTTTCTGTTACATAAGTTCTTGAAGTTTGATTTGATTGTAATAAACACTGTATTCACCCCCTCTACAGTGAAAGTGTGACCTAACACATAGGTACATGTGAGAGTACATGGTACTGGTCAGACCCACAGTGAGATTCTTCATGTTTAATAAAGTCATAAGAAAGACTCACAGTGATAATGGTGTAACGATCCTTTGAATTGAAATCATTATATTTCTATACGAGGACTAATATACTTTGACTACATTAAAAGTTACTTTTGATCGGGTGATGATAAAAGTGGACATCGGGTATATCATGAGTCGTATGAGAAATATGAATGATAGATAAAGGATTTAACCCTCCTATAATTAGGAGAGATATTATTGGCCTCTTGATTGAGTGAGACTATAAAAGCATGGTCATGCTCAAATTATGATTTGTCTTGATAGTCTACTCATGGATCAAGTAAACCCGGATTAAATGTTGAAGAGGATGACTAAATACATGCCTCGAGTTTAATCTATAATATGTATGGTTAAAGGGATTATATTACATGAAAAACATTAATCACGAAAGGTATTATCTAATCACGATTTAATTATTGTTTAATTGGGTAACAATGATGTATTACTAGATACCGCTCATTATTTATAATTTTTTAGAGAATAAAATTATTGCCAATTAAATAATAGGCTATAGGGTCGCACAAATAGAGCACTTAATGGAATAGTTAATTTAAATTATGGATTTAAATTAATTGAAGATTATTCGAATTTTATTATAATTAAGTAAGACTTAATTGAGATAATATAAATTCGAATTAAAAGGAATGTTTTTGCCCATAATAATTAAGTATGACTTAGTTATTAATTAAATAATAGAAATTCGTTTTTATTATTTAATCCAATACCTACTAGGGTTGGGCTTTGCTGTTATGGGCCTTTTTAATCAGCATTATAAATAGATAATGATAGGTTAAATAGTGTGCACGTTTTTTGAGAAACACTAGCAGCAAAGAGAGGCAGAGGCAATTTGGATCGTCAAGAGGAGGCTAGTACATCCATTCCGTAGTCAAGTTTGTGAGTCGTTCTTGGAGGTGCTCGTGTGGATACCATAGAGGTGTTTCTCCGAGAGGTAGACACAAAGCGTGATAGCTAGGATCTCCGTTGAGTTCGTGAAAGTTAAGCTCTTGAAAAGGTATGATTCGTTATCTCCATAATTTGTCCATAATTATACATGGATCCTGTTTTTGGGTTTCGAAATTTTTTTTTATTTACTTTTATCCACTGCGTTTTATGCCTCAGAACCCAACAGTTGCTGTGCACAGATATTGTGGATGAAAAAATAATTATTAGACTATGGTCTACAAGTGGATAGAATTTCCATTTTCTGTGATAACACAAGTGCAATTGCCATCACTAAAAATCCAGTGCAACATTCAAGAATAAAGCACATAGACATCAAGTACCACTTCATGAGGGAACATGTGATGAATGGTACTGTGGAACTTCATTTTGTTCCAAGTGAAAAGTAGCTTGCAGATATCTTTACCAAGCCACTTGATGAATCCACCTTTTCAAGGTTGGTAAGTGAGTTAGGTATGCTTAATTATTCTTGAATCATTTCAGATATTTTTGCAAGTTATAATGCAGCCAGAAACTTAATTGATTTTTCTGTTTTGGATGAAATTTTGGCTAAGTCAAAATTTACATCCTGACGGATGTTCATTATCCATCGAGTTTGATCATCCGTCGGAATATTATTTGTTAATTAAAATCAATTACTTTTCTGGATTTTTTATAACCCAACGGATAACTGATTTATCCTCATCCGTCGAATAGTCTCAATCTTAGCCGTTAAAACTTTGAACATTATCCATCGAGTATACTTACAGTTTGTAAGCATGACACGACGGATAAGTGACAGAATTTTTACAGTTTATTTATTTTTAAACGGCTATTTTGGACTATTTTGATTGGTTACTTTATTTCTCTTTATTATTTTTGACAATTTATTTCTGAGAAATATAAAAGCAGAATTCATTTTTATTCTACTATTTTATTATTCTCAAATCAATTGCTCTAACTTCCTTTCTTCTTCAAAGCAAATATTCTCTCTGCAAATTTCTCATTCTCTAATAATGGCACCAGTAGTGAAAATCATGTCTCAATCCGGATATATCTATGAAAAGAACAACTTTGCAGCACTTGTTAATAAGGAGATTCCTCAGTCTGGAGAATTCCACATGATGATGGATTTTATGAAGAGCTGTAAACTCAGTTATGCTATGCTGGAATCATCCACAATCTACTGTGAAGTTGTGAAGGATATATGGATAACTGCGGTGTCCAACTCTACTGACAAGACCATAACATTTACTCTCAAAGGTAAGCAGTTTTCCATTAATAGTGATATTATTAAAGCATGCTTTAGAATTCCAGATAACACTGCTACTGTTCCATACACAGACACTAATATAGTTAACATGATAAATTCTATGGGCTATGCACTCACTACCTCTAAGTTAAGTGAAATTAGGAGGTTAAGTCTAAGAAAGGAATGGAGTTATCTGTGTGATATGGTAACTAAGGTTTTCTCTGGTAAAATTAGCAATTTTGACTCTGTTAACATCTCCATGTTTAACATGCTTTACATGCTAGTTACTGATAAATACTTTAATTTCAATGACTTGCTCTTGTTTGAGTTAGTTTTTAAGTTAGGAGAACTGAATAAGAGAGGTAAACGTGTCTACTATGCTAGATTCTTTATGATGCTTGCTAACCATCTCAATGAGAACATTGAAATTGAGAACCCAACCAACAAGCTGAATTGTTGGGTTCAAGAAAGGAGGATTATTGCAGATCTTAACAGGACAAATCACCACAAAGAGGTGCATCTCCAGTATTTTCCAATCATGGAGGGACCTCAGGTAAGTGAGGTAAGCACCATTGTCTCCACTCTTCCAACCTCACACATTTCTTTGCCTTCAAGTGTAGCAATGGCATCTGTGTCAATGACCCAACAGATGCCTACCCAAGCTACCATAACAATAACTTCTAAACCCAAAACTAAGAAAGCCCCCTCTGGTTTCTTTTAAAAAAAATCAGTTACAAAATCCACTAAACACAAAGAAGGGAGTGTGAAGGTGAGTGAGCAAGGTGAGGGACAGGGTGAAAATCAAAGAAACCCTAAGGATAAGGATGGTGATATGAGTGTACCCAAGCCTAGCCACACCACAGTTTCTCAATAAACTGTGGTTGTTAATAAGGAAATAAGCTCAATTCTAGTTTCATCCTCCAAAAGGATGTTACTATTGAAACAATCTCCCAACCAGAAGAACAGATCAAGAGGGTTAAGGACACAAGTTTACCACAAACTTATGCAAGAAAGAAAGATAAAAAACCCTTGGGGATGCACAGGGAACACACACAGTGCAAACTGGAGCTAAAGACCCAGTCACTGCACCATCTCAAAGTCAGATTGATGTGACTCCAATAAATGTGGAGTCACAGCCAAAATTCTTAATAATTGAAGCACCTGAAACACCAAATTCACCCACACACTCACTGGATGTTGACATGATCAATACATC
Organism: Apium graveolens; assembly: GCF_009905375.1. Classification (NCBI taxonomy): domain Eukaryota; kingdom Viridiplantae; phylum Streptophyta; class Magnoliopsida; order Apiales; family Apiaceae; genus Apium; species Apium graveolens. Next base: position 152,598,129 of record NC_133648.1, on the reverse strand, counting down.
ACTTCCAAATTCTCCATCTTTAACTCTTTTGGAGAAGCCAAAAATCCAAGCAAGTGAGCATCATCTTTTAGATGATTTGTTGGCTCACTTGCCATTTCTTTCTGAGTCTGTTGAGACATCTATGCCTAAATTTTCATCAATCTGCACAGAGTCTACAATAGTTTCTACTCCAAACTCAATCATTTCTTCTATCCCGATGGATATCAGCAAGAATATCAAGCTGTCATAGATTCAATTTGCCTAGATGCTGAGACATTTACTCATCCTGTTACAGCTTATCAAACATTAGCTGTACAGGGCAATGAGGAGGCTGAAAGAATTCTTAATTTGGTGTATACTACTCAATCTCTAGAAAGAGCAAAGGATGCAATCACTATTTTGCCTTCAACTACTGGCATTGATTTTGAACTGGCTGAATACTCATTTGGGGATGCTGGTGGGGATGATGATGAAGACAACATGAGCATAGGGGGAGATGCAGATGTTCCTGCCTAGATGCTAACAAAAGAATGTTCCTACTCACATCTTCAATCAACACTATTTAAGTTGATTCATGACACCCAAACAGCCATTCAGACATCTACAAATGCCAGCACAAAGAGGCTTCTAACAAAACATCTTGAAGCACTCCAACTGCATAAGATTCAAGCTCTCCAACACAGTCAAAGTGTGGATGAAATCAAGTAGGAAGTCTCTGAAGTAAAACAGGATTTCATAGCAAGGTTGGATGCTAGACTTCCTGGAACCACCATGACTGAGATAGCTCAGAAGCTCAGGAAGGAGGCTGATCTCAATAGAAAGGTTGAGGCCATGGACTCTATATTATCTGATATGGAGAAGTCAATGGCCAAGATACTTGCTAATCAAGAAACTCAGACTGCTCTACTCCAACAGTTGGTGGCTGCTCAACTCCCTTCCACTCTCCAACTTGATGCTAACAAAAAGGGGGAGAAAGGCTCATCTAGTTAGGGGAGAAACAACTCAATATCCAAGTCAACAAAGTAATTGTGCCAATAATTACTTTCACAAAGCCACCATCCATGGATAGCATTGGTATCATAAATATGGTAGCAGCAAAACTGGAAACAAATGACAAACTGCTAAAGATTGATGTAGCATCAGCTGAGAAGGAGTTAAAAGAGAAATGGGGGAAAATGATGCAGAAATTCAACAGAAATTTGGACCAATTCAGAAACCAGACAAAGTCTTTAATCATCACTCTCAAGTCAAGCACATCTCTGTGAATGAAATGAGTTTGAATTATCTGGAAAATGGTCAAACATCTTGCATCAAATCTCCAAAAGCAAAGCTGATCATGAAGCCTAAAAGAAACTACCCAAAGTTTTCAGACAAAAATCCTATGGATATTGTGTATGAAACACCTAGGCCGGATGAGAAGAAGCTGTTGGCTAGGTCAATTACATTTTTTAAGGATCCAACTGATTCAGCACTTAAAAGAAGAATTGCCAAGATTTACAGAAATGATAAAGAAATCTGTGTGGTGGCTGAACACCCTCAGTTTGTAGAAGCTAAAAAAGAAGAGAAGGAAAGAATAAGGCAATAAAAAAGCAAGCTGCCTTAGATGCTAAGAAGCTCAAACAAAAGAAGAAGCAAGATGCTATCTTGGCCAAACTTCAAGCTGCAAAGACAACAACTGAGTCTCTAGGATCTTTGAAGAAAGTTATAGACCTTCCAAGTAGCTTCTTCTCATCTGGCTTAGAGGTTTCATACATTAGGTCCAATGTATTTTTGTCTGAGTTCTTTAGATATTTTCTCTTTGGCTTAAAAATCACATTAGCCTTTGGAGATTTGATTGTTGAGGGCTGACCCCTTTCCATGTTCCCTAAACTCATATCATTTACTGAAATTGGTCTCAATCGAGAGAAATGAGAGAAGACTTTATCTTGTTTATTGATTGGACCAAATTTCTTCTTGATGTTCTCATCAGGCTTCTTCCATTTTTCATTCAACTCCAATTCAGCTGCTACTATGTTGATTAAATCAATGTTGTCAAGTATTGGTGGCTTTGTGAAGCCAATTGCTGGAACAATCACCTTGCTAACTTGTATGTTGAGCACTTTCTCCCCCTCACTAGCTGACTCTCTCTTGCTAACTGAAATGATAGAGGCTTTTTCCCCCTTTTTTTAGCATCAAGTTGAGTAGAGGTTGAGGTTTATGCAGCCACCAGTTTATTAAGAAGCAGTGTTTGTTGAGCTTGATGGAGGTGGATTTGAGTAATAGAGGTTTCAAGAGTCTTTAGCTCGGTATCCAAAGAATCCACCTTGGTGCTGAGATCAGAGTTTTTCCTGAGTTGCATGTTGATATCTAACATTGTTGAGACATGAAGCATAGACTCTAATCTCTCAGTAATGTCCTTTTTGACCTATCCAATCACTATCTTGATCTCATACACATCTTGATTTTGCTTGAGAGATTGGATTTTGTAGAGTTGAAGAGATTCAAGGTGGGCTTGGAGAAGATTCTTGGTGTTGGCATCTATAGTGGCTTGGATAGCAGTCTGAGTCTGATGAATTAAAGTGAAGAGAGTAGATTTGAAATGGTACATATCACATTCTTTGCTAAACATCCAAGATAGAGTGTTTGTATTTGAGCTAGGGCCTACTTCTCCCCCTATGGCATGAAATCTCCTTCATCATCATCTTCATCCCCAAACATATCCTCAGAACCACCAGTTGGATAATCAAAATCATCACCAGCTGTGGAGGGAATGGCAGTGATTGCATCCTTGGCCCTTTGCATATAAGCAGTTGTGTGCACCAAAATGAGAATTCTCTCAGCAGCCTCATTATCCTGTTCAGCCAAGACTTGATAAGCCGGAACAGGGTGAGTAAATGCCTCAGCTTCATAAGAAATAGAGTCTAAGACAACTTGATAGTCTTGCTAAAATAGTTGTTTCTTTTCAGCCTCATTGATATCCATTAACTCACTTACAATGGGCTCTTCCCATTCTTCAGTACCTCATTTTCTCTATTTTCTTGCATCAAGAGTTCCCCTTGTCTTCCCACCCTCACACCCTCACCTTCACCTACTAAGGTGAGACTCCACTCACTCACTTTTTCCAAGCTAGAAGAAATAGTTTGCAGATTTTCACTCTTTTCCTCTCCTTTTTCCTGAGAGCAACTCAGCCTCTCAAATTGTTCACTCCCTTCCCTCAATCCTAGAAGTGATTGTACAAATACTAAATAATCTGCACTTGTGACAACATTTGAGATTTTAAGTGGTGCAGTGATATTCAACGGATATGAAACATCCGTCGAAGTAGTAGTTGAAAGTGTCAACGGATGATTGCTGTTAAGCACATTCGTTGAGATACAATCACTAGTAAACGGATGAACAATATTCACCGAGATAGTAGGAATGACAGAGTTTGGAGTAGAAACTACTGTAAAATCTGTGGTGATTGATTTGAGATTTTGCACAAATTTCTTAGTAGAACAGAAAGAAATGGCAAGTAAGCCAACAAATCATCTAAAAGATGATGCTCACTTGTTATAGATTTTGGCTTCTCCATGAGAGTCAGAGATGGAGAATCAGGAATTGATGTGTGAATTATGTCGACATCCAAAGAATTTATGGGTGAGTTTTGTGTGTGATGCTTCTATTATTAAAGATTTTGGTTGTGACTCCACATTTACACTAGGTTGGGTTACACACACCTCTCCCTCCTTATTCTTAGGGCTTCTTGTATGTTCACCTTGTCCCTCACCAGACTTACTTCCCTTCACACTTCCCTCTTGGTTTTTAGTGGATGTTACAACTAGCTTCTTTGGAGAGAAACTAGAGGGGGCTTTCTTTGACTTGGATTTTGAAATTCTTGATTTTGTAGCTTGGGTAGGCACCTTTTTGGTCACTGTCACAGGTGCCATAGCCACAGTTGATTGCAAAGATACTGGTGGTTGAGAAGTAGTAGAGACATAAATATTTACCTCACTTACCTGAGGTTGTTCCATAATTGGCATGTAAACAAGGGGAACATCCTTGTGGTGATTTGCCCTGTTCAGGTCAGCAATAATTCTTCTCTCTTGGACCCAACAATCTAACTTGTTTGTTGGGTTCAAGATTGAGAGATCCTCAGACACAATATCTATTAACATAAAGAATCTAGCATAATATATATTTTTGGACCTCTTCTTAATATCTCTTAGTTTACTCCCTAATTCATACATAACTAATGTGCTGAAATTGAAATACTTATCACTAAGAAGCATATAAAGCATGTTGACAAGTGAGTAAGTAACAACATCAAAATTACTGACTTTTCCAGAAAACACCTTGATAAAAGAATCTCACAAAAAGCTCCATTCTTTTCTAAGACCCATTTTCCTAACATCACCTAACTTAGTGGCAGTAAGAGCATAACCCATAGAAATTAGCATGTTACTCACATCAGTGTCTGTGTGTGGAGCAAGTGTGTTATTCTCAGGTAGTTTAAAGCCCTTTTCAATTGTATCACAGTTAATACAGTGTTCATTACCTTTAAGAGTGAAGGTAATAGTTTTTTCCTTTGAGTTGAATACTGTTGTAGTCCAAATTTCCTCGACAATTTCACAATAAATGGTTGGAGACTCAAGCATGGCATGACTCAGTTTGTACTTCAGGATGAATTTCATCATTTTGTAATAGTCATCAGATGCCGGAATTTGCTTGTTCACCAAAGCCACAAAGTTGTTCTTTTCATAAACATACATAGTTGAGGACATGATTTTGACTACTGGTGTCATTCTCGTGGTTGAAATTAGTTGCGGAAAGGGAGTATTTTCTTTTGGAGAAGAAGAGAGTTAGAGAAATTGCTTGAGAAAGATAAAAGTAAAAATAGAAATGAAATTAGCTTTTATACTTTCTCAGAAATAAACTGTCAAAAATTAAAAAGTAAAATAAATTAAACAATCAAATTCGCCCAAAATAGCCGTTTAAATATAAGGAAAACTGTCAAAATTCTAAAATTATCCGTTAAAATATATACAGGCTGTAAGTAAATTCGACGACGGATAATGTTTAAAATTAACGGCTAAGATTGAGAGCAATTCGATGGATAGGGATGAAAGTACCCAGAATAAAGTTTGATATTTCAATGGATAATGAAATTCAATGGATATTCATTTTCAACGGATAATCAATCATCCATCGAGATGTAAATTCTGACTTTTCCAAAATTTCATCTTTAACAGGAATCATCAAATATTACTCTGGCTGCATTTCAATTTGCTTAGACATCAATATAAATTAAGAGTAATTAAGTATACCTAACTCACTTACCAACCTAGTAAAGGTGGATTCATCAAGTGGCTTGGTAAAGATGTCTGCAAGTTGCTTCTCACTTGGAACAAAATGAATTTCCACAGTACCATTCATGACATGTTCTCTAATGAATGGTACTTGATGTCAATGTGCTAGGTCCTTGAATGTTGTACTGGATTTTCAGTAATTGCAATGGCACTTGTGTTGTCATAAAATATGGAATTTTATTCACATGTAGACCATAGTCCAACAGTTGATTTTCATCCATAAAATCTGTGCACAACAGCTACCAGCGACAATATATTCAGCCTCAGCTGTAGAAGTAGAGACTGAATTTTACTTTTTACTAAACCAGGATACTAGCTTATTTCCTAAAAATTGACAGGTTCATGTTGTACTTTTTCTATCAATTTTATAACCTGCATAATCTGCATCTGAATAACTAGTTAGATCAAAACCAGAATCTCTAGGATACCAAATGCCAAGTTTTGGTGTTCCTTTGAGATATCTGAAAATTCTCTTAATAGCTACTAATTAAAATTCTCTAGGATCAACCTGAAATCTAGCACAAAGAAAGATAGCAAATATTATATCTGGCCTACTAGCTGTTAAATATAAAAGTGAACCAACCATGCCTCTATAACTTGAAATATCCACAGACTTTTTAGTAGTGTTTAATTCAAATTTAGTTGTAGTGGTCATGGGAGTTTTTGTAGATGTGCAGTCCATTAAGTTAAACTTCTTTAAAAGATCATAAATATATTTGGTTTGACTAATGAATATTCCATTACTAACTTGCCTAACTTGTAAACCAAGAAAGTAAGTTAGTTCTCCCATCATGCTCATTTCATATTTACTTTGCATCAATTTGGCAAACTTTTTGCAAAGTTTTCATCTGTAGAACCAAATATAATATCATCTACATAAATTTGAACAAGTATACTAGAGCCATTAACATTTCTATAGAATAAAGTTTTATCAACAGTACCTCTTGTGAAATGATTTTCTAAGAGAAACTTTGACAAAGTGTCATACCAGGCTCTATGTGCTTGCTTCAGTCCACCAAATGTCTTCAAAAGATAGTAGACATATTCTGGAAAATTTGGATCTTTAAAACCAGAAGGCTGACTGACATAGACTTCCTCCTCCAAATCTCTATTCAGAAAGGCACTCTTGACATCCATTTGATAGACCTTGAAATTGGCATGGGCTGCATAGGCTAAGAAGATTCTGATGGCTTCAAGTCTTGCAATAGGAGCAAAAGTTTCATCAAAATCTATTCCTTCTTGTTGACAATAGCCCTTA